>NW_023270316.1:62454801-62532164 GCF_011800145.1 Mirounga leonina
AAAAAAAAAAAAGTTTCAGTGGTTTTTAAACCCATTTGTCAAAAATGTTACAAGGTAATAAGTTCTGATTACTTTTAAAGCACATCTGATTGACATCAGAGAAGATGGAAAATTACTAGCCACATTTCAACTAAAACTTTAATAGAATTATTGGAAGGGATGGATAATAGCATGTCAGGACTTAGTAGATGCAGCTTGAGATGCATGTCCCCCACCTAGAAATGCTCATACTTTGCATGTCCCCCACCTAGAAATGCTCATACTTTGGGGTATCTTTTACAGCTAAGACAGGTTTAAACCAAGTATGCGAGTAAACTCAGTGTATATCCTGAGCTTCGGATCATTGTATCACAGGGTGGGTAAAAAAATTTAAACAATTTAAATTTAAGTATGGGAAAAATATTTGCACTTCTCTTTTTATGTATTATCATATATAAGAAGATAAATGAAACGAAATATACTAATATGTGACATAAGGATTACCACCAGCTTCCTCACTCCGTCCCCGTGTCTAGTCATCCCAGGCCACCAAAGGCAGGTGAGGAATGAAGTCACTTACCAACCTGAGTTCTGTGTTGCAATTGATGTGTGCCATAGTTGAGTGGATTATACCATTTAATTCTAACTAATCTAATACTCCTCCCAATATGCAAGTGGTTTAAAAAAGCTTCTACACGTTAAACATTCAATATAATTCTAACAATTAAAGAGGCAGTTATCAGTAAGAATGTTGTAGAGCTTCTCCTTCTAAGATTTTATTTATTTATTTGACAGAGAGAGAGGCAGCGAGAGAGGGAACACAAGCAAGGGGAGTGTGAGAGGGAGAAGCAGGCTTCCCGCGGAGCAGGGAGCCGGATACAGGGCTCGATCCCAGGACCCTGGGATCATGACCTGAGCCGAAGTGCAAATCTTTCAAACTGAGAAGTGCAAATCTTTCAAAAAAAGATTTAAACAATTATAAAGCATATTTAGTTTTTTATCACTAAAATGTGCACTTACCATTAGGAAATGCATAATTATAAATAAACATACCTATCTTGAAGAGGATGTTCAAGTATTTTATTGGTAAGAGTGCAAAATGAAAAGTCCTTGTACCGTGTATTTAAGACAGTAGTGACTCTACTAAATCTGTAATCCAAAGGCCAGAAAAAAAGAAAACTATGCCTTCTTCAAAGTAGCTGATATTTATATTAATCAAAGTTGCTTCTTTTGTCCTCACACTGGTTCACTGGGTCTTCATGGCCATGCACATACCTGGAAGGAGAGACATTTCGGCTCCCATGCGGTCCTGGGGGAAGGGCAGGAGGCCTCAGGCAACACCAGCGTCACCCTGCCACGGGGCGTGCTCAGGCTGCAGATGAGAAATTCATTCCAAAGTGGATATAAATTCTTAGAGATGCAGCAGAGGAGAGCATGGTCAATACTCGGTGGTGGTTTTAAAACAGAAGATAAGGACGCTGATGAGATTGTCCATGAATGTTTTCTAGACTCACTTTGCCAAGAACACGTATGCACTCACCATCTGACTTGAGCAAAGTTAATGAATTATTCCACCGAATGGACAACTCTCTTCCACTCTAGTCCAGGCCCATATCCTGGCTCGCGTGGGTCCCTGCAGCCGTTTGCTCCTGGTTTCTCTGGTGGTAGCTGCTTCCAGCTACATCCTATCCTAATCTGAAAACCTGAGAGCATCTCTCCATCCATGCCGGGGACCCCGCCAGAGGATCTTCCGCAAATGCCATTCCCTTATTCTGCATATGGAACAGGGTGTATCAAAATGCCTGCCAAGGCTTTCTGCCAAATGGCTCCACCCTTTCTTCTGGCTTTATTTTCTTTTATTTATTTATTTTTTTGACTTTGCAGTAACTGCCCCGTCACATCAATCAGACCAGCCACTTTAACATTCCAAAGACACATTGTTTTTTTTTTAAATTTTATTCTGTTATGTTAGTCACCATACAATACATCATTGGTTTTTGATGTAGTGTTCCACGATCCATTGTTTTCGTATAACACCCAGTGCTCCATGCAGTATGTGCCCTCCTTAATACCCATCACCGGGCTAACCAATTCCCCCTCTCCCCTCCCCTCTAAAACCCTGTTTGTTTCTCAGAGACCACAGTCTCTCATTGTTCATCTCTCCCTCCAATTCCCCCCATTTTTCCCTTCTTTCTCATAATGTCCTCCATGTTATTCCTTATGTTCCACAAATAAGTGAAACCATATGATAATTGACTTTCTCTGCTTGACTTATTTCACTTAGCATAATCTACTCCAGTCCCATCCATGTTGATGTAAAAGTTGGGTATTCATCTTTTCTGATGGCTAAGTAATTTTCCATTGAATATATGGACCACATCTTCTTTATCCATTCATCTGTTGAAAGGCATCTCGGCTCTTTCCACAGTTTGGCTATTGCAGACATTGCTGCTATGAACATTGGGGTGCATATGGCCCTTCTTTTCACTACATCTGACACATTGTTCTCACTGCTCTTTTCTGAAGGCTGGGTCCTTGCAAAACAAACTAACAAATGCCATCAGCTTCTCTTCCCTTCCTGTAATCCATCAATGTGCCCACTTCCGATTCTATTCCTCTACAAATCTTCCCCTGTCTATCCAAGCCCCCAGGGACTCTTGTCTCTTCCCGGTTTCCACCATGCTTAAAATGTGTTAGACATAATCCAAGATCCTCTTGACTTGTTTGGTGCTAGTTTACTCTTTTATTCTGATATTTCCAACCTAGATTGAATCTTCAGCTAGAGAATAAATAGACAATTTTTAAACCTTTGTTTATTCTTGATAGCACCCATAAGAGTAGTTGATCAGCAAATAATATTGATACACTGATTTCTCTGATCCAGTATAATTTCTTTTCTCTCTACCTCTACTTATCTTGTTGAACTCACTTCCCTTATCTGACACATTCTTAAGATAATTGAAATCTCACCCTTTCTCTGAAGGTTAAAAGCCAAACTTCAGTTCCAATCCAGGCTTTGTGATTTCGGACAGCGTCTCCTTCCCAGGCAGAGAGAGATCTGACCCTATGAATGAGAACATTGTTTGTTTAACAAATAAGTAAGTAAATAGATTTTCAAATCCCCTCTGGGAGTTTTATTATTATGGAAAGAATTAAGCTAAAACATAAAAGATAACCACCATGTCAACCCTTAAGTAAACACGAATTTTCATTCAACGAGGCTTAGAAATAATCATCTTCAGATTTCAAATTCTGACATTATCCTAAAAGTATGTATATGTGTCCCCACATACTCAGTCACAGCTTCCATATTCTGATCACATTTTCATTCAGAAAGTTAATTTAAAAAATTAAGATCCTACAGATTCACCTGCGGTACTGACTCACGAAGGCACAGCTGAGCTGGTCTCTCTGCTATGAAATGCCAGACAGAATGATTTCAGACAAACATGTGAAACAGCGGCGCAGTTTCAGTTCCTAATGGAATAATCAAAGCAGAATCTATTTAAGTAGCTTTGTTAATATATTTTAAACAGAACCAGAAATCATGCATTTACTGAATTTTCCTCTCATTGGGTAGGCACCACGCTTTATCTGTTTCCTGGTTACAACGTGTTTATAGACAGAACGAGCAGGACGAAGTTCAGGTACGATGCAGGGAAACAAATCTCGTATTTTAATGCTACCACAATTGCACTTTTTGCCTTTGCCACTTTTCTTGACTTTTATTTTCATTCTGTGCATAGCAACTTCTTAATTAACATTTTAGATGAGAACGTCAAAAACAGGGAGATGACAGACTGCTACTATTCTTGGTCTTGCTGACACTTTCCCCGTGGCAGAATGACAGTCACAGCTGCAAGTCATTGCAAGGAATCTGCCTGAAATCGGTAGTAAGGTTGGGTCAGAAAAGCTTCCATTTTTCGAAGCAGTTTCACTGTCCCACGTTGTACTTAACCAAAACCGAAAGTCACACTATGGAGTCTGAGAGCCTCCTCTGAGGGCCACAGGGCCATGGGAAGACCACAGACCAAACTGTGCGTTTCTCAACACATGTTTATTGAGCCTCTATATTCATGGCATGACGAACACAAAGAAGTGTGGACAATGGTTTCTGCCTACAAGTGGTTTGCCAATGTATTGGGTTAAATGAGGCAGTCCACAACTCCAGACTTTTATGAAGGCTCAGCATTCCCCATGTTGTTCACACCCAGCTGCATAAAACAGCATCACTTGAGTTGTTTTATGAGGAAAAAGTTGGCAATTAGGCAGTTATTTATGCTGAGTACTTAAACAATAAAATCAGCCAACTCAGTGAGCAAGTGTAACGAGGGTGAGGTGGGGTAAGAGAAGACTCGTTCCTTGATAACAGGTTTGGATGGAGCCACCATGAAGCGGTTGGTTTCTGTCCATTTCACTTCTCTTCGCCTGTGTAGACAGTGACAGTGGGTCAGGCAGTGGTCATGACGCTGGGCCTCGAGATCCTCCGTGCACCCAGGGCTCCATTGATTTTGCTGACTCTTTCTGGCCCACTTAGAAGTGCGGTGCTGGTGGTTACCCAAAAGGAGCTGCTATATGAAAACGCAGAGTGGCCTGATTCATCTTAGCTCTCACCCTTCAGATTAGATTCTTTTCTATGGAGGGATTCACTCATCGGCTTTTTTTTTTTTTTACTTTTCTGTCCATATCTGCACCCGATATTTGGAGTGCAAGAGATTTTCAACATGAGTCTTCTGTAACCTGCTTTAAATATACATCCACTCTGTCACCAACAGTACCTGTGGCATCCTCCCAATAAAGTGATCATCAAGTAGTTTTTTGTCATAGGCGAAGAGATTTGTTGTGGTTTCTTTTTTTTTTTTTTCTGCCCATGAATCATGCCTGACTATCCTTTACTAGATAAAACCCAACTTAGTGGAAGTTATGGTTCAGCATCTAGCTTTTCCTACCACTAATACTTCCAGTCCTCTTGTTTTTTTTGTTTTGTTTTGTTTTGTTGTTTTAAAGATTTTATTTATTTATTTATTTGAGAGAGAGAGAGAGAAACAGCATGAGAGGGGATAGGGTCAGAGGGAGAAGCAGGCTCTCCGCCGAGCCGGGAGCCCGACGTGGGACTCGATCCCAGGACTCCGGGATCATGACCTGAGCTGAAGGCAGTCGCTTAACCAACTGAGCCACCCAGGCGCCCCCTTCCAGTCTTTCTGAAATCAGCTATCCCTTTCAGAGATCTGTAAAATACTTTGAAATGACAGCTGATTCTCCTTCTCTCTCTGAAGCCATCCTTAAAAGTGCTTAGAGAGAAGATTCTACTGTCTGTTAGTCATTCCAAAATGCCAAATCAGGTCAGTTAATATTTGTGAGCAACCAATGGGTACACGCCTCTCTGCCACATTCAGAGGAAGCACATCAAAGTGTTCAGAAGTACTAGATGCAGGGAATTCATTCATCAACACCAGCACGGGTTTAACTATGTATGAACAAGAGCCTCTATCTCACACAGCTCACAGAACCATCCAAAAGTCCATTCTGGTACACATTCTTGTGTATTGGAAAGGAAGGAGATGCCTTTTAGCTCTGCTCCCTGCGTGCCCTCCCAGTGACTCCCCGCCCTCCATAATTGTACCCCTTCTCTTGTCAAAGTCTCTCCTCTCTTCCCGGAAGCAGAAAGCAGTAAAATGAGACTCTAAGCTAGGCTGAGCCATCTCCTCATAACACAGAAGCAGCTTTTGAGCTTGTTGCTTATTCCAGGACCACCTCCTAACCAGCTGTAAAGTCCGTCCATTTGTCCCCATCATCTCCACTGCCTCCATCCTCAGACCACCATTATCTCTGGTGTGGTCTGGGCATCAGCACTCTAGCTGGAACCCAGTTTGATAACTTCCCCCTGGACTCCATCCCACTGTGGAGGGAGCTTTCAAACACACAGTTTGGTCATGCCACTCCCATGTTAAAAACCTGGTAGGAGCTTCCCATTGTTTTAGATGATGCAAAGTCCAGACTTCCCGGCATGCTTCACCGGGCCCTTGCACACAGCTGTGATGTCATCTCTCACCACTTTCCATCTTTCATTCTTCCTTCCAGCCACACTGTATGTCTCCCATGCCTTGCTCATGCCTGGGCATTTGTTTGTGTTTGTCCCTCTCTTGGAATATTCTCTGCTCCTCCAACTTCCCAATACCTGCCCAACAGGGCTAATTCATTAATCGAACCTTTGGATTTCCACTTAAACACCACGTACTCAGTTCTAGACCACTTGACAATTTAGGATCTGTTACTCTCTGTTCTCTTGTCACTCTTCCCCTTTCAAAACAATTAGCATGCTCCTTACAATTGCATGCTTTAGGGACTTCCCTTCTAGACCAGGGCTCAGCAAGCTATGACCCACAGGCCAAATTTGGGCCTGCACCTGTCTTTGTAAATAAAGTTTCACTGAAACATAGCCACGCTCATTCATCTACGTACTGTGGATGACCACTTGCACGCTACAGTGGCAGAGTTGAGTAGTAGCAAAAGGGGCCACAAAATATTTAGTATCTGTCCCTTTACAAGAACGTTTGCCAACACCTCTTCTTGACTATCAGCTCCATAGTGGCGGGGACCGTGTCCGCCTTGAGTATCAGTATACCCTTAGTAGTTGACACAGTACCTAGAGATTAGTGAGAATTCAATAAATATTTGTCAAAGGAGAAAAAAGAATGAGTGGATGAAGTTGATATGCTTAGGGTTTGATGAAAACCATAGGGACTCTTGTTTTGCCCCATCCTGAGAAGGACATTTGTTAAACAAAGTAGGGAAACGAAGGAAATGTGAGCACCCTGATCCTTGCTGTGGCTTAACTGTTTTGGTTTGGGTGGGCCTAAAGGGGGGGGCTAGGCTCTATATCCCTCCAAATCTACTTGTTGGCCCCCAACCTCCCATCCACCCCTTCTTGCAGACTACCCCTCAGTTCCACTTCCCTAATCGCTCTTGCAGAGCTTTCCCCTGTTCAGTGCTTGACTCATGTAGAGATTGAATACATATGTGTTGCATGAATTGCAAAGTCTGCAACGGTTCCCCAGTGGTTTCCATGTCTAGTTCCAGGTCCTCTCATGATTCCCCAGGCCCTCTAGGCTGCACCCAACCATATGTCTTGGTGTGAAACTTTTCCCCTGACAGGTTCATTTCCTCCACTTCCCTTCTAAAGACACATGCTGCCTAGGGTCACTGTGATGTTTTTGCTGTATTGTATCTCCCAGAAGACAAAGCAGAGCTTTCAAGCTGCTTCGAAAGGGGGGGGTAGCCCCATGGAGCCAAGCAAATTAAAGCAACTGAGTCAACAAGCAAACTACTCAGGAAAATCCCTCAGGATCTCCCCTGGTAGACCCAACTTCTTTTTGAAACCTGATGACGTTCTTTGCTTTCTGACCCAGTTCTCACCCTAGACTTTGGGATTCTGACTCCCTTGTAGTGTTTTTAGTATCTTCTAGAAAAGACACCCGTTATTAGCCTTACTGTCCTGTCATCACAGCCACATGCACGCTCCACTATCCCCTGTGATAGCTCCTGTCCTGAAGCCCACGGTGGTCACACCCCAGCGAGATTCCACCCGTCCTCAAATACTCAATCTAGATCCGATCTCCTGCACCAAGACTTCCCCATCTGCATCAGACTACTTCAGGCAGCATTTGGTGTTTACTTCTTGGGAAACTGAGAGGATCTGGTGTCAGAGAATGGAAAACGAGGCTCCAAGCTTCACAGGAAGCAAATCTGTCCCTACCCATTGGCCTCAAACCACGGAAACAATTTTGAGCTTGTCACTTACTCTAGTGATGTCCCAGGGCTGTTGAAGGCATATGGGACACAAGAGAAAGGAACAGGGGAGTCTGTTCCTGGAGTGATAGTTTCCTAAGTAGGGCTGTGAAGTCTAATCTGTCTCACTGCTACTCCGATCTCAGTAGCGTTTCATGGCAAAGCATGTGACACGTGTGACAAAGGCAAAGGCATATTGGAATATCTTAGTTAAATGAAAAGAAGGCAAATTCACCCATTACTTAAAGGAGGGATTCTGAAATGCTAACAGTGGTTTTGCAAAAGTTTTAGTGAAAATATGTCACAAAAGATGGCATGAGGGAGGAGGACATATCTATCTTTATCTCTGTCTCTATGTCTATCTCTCTCTATCTCTCTACCTACCTATTTATCTATCCACCCAACTATCTACAGAGAGAAAGCATATATGATCATCCTGTTCGGTGTTGGGGAAGGAAACCTCTGAGAAAGACCTAGAGAGCTGGCTGGAGGAGCAAGATCTGGAAGCTGCCCTAGGAGAGGGAAGCCAATAGATGTCCTCCGACCAGTGTAGGCTGCCACTGATGCGGATTCCAGTCATTCAAAAATACAGAGCACCTACCATGTGCTGACACTGAAATGACATCAGAAAACAAAGCGGGTGTGACATCTCTCCCACGGAGCTTTCAATCTAGTCAAAGAAATTCGACCCTGTTGACAATCAACAAAGTCCCCCCCCCCCCCCAGGAGGCTTGCAACAAAGAGATTGATTCTCCCATGCAGTGCAGGCAGACCTAAAGGAAGCATTAGAGTCAAGAGGGGTGTGGGGGTGACCCCACCGCCCATGGGGTCCCAGCGTCACTGGACAACTGAGAGACACCCTTGAGAATGTGAAGGTTTGTGAGATGTGGTCAGGAGTCCTCTCTCAACCTAATCAGAAAAAGGGCTCCACTGGAAAGGCTATTTTGCAAGTCAGCTGCAGAGCGAAGCACAAAGCTTTCTTTGCTACACCCAGGTTTGGGTGGGCTGAAGGAAATACCTGTTTTACTAGCACAGTGCTGGCCTTGGCGCACAGAAAACCTGACAGGCACTGCCATTTCCCCTCAATTGTATCCAACTTTATTAAAATTTTTTTTATTAATATTTATGGTAATTTAGGCAGGATGTAGGTGATAATACATAACAGTACAAAACTCTTCTGGAGGATGCTAAAACTATTAAGGCATGATAAAATCCAATGATGTCCTCATTGATATTTTGGAGAAGTTTAGAGGGACAATGGGCACCCCTACATTTAGTGCATTGTTGAAGAACTTTTCATAAGCCAATCGTGACTTTGGAGGGAATAGGAGAAAAATAACAGATCCAAGAAGCCCTAATCGGAGAAGAAGAATTCTGGCTTCTGTGGGCAAAACCATCTTAATGACGACACTGGCAAATCCAGATGGCCTGATTCTGGATCCAGGGCCAAGGAGCAGATCCCAGGATCTCAGACTTCAAGGTAATACACTCTGTGATGAGACACTGGAGAGGAAAAGAAGTAACTTTAATGGCCCCTCATCCTAAGGCTTTTTTGCCAACGCAGCTGATGAGTGTGATCACAAAATCCCAGCAAAGGAAGTCCAAGTAGATCCCTGTCAAACGGGGTGCAAGGCCGGTCCCCTGCACTATCAAGTAGCTCCTGAGATGTTCTGTTCGCAGCATCGAGCCATTCAACAGTGACAGCTTCTGGGTGCTACTCAGATAGCGGAAGGAAAAACATAAAATGAATGTCTGGGTTTTTTTTTTTTTTTTTTTTAATAAAACTTGAAAGTAATCGTACCTCAAAGTGTGCATTCACCAGACTATCGGTATCTATTCAGGAGGCACAGCCTCTGTGGGGGCATCTCTGGGAGTCTTGGGTTTCTGTGTTTGGGCTGTGTGTATCCCCGTTTTTGGTAGGATTCTTCCCTCTTCTCTGGCATCAGGCTTTCCTTTCTTCCTGCAGAGAACCCATCGCTCAGTTTTGAGAGCCTTTTCAGGTCTGAGTTCTCGACTGGGAGGAGATGGGGCAGGTAGCCTCCCTCCCCTCTGTCCCCTGGAGCATCGCTCTTCCCTTCGCCTCTCTGGTGCCTGGTGGCAGTGAGGTGGCTTCCCAGGGCTCAGGCTGCAGAAGGTGCAGCTGTCTGAGATTTTGTTCCTGTCTCCCATGTTTCACATTCGATGTGCACACATCCATGGTTAACAACATTGTGCTCCGCGCAGGAAGAGCTGAAGACGATTGCCCCTGAGCTCTTGTGTCTTTTCCTTCTTCCCTTCAGAGACTGAAGCTGAGAGAGACTTTAGAGCTGCCTTCACCATTGCCTGCCTGCTGCTGAGGAGGGGTGTGCCCCTCTGTCTGGCCTTGCCTCTCCCACAGAGTGGCCGCTGTGTTCTTGCGACCTAGGGGGCTATTCCGGTACTTAAGGTAATGGCTGTCCGATCTTCCTCTCCTGTTCCCAAGACAACCTGTGACTGCAAGCTGCCCTGAGATTTTTAAAATGCATAGATCATTAAAGTTACCTCCTAGTAGAGAAGACAGATTTTCCTGGGTGGGCAAAGGCCAGAGAAGCTGCCTTGGACTCAGGCTCCTGTGGTGAGTTCAGAAGGAACCATTGACTGATGATTGCCTCCACCAGAACGTACCCTGATCTCTGAGGCTGCGCGTCTTCACGTTCTGAGTTCTGCCCTGCGTGGCCCTCAGTCTTGGCTTCCCTTGGGTTCAGCTTCCCACCTGCCACCCAGAGGAATCCACCCTTGGCTTTTCCATCCCAAGCCCCGCCCCCACACCACCCCCCCCCCCCCCCCGCGATGATCAGTCCCCTCCCTGATGTTATCGTCAGCAGGAAATCAAAACACCATGTGTGTGAACATAAAATTCTGTCATTTATTTATGCTACAGACTTCAGGAAGGAAAAAAAAAATTACAGCTCTCTTTTCATTAAAAAAAAAAAAAAATTGGCACAACGTTTAAGCATTGGTGGCCTTAAATCAGCCTGTTATTAACAGCCAGGAAATGCCTGACCCAAAGGTCCTCACTGCTATTATAAACTGTGAAAATTATAAAAATGGAAATAAAAAATAAGGTAATTACCTCTTCATGTGTTAAAAAGTTAAGTTGAATGGCCCGTTGCCATGGAGATGACTTCCTGTTTACTGTGCTGGTCTCCCCTAGCAGTTAAAGACCATTCACCAGCCAATGGGAAAACAGCATTTAGCCTCCCATATTCCATTAACATTTGTCATAGTAACTCAATGTAGTCTATAATTACCAGTGAGTAAAATTTGGTAAATTGTATTTTCAGATGTATTAGTGGTTTTTAATTTTTATTCATCGCATGAAATTACTGTTATGGCCAAAAGCACTACTTTATATTTTGAGGCAAGGGATGACCCTGTATTTCAAATATCCTAGTTCTTCCTTGTAAAAACCTAATACTATCTTTCTGCTGCAGCAGAAGGACCTGCAGAGTAAAAAACCTCATCTCCTCATTGCTTTTAAGGGCGCCTCTATTGTTACCAATAGTAATATACTGATAAGATTCACATTAACAATAGCAAGAACCAAAGCAGCCATTCCTGTTAACTGTATATCAGTTCTTTGGGCTTTTTATTTGAAAGATCCCAGGATTCTAAAATAAACGACTTGGCGCATGGTAACAAATAAAATTATTTGTAAACCAAGGAATTCTTTGCCTAAATGTAAAACTAAAACCTAACACAAAGATATCAAACGTCTCTTAGGAGATAGAACCACAGATTTGAGACGCTTTAGAAGAGGAGAAATGTGGTGACTTGTTAAAAGTTTCAGGCACCGTAAGAATCGAAACCGTGGTGATAAACAGGATAGGGAATTGCATGCTTTCTCTTACGCACTGGGCTGATAGGAGAGCAGCTTGAAGCAGTTTGACCAAAAGCTGCAAAGTGTTCCTGTTACATAGTTGGCCTCACACCACAGCTCGGGGAGCACCACCCTCCACATTGTAGCTTTCTGTCTCCTTACTGGACCTGCCTCTGCCTCTGACAAAGCCCGGAGATTCCGTCTTATCCACTCTGCTTTCCCACCATTGCCGTCCCTGCCCAGGACTCCTGCTGGCTCCCACCCTAGCCCTCTGGACCTCTCCTTCCTGCCCCTCCCCTCCCACCCACCTGGCCTTCACAGCTGGCCCTCTGCCACACCTGTAGCTTCCAGATGCACCCTGCCCTGCAGGCACAAAATACTGGCAACAAAATGAAACAGAGACAGCTCATGGTAGGACGTGCAGTGCACTTGAGCTTTATCGCAAATAATTAACAGCATTTCTTGCCCTTTAAAAAGAGTTTTAATTAGCAGTAGATACGGGTTCGACATTAAAAATTGAAATTGTGGAGTGGGATTCTAAAGTACTGTTGATTTGTGTCCATGCTGGGCACCCGCACATTGTGTCGTTCCCATAGTTAGCTGTGCACTTGTTTAGTTCCTTTTCCCGCACTAACTGCATCTCGAGGCAGCAATTCTTCTTCATTGACCCTTGTATCTCTCACAGTTTCTACCACAGTGTCTTGGACAGAAAGGAAACTAGAACTAATTGATGAAAGAAATACTCGGCATCTAAACAAGATCAAGAAGCATATTTTACCTGCTGGGCATCTTATCCTCTTTGTGTTAAGCCCCCTTAGCACTTCATGTTCGTGAGCAAGCTTGCAGTATGCGTTCTGGGGAGTTGAACTGGGGTTGAAAGGTGGGTACCAAAGGAAGTGAGCTATCACTTCAGTAGCTCTGAAAAAATGTCTGAAAAACCTCCAACAAAAGACAAAATGAGCTTTGCTTTCATTTTGAAAGGGATGAGATCGAGTTCAGGCAAAAAGGAATGCAATGCTAGTGAGCAGAGTTACACGTGCATTAATGGCGGGCCTGCCCTCTGTCAGATGTACTGCAACTTGTCTGATCAATGAAGGATGCCCCCTTTAGAGTTGTAGCACCGGGGGACTGTGTACGTTTGAGGTATGGAGAGTTTTAAAATTGTCCCTTGAAACTACTGCTGAACGATGCACACGGTTCTGTTGTGTGCGTTCTAGCACGAAACCCAATTCATTGTCAAATGCCAACCCTACTCTTTCCTAACGTGACATACATTTTTATTACCATGGCTAATTATAGAATAAAAGGATATCCCAACTTTGATTGGCAGATGGAAAAAGCTTGGTTTCTCTACTTTGGGAAGGTTGGAGGGGAGAGGTTGAGAGAAAAAGTGCTCTATGGGATGGCCTTGGCAGTGCCTTTGGGGTCAAATGTGGACACTCTGTCACGGAGGTCGGGAGCTGAGATAGTAAAGAGGCATCATCAAATGCCACAGGAAGACCAGAGACTTATTCTGGAAGCAGAACCTTGGATATTGACACTAGCTACTCCTGCCACTTTGAGAATCTAAGGGAGGCCCACACTGACGCCCTAGGAATTAGAATTAAAAGTCACCTTGTTATTCATTACCTCACATCATTGCTTCCATTTCTCTTTGCTCTGACTCTCCACCCTGGCCTTGGCCAAACCTTTTAGGAAACCTCTGTTTTAACAGCTTCTATTATTCATCTGTCTTCCGCAAGTTACATAAAAAGTATTGAAAAGTAATGAACTTCTGCCTTCTGAAAGAGGAAGAAGCTGGAAGATTTCCATTGTGTTGCTCTGAAAAAGGAGGTGACGCACAACATACTTATCTGTCTGACACATGCCAGGCAGTGATAGGTGATGTTAACTGAAAGGTCAGCCGCCTCGGCCTCTAAAGAGACAGATCACCCAAGCAGCAGTAGTTCATGAAAGTTCATCTTCCCAGTCTCGAAATGCTAAATGGTCGACCACATCTATCCTGGGGGGGGGGGGGGGGGGGGGGGGGGGGGGATGATAAATACATGTGTAGGGGTTTTTTTTTTTCCCCCTGTAATGTCTGTTTGACATTAGTCACCTGTTCTGATTCACACAGAAACTCTGGGGCAACCATGGAATGCATTTAATATGCTGGGTGTTGAGTTTAATCTGACACACAGAATTTTTTAATGGTGCAATTTTGGACAGGTTCATCAGGCATGAGGCTTTATGGATGAGGAAAGTGATCTATAGAGATGTGAAATCAGAAACTGCTGTGGTGACAGGAGCATGCAGGTGATTTGGCTGCTTTTCAGCAGCGCCCAGAGAAATGAAGGTGGCTCCTGATAGAGGCTGGACGTTTCATTAAGGGACAGTCATTGTGGATGTCATCAAACTTGTTGGGAGCGCCTGCTATGGCCCCCTCTTACTCCTCCCAGCAAGGAACATGTGGGAAGGGTCCTGGCCATAGGACCAAGCTCCCCCCCACCCTCCTCGGTGTGTCTGGCCTTCCACTGCAGCCTTCCACCCCATCAAGGTACTCTTTTTCTTTAGTAAAGGCCCTAGCACAGTACTGTCCCCCCAAAACATAATGTGAGCTGCAAACATATGCAATTGTAAATGTCTTTGAAATAAGTGGTATGAAATAAGTGACACTGATTTTAAGAATATATTTTATTTAACCCAATATGTTCACAAAATATAATTTCAACATACAATCGGCATAAAAATCTCGAGACATCTGCTATTCTTTTCTTTCCTACTAAGCCTTGGAGATCCAGGGTGTATTTGGCCGCGTGGGCACCTCTCCATTTGAACTAGCCGCATTTCAAGTGCTCCATGACCAAGCCTGGCTCGTGGCCACACGGTGGACGGCGCAGATAGAACTGCTCCGACTGTCATTCTCCGGGGTGACTAATACGTTGCCTCTAGGAGCTCCACCAGCTTTCTCACCCCTGGGGCTCGCTCCTCCCCCGTGGGCCCTCCAATCAGCAACCAGGGCTCTGGGCTGCAGGGCGGCATAGCACCCCGTTTCTCGGCTTCACCTCTAGAGGGCAGCTCCGAAAGGCGTCCCCGGGAGCCCTCTAGCGTCTGCTGGCAGAATGCACGGGGCTAGGCAAAAACCCCGGGAGGAACTTAAATCCCATTAAGTGAGCGGCAGGGTCGCATCTCTACGCCGTTCTCTTCAGCGGTTGCCTGGACCAGGATCCAGCCCTGGAAACTGCTCCTGGGAGCAAGAAAGCTGTGCTCCGTGGAGGCCCCTTCAGAAGTACTGCGGGGTGGAGCTCATCGCTCCTGAGGCCGCCCGCAGAATTCAGCTGTCTGGGAAGCTGCTAAGCTGTGTGCCCCTCTTCATTTTCACCCCCCACCCCCACCGTGCCCCTCAGGGCATAAGCTGCCCCAAATCCATGTTGCCCCTTTCTCCTGCTTCAGGGAACCCCAGCTTCCGGCTGGTATCCACCTCTATTCGTAGAGCTCATGGGCCTCAGGAAAGCTGCCCCACCCCAGGGCCAGGAGCAGACCTGGTGGCTCTTGGCCATCCATCCCCATCCCCCTGGGTTGGTTGAGAGGACAGGACTAAGCCAATCAATGCAGGCAGTTCCCTGGACCAAGGGACGTTAGCCTGACTGGATGCTAGAGGAAGTGTGATAAGATCTCCCAAGAAGGCTCCTCTCTCTTAAGACTGAGCCACTAGAAGAGATCATTGTTTGCTCTTCCTCTGGACATCGCAGCAGGTGGCTGTGAAGTCAGAAATTACTGTAGCTACTTCTGCTACCGAGGGGAGCTGCGTGCATGAAGCCAACGCACAGAGAACAGAGAGGCTGGGGAACCGGGGCTGATGGCGGAGCCACTGGGTGAAACTGACTCTGGAGTCCACCTATGTGTATTTCCAGTTACATAGTCGTTACAGTTCCTATTGTGTAGACTGTCTGGGCAGGTAGGTCATCTGTGGCTTGTAGTGGGAGCGTCCCTTAATGGACCATCAGAAACTGGACCGTAGAAACTTTCTTGCATCATCTATAGCTCCTGAAAACAGGTGAGCAAATGAAACTTCTTGGCATTATTTATGTGTGTGTGTTTACATAAACACACACAGAGAAAGAGAGAGAGTCAGGCTAATGTCCTATGCCCCTAAAGTCAGGATTGATGTGTTATATATATGCCAAACCTACCTGAGTGAACTGGAATTTCTGCTTACTTTCCTAGGATAGGGCACAGATTCAATTCAATACTGAATGAGTACTATTTAAAAAAAAGAGAGAGAGATTCCAGCCACTCCACAGACTGAGATTTCTATTAGAAATTAGAGGAAATAACAACATTGAAGTAGTACGTGTCTGGGAACTTTTCTGTTGCAAGGACTTTCTCTGGTCCCTGGGTGTAGGTGATTTGCCTAGCCTTGTCCTGCAGGTGGCCGCTCCAGTTGAGCCCAGTGGGAAGAGGATGAGACAGGCCCACAAGTCCCCCCTCACAGCAGGCCAGTCACCCCTCGCTGCTCCAGAGTCACAGGCTCTACCCTTCCCGTCCCTGGCATCTGCTTCCAAACCACATGTCTGTGGAGAGGGGAGGTGGCAGGTGGCTCGGCACAGACTCACCTCTGAGACTGGAAAAGCCGCCCTCGGCCCTGACCTTGTGGGAATGATTTCCTCCCCACCGACAGCTGGCTGAGGCAAAGCTGAGTCCGTTGCAGCTCCGCTGGTTTCCTGGTGGTTCTTCTTTGGCCTGTCCCATGAGGATTGTTTCATTTTCCCTCCATGACTTGCGAGCTCCTGGTTCCAACCTCCCCTTCTCCCTCTGAGCGGAGCTTTGTCCTCCTACACTCTGTAAGAACATCTACAGTGCCCGCTGCATGTCTGCACAACCTTTGACTCCTATCACTCTCAATCCAGAGAAACGCTTGTCTTGCCAATATTGCCTCTTTTCCTGAAAGTTCGATTTAACGAAATCTCTAGCCTTTGGCTTCTTCCTTTTCCAGAAGCTCGTCTAAGAAAGACTCAATCACAGAGATTATAAGTCTGAAGCTCTAGATCACACTCCCTGCTTTTTAGTCCTGGCTCTGCCACTTACTAACTGGGTAGCCTTGAGAAAGTTAACCTAGTTAGTTTCATTTTCTAACCCATAAGAATGATGTTTCTGGCACATGAGAATCAAAGCAGTTAATGAATGTAAAAGCATTAAGCCATTCAATGCCTTGAAGGTTAACACATAATCTGTCACATAATGAGCACTCAATAAATGGGTTGTGATGAAGCTGACATCACAAAGAACCTCAAATCTGCTTCTTGTAGCATCACAGTTCAATAACTGTTAGCTGTTATTTTACTGTTATTACCACTCTCGTAGTTATGCTATTCCTCCTGACCACTTTTAACCAAAGGGCTGATAGAAAGGTTGGAAAGGGAACAGAATGGATTTGTGATCACCCAGATGTGGTTTCCAATATTATCTCTGTCACTTACAAATGTGAGACCTCCGTCAAGTCATTTATAGACTCTGATTCTCAGTTTTCTCATTCAGAGGATTTAGTTAAGTATATCTAACTGGAAGAGGTTGGGCGATGCTCAATAACAGTAAACTTTGGCACTTGATAGGTGTTCAAAATTAGCACCATCATTATGACCCTCCTGGTGAGCACTTCTGATAAAATGAATCAGTACTGTGAGGTGTCATATTATTGACTAATATGAAGTTTAGATTATCAACTGATTTTATTTATGTGCAGCCATGCTGACCCTATCAACACGTTAATGGAGATAACTGCATAAATACCAATTTTGTAGAATTTCCAATATCATAAAAGAACATCTTTTTATTTTTAGTTTGTATCCACAACTGTAGCACCCAAACACCCTTGTCTTTGTAAAAAGAAAAAAAACCCCTTGGCGCCTGGGTGGCTCAGTCGGTTAAGCGACTGCCTTCGGCTCAGGTCATGATCCTGGAGTCCCGGGATCGAGTCCCACATCGGGCTCCCTACTCAGCGGGGGGTCTGCTTCCCCCTCTGCCCTCTTCCCCCTCTGCCCTCTTCCCTCTCGTGCTCTCTGTCTCTCATTCTCTCTCTCTCTCAAATAAATAAAATCTTAAAAAAAAAGAGAGAAAGAAAAAAAACCCCACACAAGCAGATGTAAATATTTCTAACCATCAGCTGAGAATGCATCATGCCAAATAAAAAAGGTTACAACAGGCTGAAAACAGGGTCTGTCGACAACAAATTGACTCAATTTACTGATTAGTCACATTTTTCCTGCTCAGAACTCTTGTTTGGTGATTTGGGTATTATGGTCTCCCCCTCACCAAGCCGCCCTCCCACCAAACACACACTCACATGCACCGCACATGATACACATAAGAGAATCGTTTCTCTGCTTGGCAGACAAGTCGTAAACACCCACCGTCCTCACTGGCTACACAATAACCAGCCCCTCTTACACACGTCACTTAAGAAGACAAGGTGACCCACCGCACTTGCCCTCTTCGAAGGAGAGAGCTCAGGAGGCGGTGCAGGGACACTGGGTGAGCTGGGGAGCCCCACGGACTTAAAGAGATGCAAACATTTTTATATTGCATTTCAAAATGCTTTTATTTTCAGAACTTGTTGAGTCTTTGAAAAGCTGTGCGTATTTTTACCCAATTCATGATTGCTGTTGAGAGTTTTTCCGCAAGGAGCTGCAAATACTCCCCAATAATACCAAGTAAGCAAATGCAAAGACCCAGAGGTAGAACCAGAAGTGGGCCCTGAGCCTTAGAGGAGAGATACCGGAGCTGCCTCGGACAGAGTGCAGGATCCCCTCTTATGTGAAAAACCATTTGGGAGCTTTGATAAGTTTTTCTCAAAGATTTTTTTCCCCCAAGAATTCCTCTTATTTTCAGAGCATTTTATCACAGAAGACGAGAATAGATGAGCCATGTTCTGCTTTCCTGGAACAGGTTGTAAATTGACAGCGAGGGATAAGCTGACCCAGCGGTATTTGGGGGCCAGACAAATGTTCCAATTGTTATTTTCCGATGTTTGGGTTTTTAGAAACCAAAAACACGTTTTGCCCTAAGCTCTTTCCCCTGGATTTTAACAAGTCATGTGTATTTGAAGGGAAATTCAATCCAGATGTGTCCAATCTATTTACACTTAAATTATTAAAGTGTTGTTTTGTAAGATTATTTAGGTGACCAGGAAACCTTTCGAACATCTTTTAGAACTCTGCTTCTTACACCACAGACGTCCCCGTTCTATGAAAAGCTCACATTTACCCACAGGCCCTAGAGCCTGACCTTATTGTACATTCATAAATCAGATTCCTGAGACTGTTCTAATTTGGTGGGTTGATGCCACATGATTTCCCAATTCCAAGAAAGGAAATAGCTTCTATGTGTCCTACCAAAAAAAAAAAAAAACCCAAAAACCAAAAAAACCCAAATGACTCCAAAGGCCCTCAGATAGCAACAATGGTATCTTGTCCAAGGTCTGGATGAGATGACAGTGGCTGAATTAGGAATAAAAACATACCCTATAGACACAAAATAGAAGGATAATTGAAAGCTTGAAATAGATCCAAAATAGTGCTTGGGATTATCAGAAATGCTGAAGGATAGGAAGCAAAAGTAATCCTAGTCGGTAGGCCACGTAATGAATCATGCACCTGAAGGGCTTGCTCCCACAGGTTCTTGCAATGATAGTTTTAAAACTCACAATTGTTGTGGGAGAGAAACTTAGGCAGGTTATTGCATCACACTTTGCAAAGATGGTATTTTATGCAGGGCTGATGCAGGAATAAATAACAGTCATTAATGCTAAGGTACCCTGCAAAGACTTGCCAGAGCTTCCCATTGGAACCTCTACTGAACATACATAATGGAAATCCATTACCTTGACCATGCCAAGGCAAAGGAAGGTGTCAGAAGCAAGCTCATAATTTGAATATCCCAGTAAAACTAGTCCTTCCAGCAAGGCTAAGTCCAATTACAACCCAACATGCTACATTATAAAAGTTAAAACCAATTCTAATGGTGGCAGACTTTATACCTGGAGAGTTTTATAAAAGCTCTTGTAAACTACACCCAGTTTAATGAATACAATCATAAAGGGAGTTTTGTCTTGGAACGGACACCGACAGCTCAGCAGGACGTTCCAGGCTCTCTCTTTCTGAAAACATGCTATAGATCTAGACCAGAACTACTCATAGAGCTGTGCCGGGGAGGGCTTGGCTCAGGGCCAGACTAACTACGAACTCTTTGCCAGAGCCTAGATTGATCTCTGGTTCTCATGCTGCTGTCCTTTGCTGAATATCAGCCAGGCAGTCAATGCTAAACACATGTTTAAAGAGAGCAGTAGGTAAGGGGCACCTCGGTGGCTCAGTGAGTTAAGGGTCTGCCTTCTGCTCAGGTCATGATCTCGGGGTCCTGGGATGGAACCCCCATGTGGGGCTCCCTGCTCAGCAGGGAGTCTGCTTCTCCCTCTCCTCTGCTCCCCCAACCCCGGCTTGTGCACGCACTCTCTCTCTCTCAAATAAATAAATAAAATCTTAAAAAAAAAAAGAGAGAGAGAGAGCAGTAGGCAAGAGGTTAACACACATACTATCATATTGTCATTTCCTCACCACGTCAGAAACCACAGTTCAACTCACTGCATCCTAGTACAACAATGCCAGTGTATGCTGGGGTGGAATCTTGGCTCTCCTGAACACAGACAAGAGGTAGAGGGCCAGGATCTAAAGGCCTGATGGGTGAGGACCGTGTGCCAGGCATGGACTAGCCACTTTGTGTACAACTAGGCTCTCAAAAGAATCCTGTGTGGGAGGGAAAACCAGCACATATTGAATGTCTTCTCCATCGGTGACTTGACAGATAATTAAGCCGTTTAATCCACCCAAAGAGCCTGGAATGATGTTTTGAAGCTTGCTTGTTCTACTTTCTGCAGTGAAATAAGTATGACAAATATTCTACAACTTTTTAATGGTTATATGGTATTGCACTGGATAAATACACCATATTTTATTTAATAGTCTCTTATTGTTGAACATTTACAAGATTTCTAATGCAACAATCAGCTCCCTTTTAAATAAGTTTTGGTTCACTTCTATAATAATTTTGTCAGACAATTACTAGAAACAAATTTCTGGGTCAAAGAGTTGGCACATTTTTAAAGAATTTGGTTTCATATATCAAATCCTTTCCTGATATATGGAATCATAAATACTCCCTGGCTAGCATGCATAAATTTTCTTATAAAACTATGATCTTCTTTGGCTCTGTGATTTTAACTGCTTCCTCATGACTATAGGTCAATACTCATTATTACCTTATTGCCACTCATTACTACACAAATTTTCTTAATTTGTGGGATTTTTTTCCTTTTTAAAAGAAATTGCCAGAAGTTTGTCCAACACATTCGTTCTTATTTGTTTTTTACTCACAAAGATTGAACTCTTAGATTTGTCAGTGGTAATACTTTTCATTTCTTACTTTTACTTGTTTTTGCTTTATCTCTAAAATTTTCTTTTTCTTTGAGTCAATTTTTTAAAAATTTCTAATGAGAGAATGGAATGCTGGTTTTTTAAACAAATTCTCTAATGGAAGTAACTGAGATTATGATTGCCCTGTAATGTTTAAATTTTCAAGCAGGCCTGCAATGTAGTTTGGTTACCTCTGTGAATCAACAATGAGTTAGAAGAGTAATTTTAATGTCCAAATGGCCAGAGGGTTTTGTTTTGTTTTTAACGTTTATTACTAATTTCTGGTATCGCTTCATGATAGTTTGAGAATTGGGTCTACCCACCCTATTTCAACTCTCAGGAATTTATTAACTTCTAGGACAACAATTTTCACCCTATTGTTATTGTTCAATTAATGCGACACTTTAAAAAAATAAACCTTAATCGAAACCACAATATGTAAAAAGATGAAAAGCAAAGCATTATTTCATTGAAGGGAGAATTGAGAGGCCTACAAACACACTCATAATTAGGGCCCCTTAGTTTTGACTAAGGCAATCCCAAAGCTGTTTTGAAACCCTACGGCTTTGCATAGAATAATCTGTCAGTACATGATCAAGAGTTGTGTTCACAGGTCCTTGAAAAGAAGGGAAATTATCTTTCCCTCCAGACTGATACATTGTTTTGGTTTCTGTTTTTGTTTTTTAAAGATTTTACTTATTTATTTGACAGAGACAGAGAGAGAGAGAGCACAAGCAGGGGGAGCGGCAGGCAGAGGGAGAAGCAGACCCCCCACGGAGCAGGGAGCCCGACATGGGGCTCGATCCCAGGATCCCGGGATCATGACCTGAGCCGAAGGCAGATGCTTAACCGACTGAGCTACCCAGGCACCCCCAGATTGATACATTGTTAATTGAAGGTTACCAATAATGATTCAAGTCATCTATGTACTTACACGTCAGGATGCTTATATTAAACATATGAATCAGGATGTTTTTTCATGTCCTCTATGTTTGTTTTATTTTCTGCAATTCCTTTTTGTCTCTTCTCATTTTCCTAGAAACATTGCGAGAACTTCTTAAGCTTATCCTCTGTATTACCGATTAGCTTTTCTGTCACCAGTTCCGATTTCTTACCATTTCCAATGAAGATTTGAATTCTACCATTGCATTTTAGTTTGATATGTGCTAGACAGTGTTGGAATTACTTTAATTTTTGCAATAAGTCAGTGAAACAGGTATTATTTTAAGTATATATAGGAAACCAAGGCTCAGCAAGGTCATGCAGCTAAGAAGCTAGGTTTTGAAGGATGTGGATCCAGAGTTCTCATGATGAACTATACTTTCTCAGACATAGTTTATAAGAACTTCATCATAAATCATTTTCACATTGCTCTATTATTTGCATTTCTTCAGGAGCTTATTCTCTTGTCGTTTCTATTATTCATGTTTCTTAAAAGTTACTTTATCTGATTTCTCTCTTACACACACACACACACACACACACACTCCCTCCTCTATATCTAGCAGTATAACCAGAACCAGGTTTTGGACTGGTGCTTAGATTTCTTTCTATAATGAGATTGGGGAACATCAGAGATCCAGTCCCAGAGCCTGCGGCAGCTGGCCCCATGCCTGGTTATGCAGTCGTCTGGATCCCTCTTTAAAGCTCTGGTAAGTAGATTGATGCAAGCCAACGCTCTCGGCAGCAGTTGTAATTTTTTCCACTTTCTTTCAGAGTTGGGGTGCCCCTCCCCACAAACCGGGTTCCAGGCAGGGGGCTGGTTCTGGGCTGCTGACACATATGGGTACTCTGTGTTTCCAATATCCTAAAGGAATCAACCCCCAGTTGCTTTGATCTATTCTAGTATGAGGGCTTAAGCAGCTCCTGCCTGCTTTCTGATTTCTGATCCACAGCGATGTGCATCTCTCTGTGGCAACAACTGGATGTTTTCAATTTTGTTAAATATTGTTTTTCTTTCCTGCTATGTTATTGTGCATAACACACTGTGCATAAAACTTGAAATCTTGATACCACCTTTACCAAATGTCCAGTAAATCATTCTGAGATGTTTTGTGAGACTTTCTCTGTGCCTCCATTTTATTCTTCTGTAGTATTTTTTTCTCATATGCTCCTTGTGCTATTGCGGTTTTTCCTATCTCAGTTATCTGAGAAGAAAACAAGATTGATGGAGTGTTTTCCAGCTGACAAGGTCCGTGATTTGCCCTTGGCCTTGTGTGTGGTTCATTAACGAAATGATTTACAATCAGAGGGCTAACTGAGGTACACAGTTTCTAGCCTAATTCCCAGGGACGGGCCCACATCCCACTAGCGCAATTGTCCTGAACTTAGACTTTCTCTTACACCCAATGCCTGGTTCTGTGTCCTGAGAAACTAATCCCAGCATGCCCTTCTGTACCTGCTCTCATCTCTAAATCCTTCTTGCTGGGACTGAACCTCCCAGAATGCAGCATGCCACTGCCAGGCCGTCCCTTTCCTTCTTTGCTCCTCATCTCCTTCCATACACACTTCTTGCTTCATGTCTTCCTAGAAGCCAACATCTCCAAATACATGAGGAAGATAAATTGCTGATGGGGTTAGGGGTATGTGGAGGGATCAGCTCTGTGAACCAAGAAGAAGTATCCAGACAACTGCATGGCGGCCACACTGTTTTCAGCTTGGTATAAACTTTAGATCCGGGAGCCAGGGTAGAGCACTGAGACAAATCTCCCTACCTCAGCTGCAACAGCTCAGTTCTATGTTGGCTGGAAAAGCACACCTAGGTCAACTGTTTTGATTTCTATTTGTACCTCATCTATCTCATCATTGGTGGAATTCCTTCCAGGATTCTGGCAGTATGTTGGCTGTCGGTTTTAGTTTTATATAAATGTTCATTCTTTTTTGCTGTCTTTATGGTTATTTGAGTAGGAAGTAAGGAGAGGTCATGTCAGGATCTGTTGGCCAAATGACTTTAAACCAGAAATCTGTCACTGATTTTATTTTTTAATACAATTTTGCTGTAACTATTACCGATTAGCAAGGTCTTATTTCACTATGTTGGCAAGAAAAGTTTGGTTATTCCCTTCAGAGTAGACATTTAAAAAAATCTCGATCAGACTGCTCAGTGGCCACCTGTTGAAACTCCCCATTTGCCTGGCATTGTGAGACTCTGCTCGGTCCATTTTTGGAAGTCAGTCTAGTCCAACTTAAACTAGAAGACTCAGAAATATCTTTGAAATCAGAAGTCTCAGTTCAAATTCCTTATTCAGAACTGGCATTAGTATACATGACTCCTTTGCATGAGTTTAGAAAAAAGTTAACCCTTCATGAAGAAACTTTACTTCTGTCTATTAAATAATTGCTATATTACACTTATTTTTGCAGAGCAGGACACTTTGCTCTAATTTGCAAGAAATTTGTCAAAATAAATATAGAAATGGACAACACTTATGACAGGGATGGTTTCCCTTTGAATTGTGCACTGTGCACCCCATACAACTGCACATGACAACCCTGCTCTTGTTCCCAAGAAAACTACTTTTAGAGATAACAGGAGAACTTATGGTTAGAATTAGAAGGCTAAGCAACTGCTCACTCTCCTGAAACCTCACTTGAATGAAAGTAAAAGAAAAAATTTAAGGCATTGGCTCACAAGGACAAGGAATAGGAGAGAAAGAAATGGACATAAAATTGTGAAATCTTGAAAGAGAAAGGATGACTGAGAAGTGAAATAGCAGGAATTAAAATGAATACTTGTTTCACCCACCTGCCCCTCAGCCTCTGGCAACCACTAATATGTTTTCTGTATCTATGAGCTTGGTTTTTAATTTTTTTTTTTTTTTAAGATTCCACCTATAAGTGAGATCATATGGTTTTTGTCTTTCTCTGACTTATTTTGCTTAGCTTAATGCCCTCAGGTTCCATCCATGTTGCTGGAAATGGAAAGATTTCATTCTTTTTCATGGCTGTGTAATAGTCCTGAGCGTGTGTGTATGTGTGTGTGTGTATGTGTGCGCATGCACGCACATAGCTCACATTTTCTTTATCCATTCATCTGCAGATGGACACTTAAATTGTTTCCATGTCTTGGCTATTGTAAATAATGTTGTAGTGAATATGGAGGTGCAAATATTATTTTGAGTTAGTGTGTTTGTCTTCTTTGGATAAATACCCAGAATTGAAAATGCTGGATCGTAGAGTAGTTCTATTTTTAATTTTTTGAGGAAACTCCATACTGTTTTCCAGAGTGGCTGCACTCATTTATATTCCCACCCAGTGCACAAGGGACCCCTTTTTCTCCACAGTCTTACCAACACTTGTTATTTCTTGTCTTTTTTATAATAACTTTCAGTTATAAAATAAATAAGTCCTGGGGAGTTGAGGTACAGCAGAGTGATGACAGTTAACAATACTGGATTGCATATTTGAAAGTTGCTAAGAGAGGAGATCTTAAAAGTTCTCATCACAAGAAGAAAGAATCCTGTAATTGTGTGTGGCGATGGATGTTACCTAGACTTATTGTGGTGATCATTTTGTAAGTATTGAATCACTATGTTGTACACCAAAAACTAATATAATGTTGTAGGTTGATTATACCTTGATAAAAAAAAAATTATGTATAGTTCTCTGCAACAAACTTATGTATATGGATTTAATTAAAATTACTTCCGACCATAAAAAAAGGAGAATGTCAAACTGTCAGTGGGAGAAGCTAGGAAGAATATGATCTGCACCATGGAGACCGCCCCCCACCCCCATTTAACTACTAAACGTGGGACTGTAAATCATGTATTATCACTCAGTTTCTAGGAACTGGTAGCCAAGCACACACCCTACAGAGAAAAAAAAGTTTCTTCACTTAGCATCTGACCATCCCAAGAGGAAATGTCCAAAGAGATTGACTTCAGCGGATCCCAGATCACCCTCTTGTGCGCCCCAAAGGTGGGAGGTACCAATCACACACAAGGGCTACCCCTTATCCTTTTCAGGCTATTTTAAAAAATATAAAGAGACAGCTCCTCAGCTGTCTAGGGATATCTAGATATCCCTAGATATCTGAAGAAAGTCTCAAACATGAATAACACTCGCAAACAGAAGAAAGCAACTTGGGGAAAACAGAACCTATGCAGGGTGTTGAAAAAGAAAACCATCAGTATTCTCAGAGAGATCGTAGAAGATTTTAGTTCCATAAAACACAATAAAAGGATATTGTTTTTTAAAAAGAATATTCGGGGAGTGGGGGGATAAAAGAGCTCCTATGGATTAAAAAGGTGCTGGGAGAAATGAAAAACTCAACAGAGACACTGGATAGTGAAGCTAAAAAAGCTCTGAAAAGGAAGGGTGAAGAGAAAAGAGATGGCAATGAGAGGATCAGTCTAGGATGACCAATATGCAAAAAGTAGGAGTTCTAGAACAGACAGTAGAAAAACTGGATTGGGGGTTTGGGGTGAATGGTAATGAGAACATTAAAAAAACTAAGAAGCAAAACCAAGACAATTATTGATTCCAAAGAGAATATAAGTTGCACACAAAAAGTTCTGTTTCTCACATGATTCACATATAAGCAGCATTTACGATAGCAATAACTATGTAATCATTGATTGTGTAAGACTTGCATGAGAATGGGGGCTGGGCCAGCTGAAAGAGAGTAAATGCTCACCTAGAACAGGAGGTCAAAGTATGTCCCAAACTGAAGAAGTTTGGAGATGTAGAGATAAATACTTTTAAAGTCAAAAACGGTCAACTCTCAGAAATGGGAAAAGAAAAAGGGGAGAGGGTGCTCAGTTTTTTTTTTTTTTTTTTAATAAGCCTTGGAAACTATTTGATTGTTCAAATTACATAATTTTCTGTAAATTACATAAAACGTAATCTTGATTTTTTTTGTTTGAGTATAGTTGACACACAATGTTGGGTTAGTTTCAGGTGTACAACCTAGTGATTTGACAAGTTTATCCATTATGTTGTGTTCACCCCAAGTGTAGCTGCCACCTGTCCTGATACATGGTACATCCCTATTATAATATCATTGACTCTATTCCTTATGCTCTGCTTTTTAATACAATCTTAATTTTTTAACAGATCTATATATATAGAATCATGGAAAGAAAAACATCAATATGTATAAGGGGGAGATAAATTAGAAGATATTAAGGTATGAAAGAAGATTGGATCAGGACAAAATAGAGAAAGGGACCACCCCCACCTCTACCCCACCCCCTAGAATTATGCCGGGGAGAAGAGGGCAGTGGAAATGGAGTGTGTTGGACACTGAAATGTAGGAGGATGCTGCTAAACACTATTGGGATATCTGGTCCAGGACAGGAGGGAAGCTTCTACTCCTACATCATGGGCACTAGTCTTGTTTTGTTTTGTATAGTTGTGAGTATAGTTGACACACATTAATTTCAAGTGTACAACATGGTGATTCGACAAGTCTCTGTGTTACGCTATTCTCGCCATGAGTGTAGCTACTATCTGTCACTATACGGCCCGATTAAATACCACTGACTATATGATGTACCCTATTTTTAATTGGTTGAGGAAGGAGAAAGGGCATGCGCCATTTAGAGAGTGCGTCCATTGCTAGGCTCAGAAAAGGAGGTAGCACGTCCCCCTCTGCCTGCCTGAGTCCATCCTGGCTTCCCACGTCCTTTCCCTCCAGCCCCACCACCTCTCACTCCACGGGCTCCCCTCCCATTCAGAGCTGCTTGTCTGCTGCTACCTCTCAGCTGGCAGTAAAACCTACAACTATTCTGGACAGAGTGTGGGATAATCCCCCTTCTCTTAGTTTCAGTGCAGTCAAGTTTTGTTTTTTTAAGAATCTATACTGAGAAAACACATTAGAAAGTCCTAAACAAAGTTCCAAAGCCCACGTGCCTTCCTCCACTGTCTGGGCACAGACGGATGTGGTTCAGTGGACACCCTTTAGAAAGCACCAGATTCCTCCTCTTTTCCGGTTTTGAGCCCCGTTTCCCAGTCTCTGCCCACATCACACATTTACCGAGATGACAAGAATGAGGACTGGGACTATATCCCAGGAAGAAAGCTGCTGGAAATCAAATTAAAAGGAAAACAGGAAG
The DNA here is from genome assembly GCF_011800145.1 of Mirounga leonina. Taxonomy (NCBI): domain Eukaryota; kingdom Metazoa; phylum Chordata; class Mammalia; order Carnivora; family Phocidae; genus Mirounga; species Mirounga leonina. The sequence continues at coordinate 62,482,908 of NW_023270316.1, forward strand.
GGAAAAACAGGAATCCATTATTGTTTAAAGAGCCCTGAATTGTTCAAGGAGAAGTATAAAAAGAAGTCATCACTTGAAAAAGTCTGAATGATTTTGTCTCAGACTATAAGAAGAGTATTTTTCTCATCATCAAGAAGTTTCCTGAACTCAGCAGAAGATGGGCTTATGTGGAAAGGCAGACATTTCACAGATCACCATGGAGAAGTGGTCATGGGCAGACATGTTGAGCAGAAAGGCCACCTCACTAAATGTTCTCTCCAATCCTTTCTGATGCATGCCAAGATGATTTTCCCGCAGCAGAACCTAGTGATTCCCATCACAGCAGACATGACTGAGATATTCACTGCACAAGGGAAAGAATTGGGTAATTTTCAATTAACCATGAGAACATTATCTGTTAGGTGAATTATTCATAAAGACACAAGGCCTACTCCTTCAACTATCTGACAAGCAGACTTTCAAAGATGTGTTTAAGACAAGGTGGAACTGTGCTGAACACAATAAGAAACAGTATGAGTTATGATTGTATGTCTTTTTTTTTTAAGATTTTATTTATTTATTTGAGAGAGAGAGAATGAGAGAGAACACATGAGAGGGGATAGGGTCAGAGGGCAAAGCAGACTCCCTGCCGAGCAGGGAGCCCGATGCGGGACTCGATCCAGGGACTCCAGGATCATGACCTAAGCCGAAGGCAGTCGCTTAACCAACTGAGCCACCCAGGTGCCCTATGATTGTATGTCTTATAGAATGTGAATTTTTGGTGGGATTCTAAAGATAATATCAGCATGTTAATCATCTTTATTTGTATTATTTATACTTCTTCTCATCAGGATGAAAAATTTTTACATTGGTTACATTTATCTAAAATCGATCTGATACAAGCAAACATAGAGTCTGGGCTAGCACTCACACTTCTTGCCAAGTAATATATGGTGTACAAGACTTGGCTCAAGAAGTTCCAAAATGCACAATTAGGCAGGCAAGCTTTAGTATAGTGGGGTTCCACACTTAAAAAAAAATATTAAAAGCATGGACCTTTGTCTCAGAAAAATGCAGAGAGGAAGTTATGCTTGAAATTCCCAGGGCTTATGGACTCCCTACAAACCATTCATGGTCCCGTAAGTATTGAATGAATTCTGTATTTCCAAAATAAAGCGTAAGCAACTCTGAGTTCTTACTCATGTAATTTTCAAACTTGAGTTTGGCTTGAAGAAATTTCTGGTGGTTTCTTCTCATGGGTACATTCTGGTCAGGGAGACAACGTGGCATTTTACACGTGGCCTCAACGTTTTCACACAGCAGCTGTTGGTTAATACTGAGGCTTTGATGCATTTACTGAGAAAAATCCTCATGCCTCAAATTTTGCTTCAGAGATTGTAAAACCAGACTAATAGGCAGAGAAAAGTTGTAAAAAAAAAAAAAAAAAAAGGAGGATGTCCTTTAAAAAGGAGAGTATGGCTGTCACCTAATTTACAATTCATAGCTACGACAACAAACAGGATGTCAGGCTGTGTCCCTCTCAGAGGGTGTATCAATCAAGGGAAGTGCTAGTGCTATACTGAACAGCAACCAAGAGAGACCAGGTTGCATCATTATTCATTGAACAAGACTAAATGGCTATTATCCTTGAAACCTAAAACACGCAAGATGATATTCATCAAGGCCAAGAGGATTCTAATTCTGCATCCAATGACCAACATCGGGCTGGAATTGATGGGGATCTTAGACAATTTGCAACACTTAGCCATTTTGCCCAATCTTTTCTCACTTTTTATACCCATTGGTTTAGCTCTACATGCAACATAATCTGACTGGAGCATTTATATACTTTCAGAGTTCAAATTCTTTGGTTTCTCTTAGAGCTATCATTCCTTGATTTATGATTCTCTTCATGCTCATCTTAGTTTGGATTTCTGAAGCTTTGTTCTCTGGTGATGTTCTTGGGTCCAATTTTATCCACACTTTTAGTCTAGGGGACAAAATGACAGACACAAAAGGCTGATGTTTATGAAGAAAGCCAGGATGCTTACGGTGTTACTTCCCTTGCACTGATTTGGAAGAATATATTAAAAGAGGCAAATTGCCTTTTCTACACCAAGGATATCAGCTGATAATAAGTTTTTTTTAAAATGATCAAATGAGTAATTAGCATTAAATGTTTTTTGACTTCCCACCACAAGGGAATGGTCCTGGAAAAGGACTTTATACTTGCTTATAAACCTGGTCTTAAAAGAAAGTTATTTTTAAAAATCCTATTAGATGAATTAAACCTTAGTTATTATCTAGCCAGAGGCCATACATTTGAAATTTAAAGCCTCTGACTTCTAATCACTATGCAGCCAGTAGTTTGTTTTGTGACCTTAGGCAGGTCATTTAACCTCTTACTGGTTCCCATTTCCTCCTCTGCAAAATATACACATTAGCGTTAGCCATCTTGGAAATTATCATGAAACACTTGCAAATACTGATGTAAAAATAATGCTGTCCTTTTATAAGATGTGGTTATTGATTTGAAGTTTGGCATATAGTAGGCAACTCAATAAATGTTTATTATATGCATTAATGAATGGATGAGTGATCCAAATGTGCTTCGCCATATTTTTCTTTCAGACATCCCTGGAACTCCTTAGAGCCTATGTGTGTGTGTGTGTGTGTATAGCCTTTGGACTCATCTTCCCTCCCCAATCCTACCCTTCAGTTTCCCTTCCCCTCATCTCTCTCATTCCCATGTTCTTCTTCAGGATACCTCTTTCTTTTCAATCTGTTGTTCCCCAAACCCATCCCATCTACCACTCCTTAACTCATTCCAGTGCTAAGCCAAACTAGTTCAGGGCTGGCCTGTAATGACAAGATAGATAAAAATAGATGGGCACTTATCCAAAGAACTGGGAAAGAATAACCATCAAGCAATGGTGCTCCGACTGTCTGCCTGTCTTTTAATAATAACCCAATTACCAACAACAGACTCAATGAAGAAGAAAGAATATTTCTCAAGCATGCAACATTCATAACCTCCAGGGATGCTTCTGGAATAGGCAGTCACATGGACAATATAAAAGAGAAAAGTTCTCCTGGCTCCAGGGGACCTATAATTTGCTGCCTCATAAAACTTAACAAATGTTTCCCGGCTCTGACATTTACAGTGCACGTTAGCCTGTGGCAATGAATGGACTCATCCTCAAATTCTATATAGGCTCTGGAAGATTTCCTCAAACCGAAAGTTTCCAAATCAAAACAATAGGATTATTGTTATCTTAAAACAATTGAAGCATTTTTTTCTCTTTTTGTGGCTGATGAATTCTTACTTGAAAGTTCAAATATTCTTTGAGCCTCCTGGATACAGTTATAGATCCCATGGCCCACTGTAGTTTAAATTTCAAATTTGCATACATTTTAAAGAAAGGAGAAAGACAGTAGATCAGCATAGGCTGAACAGAGGGGCTTTATTGACAACATAATGTGATGACGTTTTCTCAACAATGCTCAGACAGAAAAGCCTACAAGCTACAGAAGCCTATCCATCTTGCTCTTTGGCTCCAGTGCAGTCTTGACTGGAATGTCTTGTGGTAAGTGAGAAGCTCATGGTTCCAAGAGTTCCAATAAGGCAACCAGATGATGGAGTCAGGGCTGCAGGGCTGGAAGGAAACTTTGAGATCTGTGTGATGACACCAAGGCCTAAAGAAGTGACCAAACCAAATGCTGTGCTTGTGAGCAACAGAATGCCCACACCTGGAATGTAAAGTTTTAATACTAGGCACTCAGGTAAGGGGGACATGCTGGACGGGTCATTTAATGGTCTTCACCATTAAGCAGATTTGATTATTTCTTTTAATTCAAAAAGGGCACAAACATTGCAGCGCTGAGAATTTTTAAGACGCCTCTTTCATACTAGTTCAGTCTTAAATTAATTTGCGTTTAAGACTAACGATCAGCAATCTATTCTCTTTTCTATTGATTTTAAATAAAAATGCTCTTGAAACCATTGGAGTCTAGCCAACAAAAGAGGGCGAGAGAGAGTAGAGAAGGCACATCTCGTTCTTTTTTTTTTTTTTTTTTTTTTACAATTGAGCATGGAATTTATTTATTTATTTGACAGATAGAGACATAGTGAGAGAGGGAACACAAGCAGGGGCAGTGGGAGAGGGAGAAGCAGGCCTCCTGCTGAGCAGGGAGCCCGACGCGGGGCTCGATCCCAGGACCCTGGGATCATGACCTGAGCCAAAGGCAGACGCTTAACGACTGAGCCACCCAGGCACCCCACACATCTCGTTCTTAACTGCCTCGGCTCTAAAGGGACATACTTCATTAAACTTGCACAATGTCACATGTCAATTACATCTCCATAAACCTGGGGAAATTGCTGCTAATATTAACGGGATGATTCGTATGGAACCTCAAAAGGTTTAAAAAAACTCAAGTCTATTCATAGAAAATAAACACATAAAGGGACACACTTCATTCCCACTCTCATCCCATTTGCAACCACAAGTCACATGTCCCCATCTAGATGCCAGGGCCTGGGAGAGGTAGTCCCCGCAGATAGTCACTGCCCAGGGACGATTCCACATCATGGAGGAAGAGGAAGCATTCATTTTTAGGAACATCTAGCCATCTCTGTCACATTCCCCTCCACCCATCCTCTATCACATCATATAGATCCCTGCATAGCTTGTATCACAACCTAAAGATGGGGATCATCCCAGGGCTGACGGAGTCTCAGGCTCTCCTGGAACCAGGGGCTTAAACAGCTTCAGCAAGATTCTGTGTCTCAGGCACCTGGGTGGCCCAATTGTTAAGCATCTGCCTTCAGCTCAGGTCAATGGTCCCAGGGTCCTGGGATCGAACACCACATCGGGCTCCCTGCCTGGTGGGAAGCCTGCTTCTCCCTCTCCCACTCCCCCTGCTTATGTTCCCTCTCTTGCTATGTCTCTATCTGTCAAATAAATAAATAAAATCCAAAAAGATTCTGTGTCTCACTTCCATCTCTTGCCTTTGCTTTGCTTTCCCCTTTGTAGACTTCCTTCTCAGGCAGGCTCTCACCACATGCGGCCATGATGGCCATTAGGAGTTTAGAGTGCATTATCTTCAGAACCAGCAATCGCAGAAGAAAAAGAAAATAACAAAAATCACCCCTCTCTCTTGTGAAATGCAGAGCAATCCCTGAAAATAAATCTAATTGATCTTTCTTGAGATGCATGCTCACCACTGAAGCAATCACTATATCCAGGAGTAGGGGGTACTCTAGTTAGCCTCTCCCATGGGAGAAGAGGTGGGGGTCCTGGGATTTATTGCTCAGTAGGACTTCGGGAAGGGGCAGTTTCTGAAAGGAAAAGCTGTTGGCATACAAGGAAGTCCCAAGGGTTATGACGGTTAGCGCTAAGAATGGGAGGCAAACAGACATGGAACTTGTGAATTTGCTTATTACTATTTCTCCCTGTCTTTGTTAGTTTTTTTTTTTTTTTTAGTCTTTAAGAACACATATCTTCACATATATTTTTGATATTTGCTTATAAGAAGAAAATTATAGTTCTCCTTTTCTCTCATTACACTATAGAATTTTCTAGGTTAAGGATCATGTTACTCCTCTAAAAACAGCTCTAAGTAACTAAGGTGGCATTCCATAAAAAATAAATTTTGACAAATGTCTTGATAAAAGTGTCCCTAAACTACTTGTAAAATCAGATTAGATTTTATTTATTTTCCTTTGGGGGAGTGGTGTTGCTTTTGGGGCTCTTAAGGTTGTCTTGTCAGATGTGAGCATTTTGTCTACTAGGGAGACTGCAAGTTTCTTAAGGTACTAGGAGGATCAGAACTATGGTGCTTGATGTTTTTCAAATCTGTACCAGGCCTAGTCTGAAACATTGATTGACTGATTACTTATTGAGGAAAAGCTATTATTAGCAGTATTGTTTTTTCTATTTTATTTTAATTCTAGTGTAGTTAACATGCCACGTTACATTAGTTTCTGGTATATAATATATATACTAATATATAATATTAACAATTAGTACCTACCATATGCCACTGGCATTGGGCTAGGCACTGGGGGTATAGCTGTGACCTTGAATTACAAGTACAAAGACCTTTCTCCCAACCAAGGTAATAGACACAGTTTCCATGGATTGAGACATGGACATGTCCCCTTGAGGTCCACATCCAGCCTACTACAGGGGGTTAGCCTTCCTGAAGTTAGCCAACATTAGAGTTGAGGCCCAGAGGATGAGTCAATGTCTGGGGAGTTGAGGTTGGAGAGTATTCCAGAACGGGAACAGCATGTTCAAAGCCTAGAGGCAAGAGTGTGGTGCAATCAAAGAACTGAAAGAAGCTCCCATTTGGCCCCAGCTCAGAGCATTGGGAAAATAAAATAGGGGAGACAAGGCTGGAGTCAGATTGTGTGTAAGCCACATGAAGGAGTTTTAAGTTTATCTTTAGGCAATGGGAAGCCAATGAATGTTGTATGAGGAGGAGAGATATAATCAAATAATCACTTTGGGAGGATCTCTGGCTGGCAAATGGAAAATGAATTCGGACAGACTAGAGCAGGAACAGGGGGCCCAGGGGGAGGTTACTACCATGGGCCAAAGAAAGAAAGATAATGTTGGGGTAAAGATAAAAAGAAATAGCTAGACACGATGTGTATTTGAGGTACAATGGAAAGAACATTTGGATGGTTTGCATGTGGAGAGGAAAGTGAGTGAGGTGTCATGAATGACATCCAGGTTCTTGAATGTCATTGGTTGAATTGTGTACCCCCAAATTTGTATTTTGAAGTCCTAACCTCTAGTACCTCAGAATGTTATCTTATTTAGAAATAGGGCTTTCCAGAAGTTATCAAGCTAAAATGAATTCATTAGGGTGAGCTCTAATCCGATATGACTGGTATCCTTATAATAAGGGAGAATTTGGAGACAAACATGTACACAAGGAGAATACCAGGTGAAGATGAAGGTAGAGATCAGGGTGGTGCTCTGCACCCCAAGGAATGGTAAAGGTTGACAGCAAAATACCAGAAACTAGGAGAAAAGATGGAACAGATTCTCCCTCACAGCCCCCACAGTCCTGCTGACACCTTGATCTCAGACTTCTAGTCTCTAGGACTGTGAGACAAAGTTCTATTGCTTAAGCCACTCACTTGGTGGTACTTCGTGAAGGCAACCCAGAAGACTCAATAACCTGAGACACTGGTGGTGCCACCCACTGAGCTAGAGAGCACTGGACAAAGAGCCAGCTGGTGAAAAATAATGCTCTTAACCTACTAATAGAAGTAATTTTCCAGCCACACATCAAAGAATTATCCTTTTTCATCTGAAATTGAGATCATATGTAACTTAAAACAAAACCAGTTTCCAAATGATCAAGGAGCTGACCATTCAAACTAAATAACAGTTGTCACATCTCTTGAGAAACTGAAGGATGGAGAAACAGAGGCCTCTGCTGAACACTGGGGTTTGAAGGTGCCTCGGCTCAAAGGCTTAATCCCTGCCCCTTCCCCTTATGGTGAATTTCATTGAAAATTATACAAAAAAAAATTACAGGAGAACATTTCTCAAACTGAAGAGGTCAGGTCTGCAGTCTGAAAGGGTTCTTCAAATGCTTAGCCACAAAACCTTGCGTTGAAAAAAGGCCTACATAAGACTCAATTAGAAGTGACAGAGCTCTAAAGATAAAGGAAAAAACTGTAAAAAAAAAAAAGAAAAGAAAAGAAAGAAATCAAACACAAGGAAGGGATATAGAAGCCAAAGGAGAAAAGCCTTCAAAAACAAAAGAAAAAAAATTTTTAATTTAAATTCTAATACCCAGCCAAACAATAAATCAAGTGTAAAGGTGGAATAAAGACATCTCAAATGACTAAAGAGCTTTACTTTTTAAATTTACTAATGGGATTAGCCTAGAAACAATAGTGTAGCCACATCGTGTTTCCCTCAGGCCTTGCTTTCCTCCCCAGCTCCAGCCCCAGCCACATCCTTCCTAATTTCTGGACTGTGCTATTCTTCCCTTCAACACCCTAGGCCAAATGGCTGCAAGAAACCAGATTGCTCCAGAGGACCTCCATGGGAGTCCCAAAGCCAGGGGAATAGTAAAAGCTGGCAAGAAGAAAAGAAAGGAGATCTTGAAAAGATACTTTTAATTAGGTGATTCAAAACAGCTAGAGACCATTTGTTGACTCAGTTCCAGAGTGTTGTGGTTTCCAATTATAGCCTTTAGATAAGTATGGTTTTCCTGTACTTTGGTTAGGAAATTTAAAATAATCCAATATCAAACTTCATGGGATAATGAGGATCATGATTAGAGTGATGAGGATGATGGTGGTGATGATTATAGATTTTAAAAAGAAAGAGTGTTAAAGAAAAACAACACACGTAAGTTTGTGAGTCCAGGTCTTCTGGAGCAGTCAATAAAAATACCAAGCAACTTGTGATTAGACTATGACTTACACTTCTTTTGTTTTCTATATAACACATAGTTTTCAGTAAAATCTTGAAAAAGATGACACAACTCCCTTTGGACAGTTATCTGTTCACAACAAAGGCATAAATTAGCAATCCTATGTCTTAATCAGAGGGATCGAGTGTATTTCTCTTCACATGAAAGTTACCCCCTGCTAGAATATCTAAGCTGCATCCAGAGACAGAAGTGTGGTGGAAATTTAGCCATTAAAGTTGTATTCCTACCACACCAAATGTTGACAAAGATGTGCAGAGACAGGAGTCCATTGCTGGTGGAGATGCAAAATGGTCCAGCCACTTTTGAAGACATTTTGGTGGTTTCCTGCAAAACTGTACGTACTCTTACCATATGATCCAGCAATTGTGCTCCTTGGTATTTACCCAAAGAAGTTGAAAATTTACACCAAAGCCTGTACACAGATGTTTACAGCAGCTTCATTCATAATTGCCAAAACTTGAAAGCAATCAAGATACCCTTCAGTCGGTGAATGGATAAATAAACCGGGGTACATCCACACAATGGACTAATACTCAACACTAAAAAGCTATCAAACCATGAAAGACATGGAAGAACCTTAAATGCATATTACTAAGAAAAGAAGCCAATCTGAAAAGGCCGCATACTTTATGATTCCAACTATACGCCAGTCTGGAGAAGGGGAAACTAGGGACACAGTAAAAAGATCAGGGATTGTCAGGGATTGTGGAAGTTGGGAGTGAATAGGCAGAGCACAGAGAATTTTTAGGGCCATGAAACTGTTCTGTATGATAGATGTCATGACAGATACATGTCATCATACAGTTGTCCAAACCCATAGAATGTACAACACCAAGAGTGAACTCTAAGATAAACTATGGATTTGGGGTGTTATGTTTGCCACTGTAGGTTCAACCATTGGAACAAATGTGTCCTCCAGTGAGGGGTATTTATCTTGAGGAAGTCTGTGCATACATAGCAACAGGAGCTATATGGGAATTTCTGGACCTTCCTCTCAATTGTGCTGTGATCCTAAAAATGCTCTTTAAAAAATTAAAAAAAAGAAAGTCTCAAAAAATTCTTTTAGCTTGATGATCCTGGCTGAAATGCAGTAATTCCAGGAAATAGGAGTGCAGTAAACTGTGAGGAGTCACTGAAGGCTTGCAGTGACTTTGGAAAAGCAGGTTTTTACAAGGAAGGGACCATGGACCAGGAATTGAGTGCAAACGAAGGCACAGCAAAGGCAAAGGTCTCAGGCTTTACAACTATCCTTAGAGCTGTCTGGGTGTTGTTTGTTCACTCATTCAACAGATGCTAATTTCATGCCTAGAATGTGCCAGGTACTGTTTGAGGCTTTCAGGACATAAGTAAATCAAACAGATAAAGTCCCCTGTCCTCCCAGAGGAAGGGATAGAAAATAGATACTAAACACATACAATTAAATCATATAGTATTTAAGAAGGTGATTAAGTTGCTATAGAAAAAAAAAAAGCAGAGCTGGGTCAGGGGGTTAGGAATGCCAAGGTGGTAGGGGCAGGTTCTAATTTTATTTTATTTTATTTTATTTTTTATTGTTTTTTAAAATTTTTATTTATTTATTTGACAGAGAGAGACACAGCGAAAGAGGGAACACAAGCAGGGGGAGAGGGAGAGGGAGAAGCAGACTCCCAGCTGAGCAGGGAGCCCGATGCGGGGCTCGATCCCAGGACCCTGGGATCATGACCTGAGCTGAAGGCAGACGCTTAACGACTGAACCACCCAGGCGCCCCCAGGTTCTAATTTTAAATATGGGGGGTGGTTTGCTTTTTCAAAGACGTAATTCAGTTAAGAGTCCACTGAGTATATAATCAGCTCCAGGCTTGAAAACCATGAAGTATATCTGTGACAACTGATACACACTGAAAATGCACATAACATGTGGGCTTGGAGGTAGCAAAGGCATTTATTATCCTCTGTGGATATTTATAGATGTTCAAATAACATCACATTATCTCCTTTATTGTTTCATGAATGCAAGCGATGTGCTGAGTTTCACAATCAAAAGCAAAGGCAAATATGTCTATTTGAGTGATGACACATCTTCACCTCCTCTTCATCTGTAGGCTGCCATAGGTACAGATCACACCTAATTTACTGGATGTTTCTTTCATCAGCATATGAAAATGTTTAAATATTTGAGTTGAATATACTTCCAAAAGATGACGATGATTATGTGTTGAGTGCTGTGATCTGCCTCACTGTGAAAGAATCAAAGACCAGAGAAAGGGTTGCCTTAGTATGCTCTCCTTTTCTAGTAGAAGGGAGACCGTTAATCACCAGGTTCTGTTCTCTGTCATTAGCATTCAGGGGTTCAAAAAGCATTACTTGGGAAGTGAAGCTCATTGAAAATTGCAAGGGAGAGACAGTCCTTGAAAATCACACATAAGAGCAAGACTTCAAGTCAAAACGATTTCATCCTAGATTGACGAAACTATGCCTTGAGATTTGCTTGGTGTTGCCTTTAGCCCCTAACTCGCTCCCTCGGTAACCAATTCTTAACAAAAACCTATGTGCTAGGACTGGAAAGGAAGAGAAAGAAGTGATCAAAAAGTTAACAGCCTGACCAATGTAGTTACTGAATGAAACTGAACAACTATTAAAACAAAGACTTGTGAAGCAAGAATTCATATCCTGAGTGCCTGAAGCAGAGGTTTGAGGCATAAGTTACTTGGGTAACAGATGGTGTTCTGGTTTGAACATCTTGAGTCTGAGGTAGCTTTGAGATATCTATTGTACATGCTTCTTAGTGGGAGAGGATTTGCTGTCCCACGCCCAGTCCCCGTTGCCATTGGGTGGAAATCCCCTTTGTGTGCTGGGTCAGCTGGATCCGTCCTCTGCCTGCTCTTAGGGCCCAGGCAATATGATCTAGGATCAGCGCATGGGATGTTCCAACTGGAGATTTTGAATTGTGTGTGGGATGTCAGGACCATGACCGATGGTCAGTTCACTATATACGGAGCACAGTCACAATGGTGAAGGCAGCAGTATCCGTGGTCATGTCTGCAGAGCTAGCCGGTCAGCAAAGTCAAACTTGCCCTCTAGTGGGACTTGACCTGTCTGTAGTTCTAGCTATGTAAACTCCTGGAGGTGTCCTGTTCTAGCCCTTAACTCTGTCTCTCAGCCTTACTAGCAATTCTAAAGTTCACATAATAGCCCATAATAAAGTCAGTTTCTCTTTAGGTTTCGTCTCCAAACAAGATCCTTGACTGATAAGATCCATGTGAAACCTAAAAGATTTACTCTTTCATCTCACAAAAGAGAAGAGGTTGTCTCGGAGAGGTTGTGACTTTTTCTGGGTTACTCAGCAACATGGTGTTCCTAAGAGACCATGGTTTAAATATTAAAAAGATTACTGAAAATAAAGCATGAGGTAGCAGAACTAGGTCAGAGATAGATTTAAAGTTTAAGCCTTGGGAATGAACGAACTCACCATTTGAGAGCATGTGGTGGCACCAGAGGAAAGAGTGGGAACGGAACCACAGGGACATTTACTTTTAGGAGGTGATTAAAACAAAAAAACAAAATAAAACAAAAAACAAACAAACAAACAAAAACAACTAGAGTCCACACTAAGGCAGTCTAAGAAGAGGTTGATAAAATACTAAGAGAAGGAACAGAAGTGTAGGGTTACAAGAGAAGAAATAGGAGTATAATGTCATTGAAGCCAAAACATGAGAAATGATTCCAAAAAGAGTTAACTGATCAGCAGTTGATGACATTATCAACCAGCTACTAACATGCTGGTCACCAATTACGAGATGCTGGGGTGGGGGTGTTGTGTCTCCACCACCAAGGACCTCTCTGACACTAGCTGGGTGGCCTGCAAGTCAACTCAACTTGGACACGGTCTACCTGGAGATGGCATCAGACCCCACAGGTTAAGGGCTCCATCCCACAGGACTACCCCCCACTTCATACACCTGGTCTACTGCCCAACTGGCCATAGATCAGAGATTCCAACGACCCTCTTCTTGGGTTCAATTAATTTGCTAGAGCAGTTCACTCAGAGAACTCAGAGAAACATTTTCTTTTTTAGATTACTAGTTGATTATGAAAGGATGTAACTCCGCAACAGTCAGATGGAAGAGGTGTATAGGGCAAGGTGTGGGGAAAGGATGTGGAGCTTCCATGCTTTCTGAGCTCACTGCCCAGCACCTCCATGTGTTTAGCAACCTGGAAGCTCTCCAGTCCCTTTTGGGGTTTTTATGAAACCTTCATTACATAGGCATGATTGATGAAATCATTGACCATTGGTGATTGAACTCAATCTCCAGACCCTCACCCCCTCCAGGAGTTTGGAGAGTAGAACTGAGTGTTCCAGCCTTCTTATCACAAGATTGGCTCCACCAGCAACCAGCCCCCCTCCCTGCGGTCCAAAAGTCACCTCCTTAACATAAAAAAGACATGTTTATTGCTCTGTGCCAGAAACCAGGAGGAAGATCAAATGTATATTTTTATTTTCAATCAAGATATCACAACCATGAATTGAGAAGAGACACTTAATTTTGTAATTATGGATTTATTTACCAATTAAGATATCTTTAAGATAGAGGTCTTTAAAGAGACGCTAAAGCCAAAGCCAACTTGCCAAGGGTGCGGACTAAGTGAGGATATGAGGGTACTGAGTGTTACTTTTTCTTTCAGAAAGTTTTGTAGAGAAAGAAAGGAAGAAAGAGGATGGATGTATGCTGAGCTTCTGAGGAGAGATTTTTGTACAGGACAGATGATTTGAACACCAAAGGAAAGGAATTTATTTATTTATTTATTTATTTATTTATTTATTTATAAAGATTTTATTTGTCAGAGAGAGAGCACAAGCAGGGGGAGTGGGAGGCAGAGGGAGAAGCAGGCTCCCCGAGGAGCGAGGAGCCCGATGCAGGGCTCGATCCCAGGACCCTGGGATCATGACCTGAGCTGAAGGCAGACACTTAACTGACTGAACCACCCAGGCGTCCCAGAGAAGGAACTAATTTAAAAGAATGTAAGAGACGAGGATAAAGATTGAACCACCGTTTCTCTTGATGGTCGCTCCGCCTTGTGTGCAGCCAGGAGAATTGTTGAGCTCATTCAGTTCACGGATGGTTAAATTTGCAAATACTTGAATATTTGGATTTATACCTGCTTTCTCTTTAGACCATTGATGACTGGCTGAATGTTCTTCTCGTCTGGCTTCACGTAGCCATGGCCTGTTGTGTGGCTAATCATCTTTTCTGCATTTGACTCAATTGCTGTAGTTTGTTTTTACTGTGCATGACAACACAGAAAGAACTAGACGTTATTCATTTAGCAGGCGCAGATACAGTCGTCACTGGTGGGACTGTGCTACCCTTTGAAGACAACTGATAAGGAAAAATCTGTGTCCTAAGATGGCCGACGGAACCAGCAAGGGAGTCCCAGTCCTTGCCCCGGGGCTTTTCCGGGTTCTTCTCCCTGCCCCGCTTCGCGCACGCACCAAGAGTGCCAAGTATGTGGAAGTAGAAGTGTATAATTGCCCCCTTTGTTTGTGCTCAGGGCTCAGACCTTTGGAGACCACTCTCCTCTGAGCCCGCCGGCGTTAAATAAACCTCTTATCCTCCAAGATCTCCGGGTGCCACTTGGTTCTTCTGTCGGGCGATCCAGTCCAGGTTCTGTAACAAATTACCTGGATAAGTCAAGCAGGAGAAGTTTGGCTGCCTGGGATACCTGGCTGCTGCATGCCTGTCCATGGAGTTTGGATGCACTTGGAGTGAGTGACACTATTGAATTCATGCTGTATATTTCACACTGGACCCACAAGGTGAACACCTAGCAGCCTCACCTATCATCCCCAGGTAATGTCTCTGGAGAAACTATGACAACATTGAGTATCTGGAAGGAAAGATTTTTTGGAAAAGTTCGCAGACTGCAGGAAAGTTGTTCCTCCAGCTGGTGCACTTTGATGAACATAGCATCCAATTCTGAGTCACTCTGGCAGAAGTGGGTACAGGTATTGATAAAACTTGCCTCCCTGCCTTCTGCCTGTATCTTGTATATGATAATGAGGCTCAATCAGGTTGAATTCTCAAACAGTCTCCAAAATATTCGCTCAAATTATTAGTGTCAGAAATATCCTCCACGTACTAGTTCTGTGATCTTGGGCAAGTTTCTTAACTTCTCAGAGACTCAATCACTCCTGTGTAAAATAATCGTATAGACTCCTGGGGCTGTTGGGGTGATAAAATAAGAACTTCTGGCTGTAATTTTTGTTCACAAATTATGATTACAGAGCATTTGTGTACAGCCTAGCTAGTGACCTTTCTGTTAATTTATATCCCCGAGCGTTTTCATACTAAAACATTGTGTGACCTTGTTAATATTAAATATAAAAGGTTTTATTGAAAATAAACATTTAGGGGCACCTGGGTGGCTCAGTCAGTTAAGCATCTGACTCCTGGTTTTGGCTCGGGTCATGATGTCAAGGTCATGAGATGGAGCCCGGCTTCAGGCTCTCTGCTCAGTGGGTAGTCTGCTTGAGATTCTCTCCTTCTCCCTCTGCCCCTCCCCCTGCTTGCACACATGCTCTTTCAAATAAATAAATAAAATCTTAAAAAAAAAGAAAAAATAAACATTTAGATATTAGCTCTGATATATTTGCTCAAAAATAAGCCAAACTCATGTCGGATTCCTGGGCATTCAATGTTGGGTTATGACTGATTAGGCTTTGTCATATTTACACACAATGTAATCTCTTGCTTTCCATGAGGTCTCATAAAGCCTAAGTTCCCCCCAATACAATATGTGAGCTTTTGGGGAGTCACATCAATGCAAAGTCTCTTTTTTATTCTCCACCTGCACCTTCCATGTGAATGTAGTATGCCTTTGAAATGTGCAGAAATATGTCCATTCGGAAACTTGCTTTAGTCGATCTTTTATTTCAAAATGGCCTGTAAAGAACATTTTTACTATTGTAATGGAAAAAAAATCTTGGAGTCATCTTTGATTCATCTTTTTTTCCCCACAACCAGCAGCCTATCTGCCAGAAAAACTTGTGGGCTTTTTCTTCAAAAGATTTTCAAGATCCAACAGTAAGGATCTCCTTCACAGGTCTTCCCGTTTTTTAACCTTGTCTCTTTACAGCCTATTTTCCTCACAGTAACCAGAGTAATCCGGAAAATGGAAGTCATCCCTCTGTTCAAAAACCTGAAATGATTCCACTTCTGAGTATGTACCCAAAAGAATTGAAAGGAAGGATTTGAACAGATATTTATACACCAATATTCACAGCAGCATTTTCATAATAGCCAAGTGTCCATTAATGGATGAATGGATACACAAAATATGGTATATACGTCCAATGAGATATTCAGCAGTAAAAAAGTAAGTTCTGACATATGCTACAACAGAGATGAATCTGGAAGACTGGAAGAGATGAAGACATTATGCTAAATGAAATAAGCCAGTCACGAAACGGTAAATATGGTGTGGTTCCACTTATATGAGGTACCTGGAAGAGGCAAATTGATAGAAATAGAAAGTAGAATGGTGGTTGCCAGGGTCTGGGAGTAGGAGGGAATAGGGAATTATTGTTTAATGGGTATAGAGTTTCAGCTGTGCAACATGAGAAAGTTATGGAGATGGATGGTGATAATGCAAAGTAAATGCACTTAGTGCCACTGAACTAATGTACACTGAAAAATGGTTGCAATGATAAATTTTATGTTATGCCTATTTTACCACAATTAAAAAAAAAAGGTGAAATGTCACCCAACTCAGAATAAAAGACTAAATTCTTATTTTGACCTAAAGGCTCTATGCCATTTGATTCCACATTACCCTTCTGACCCAAATTCCTTTGCTCTCACCCTTGTTCATTCCACTCCAGCCATGCAACCTCTTTGTTATCCTCAAGACCCCAGGCCATGGCATCTTCTTGGGTGTTGCTGTTTTCTCTATGTAGGATGCTGGTCCCCCAGATTCCCCTAGGGCTCACCATTCCCCTCTTCCATCACATCTATGCTCAAATGCTCAGGGAGGCTTTTCTGGCCATTCTGTTGATATGAAAACACCTTTCTCCCAGCATCCTGCACCCCCTTTCCTTCTTTGCTTTTCTCCATATAATTTATTAGCATTTGATATGCTATATAATTTACATATTTATTTGTTTCCCCTACTCTAGCCTAAGTTCCATGAAGGTATGATTTTCTCCTGTTTTGTGGACTTCTGCTTCCCCAGGACTTAGAAAAGTCCCTCACACCTAGGGTGACCTGGTAGTCACCCCATAAACACTTGTTGATAAAAAGCCGAAAGGTGCAGTGGTGCTTGGGTGGCTCAGTCAGTTAAGCATCCGACTCTTGATTTCAGCTCAGGTCACGGTATCAGGTTCTTGAGATCCAGTCCTGTGTGGGGCTCTGCTCTGCTCTCAGCCAGGATCTGCTTCTCTCTCTCTCTCTCCCTCTTCCTCTGCCCCTCCCCTCTGCTCTCTCTCTCTGTAAAATAGATAAGCAAATCTTTAAAAAAAAAAGCCAAAATGTACAAATTCATAAAATGATCTAAAAGGCAGAAAAATACTTTCAAAACATCACTTTAAAATCCAAAGTCTTTATATTCATTAATTAAATATTTCTCAGAAAATCCCTGTAAATGAATCATTGATTGGGAATCAAATCATTTAAGCTTTACTCTAATTTTTTCTGAATAATACTTGGCTTTTATATTTTTGATATTTAATATTTCATGGAATTTTTTATTTCCAAAATATCTTGCATCACTTACATTCAGATTTAATCGAACAAACATTTACTGAGGGCCTTCTCTGTACCAGGTACCATTTATCCAACTTGATTTGGCATCATTTCTATCACAACTCTATAATCAGCCAGTAAATATTTTTGGTTTTTAAAAGATGTACTCTTTCAAATTTGAATAGAAGCAAATTTTTATTATTTGGGAATACAAAGTGGAGATTCAGATTATTTTTCTCCCATAACCATGATTTCTTCTCTTTACACCCTTAGACTTCAGTTGCTCAAAACTGGTCGCATTGCCCCATCAGGGACAATTGTGGGTGCACAAAATCATAGAGATACTTGCACCATGACAATCTTTCTTGCCCATCTTCCTGCTCTTGGCCAGAAATAACTTTATACCATTATGCTAAGAAGGAATATACCTTATTTGGGGGCTGTTCTTCCAGGAATGTATACTTCTACCATAATATTATAAGAATGAATTTTGTATTATAACATAATTCTCATTTTATAGATGAAGAAATTAAGGTAGACAATTTAACTGAATCTCCTAAACTATCAAATCAAGTTCATGCTAGAGCCCGGATTAAACTTCCTTCAAAGCTCAAGTGATCAACTTCTGAGTAGCTTTCTAAAACTCACTGATTTTTATTAGTACACAATTTCTCTTCTAAAATAAATAACATTATTTCCCACAAACCAATATCTTGTAAAAGAGTAAAATTATATATATACCTTTTGATCTAGAAATGACTCCATTTGAGCCCTTCTCCCAAAACTGGTTTTCATTAAAAAAAAAAAAAGTCATTTCTAGAATCAAAAGGGGAAACCTCTACACTGTTGGTGGGAATGAAGTTGATAGAGCCACTTTTGGAAAACAGTGTGGAGGTTCCTCAAAAAGTTAAAAATAGAGCTACCCTATGACCCAGCAATTGCACTACTGGGCATTTACCCCAAAGACACAGATGTAATGAAAAGAAGGGCCACATGCACCCCAATGTTCATAGCAGCAATGTCCACAATAGCCAAACTGTGGAAAGAGCCGAGATGCCCTTCAACAGATGAATGGATAAAGAAGATGTGGTCCATATATACAATGGAATATTAGCCATCAGAAAAGATGAATACCCAACTTTTGCATGAACATGGATGGAACTGGAGGGGATTATGCTAAGTGAAATAAGTCAAGCAGAGAAAGTCAATTATCATATAGTTTCACTTATTTGTGGAACATAAGGAATAGCATGGAGGACATTAGGAGAAGGAAGGGAAAAACGAAGGGGGGGAAATCAGAGGGGGAGATGAACCATGAGTGACTATGGACTCCTGGAAACAAACTGAGGGTTTTAGAGGGGAGGGGTGTGGGTGGATGGGTTAGCCCAGTGATGGGTATTAAAGAGGGCACACATTACATGGAGCACTGGGTGTTATAAGCAAACAATGAATCATGGAACACTACATCAAAAACTAATGATGTACTGTATGGTGACTAACACAGCATAATAAAAAAAAATTTAAAAACTTGTGACATAATAAAAAAATAAAAATAATAAATGCAATAGTACATTTTTCAGAGATGCAGTTAAAAGTCCCATTGTGACTAATTCTATGGGATGTGCTAATTAATTACTTGGAGTGGAATTTTGCTACAGTGAATATTCAATTTAGGCATCAAATTCCTAAGCAGTAAGAATAGAAGAGAACACAAGGCTGGTGGGTGAGTGCCTTGAAATAATAGTCGTTATGCCATTAATAATAGTCACCACTTCCTGAACATCTCAAATGTATCAGACCCTGTACTAAGCTCTTGCCACTTGTTTATTCTTACCCCTTTTCCTTCAAGATCCTGCAACTTTGACTTCTTGGAAATTCCTGCTTTGGGTTACTTTGAGTAAATAATAAAGGGATTAAATTGCTTTGATTGCTGTATTGTTTTTAGTTGGTGATGAGAATAATAAGTGGGAAAGGGTAGGAAAAGAGGAGTTCTAGTTTCTATCGATCACCTGAAAATTGATTCAAAGGTCTTATTTTGCCATGTGGTTCCCAGATAGCTCTAAACACATCTGTGTCAGTTTTTAGGAAATCAAGATCCTACCCCCGGGGCCTGCTGGTCACCATTTCACAGGAGGAACACAGTCTAACTTGGGAGGAGCAGTCTTTAATGGGGTGGGGCAGCCAAATATTGGAATCGCAGCCAGCTTGCTCTTCAGGGTTGGCTTCTTCCTCAGTTACACGGTTGATATGGAAACGCATAATACAAAGAAGGAGAATAACCTGAGCTGAGAAGGAATCTTCCCAAATCTTACTCTATGCTAAGGAAACGCTCATTATATTTTATGTGAGATTTTATGGAGCAATACAATTCATTTTTGTTGCAGTGCTTGAACTGCAGGACCACTTACACTTATTTTATAATCAATAACTATGTAGCTCTGCAAAAAGATTTTTCAAAACTCGCTAGTCCACAAAGACAATCACGCTCCTGGCCCATCAAAAGCAGTTTGGGTAGCTTTTTAACCTATGAGGTCTTGATCATGATTCAAAGGTTTAATCGTCTTGCATTACAACCAGGAAGAATAATCACATCAATTGTTAATTAAATCTAAGACAGTGATAAGGAGAAAATGGTCACATTAATCATGTATTAAGAGACTAAAAATAGTTCCCCAAATAGGCTGCTGAAATTCACATTGCAGCGTTCCATGTTGAGCATTTTAAAGTGCTCACTACCCACTACCCCAACAAAGGCTGAAAATCAGCTGAACGAGAGGAAAATTCCCTTATCTGGCACAGAATGATAATGAAAAACTTGAGCTGTTATGCTACCAGCACCAAGGTCACTATAAGTCAATTATTTCATAGGATCTTGCCAATAGTATGTGTTTATAACAGTTAAGTACAAATCCTGCTATGTCAAGGTTATGATATTTAGTTGAAGAGAATGCTTCAAACACCAAAAAAAAACCTAAATATTTTTAACCACAGGATCAAAAGGAAATGCTATTTGCTCCTTACTGTGTACAAGTCAGGACCTAAATATTTGGGGCAGAAGAACCTGACAGAGTATAAAATTCCTTTTTAATGTACAACTGCTCTCTAGGCCAAGAGTAGAGTTATAGAATTCAGAATAGGAAGGGACTTTGGTGTTGATCTGATACAGCCTCCTCAAGCCAAAGGGAGGAAACTGTAGTCTGGGGATGGTTAGGAACGGTCACAGGGTCATCATCAGACTGGAATCCAGGCCTCCTGACTTCCTACTGCTTCTCTCTGCGGCCAAGATGTCCTCCCTCGTGGAAAGTGC
This sequence comes from Mirounga leonina, assembly GCF_011800145.1. Taxonomy (NCBI): domain Eukaryota; kingdom Metazoa; phylum Chordata; class Mammalia; order Carnivora; family Phocidae; genus Mirounga; species Mirounga leonina. The sequence continues at coordinate 62,503,377 of NW_023270316.1, forward strand.
GGAAGCCTTCCTATGGCCCGGCACCACGTGCAAATCATGTCAACCACCTTTGTCAATATGCGGTGCAATCCTTGCCTGGATACTACAAACTCTGGAGCCCATTTAAGAAATGCTACACCCAGAACAGTTGAATGAAGCCCACAACATTCGGTACAAGTTTGTTTCTGCATCAATGCAACCAGTAACTCAAGTATTTCCTTCTCCACATTAAACTGTTTCTTTTCCCAGTGCCATTCCTACTAAAGATTTAATCAAACCATAAATATCTATCAAGGCCTTCCTATTCAAGCACAAGCCTTTTTTCTTTCCATGTATTAGCTTCTTACCATTCTCCTTTTAAGTTTCTAGAAGGATTGACAAGTGTCTTTCTTATGCCAATCTTTTCATGGTTGTACAATATGTGGGATGTATTAGCTTCTTACCATTCTCCTTTTAAGTTTCTAGAAGGATTGACAAGTGTCTGTCTTATGCCAATCTTTCCATGGTTGTACAATATGTGGGACCTCCCCAAGGTTGTATCTATGGTTACCTTAGTGTTACAACAAAAGGCTCACAGGAAAAGTTGGAGCTGAATTATTTAGGCTTAAAATATCCAAAATATTCCTTCAAATTTCATCTGAAACTTCGTTTTGGAACTCCATCATTTTCCATCATGATTTCTCATTACCCAGACCACTGGCTGATAAGATTTGCTCTGGCCCTCCAATTCACTCAGTTTCAAGAAAAAAAAAATACAAAAACACATCTTCTCTTTCTTTCTTCTTCCTTCTCACTTCTTTTCCTTCCTTCCTTCTTTCCTATTTCCTTGGAAAACCTGTTTTATCACCTGCTATTCACCAGGCACTCGACCACTTGGGTTTCTGACCCCAAAGAGCCCAGTGTTCAGTGAGGGAGAAATACGTGTTAAACTCTTTCTTTACAAGTATCCTTTTCACACTTTTGTTGCTGCTGTGAAGATGAGGAACAAATCACATACCAAAAAGATATTTGAGTCAAAGAATACTTATAGAAACATCTTAAGACTTACACTTCAGAGTTGGTGTTTTAATCTATAACTTGCCAATTTTCTTTCTTAAGCCATGTGCTCAGTTTCTTTTTTCCTGGAGTTGGAGTACCAACCCCCATGCATTCTTGATAGACATGAATTTCAGGAAAATTGCCCAGTAAGTGGGTTTCTATAACAATCCAAAAAGCTGAGGCTCCAAGCTTAGAGATTCTAGAGCCACAGAGACAGAAGAAAAAATTCCCCCAAAATGGCTGCAAGAAACCTTGCTTACCTGTGAACTACCTATCCCTCTGTCAAAATGACTCACTCATCAACTGCCCTGCAAGAGAAGCAACCTAGAGAAAATTAGGTCTAATTAGACTGAGCACTTTACTCAATGTGTTAGTTTCTTAATGTGCTATAAAAAAAATTACCGTAATGTGAATGGCTTAAAACAACACAAGTCTATTTCCATATGTTCAGGAGATCAGAAGTCAGAAATCAGTTGCACTTGGCTAACGTCCAGGTGCCCTTGGGACTGGTTCCTTCTGGAGGGTCTAGAGAAAAGTCCTTCTCCTTGTCTATTCCGGCTTCTAGAGTCTGCTGTGTTCCCTAGTTTGTGAACCATGCCTCGTAATGCTCTAGCTTCTTGCTTCTGTTGTCATCATCTCTCCTTCATGTCTTCCTCTTATAAGGACAGTTGTTGACTACATTGGACTCCCTGGATTTCCCTTATCAAAAACTGTATCAATCATATATAAACAAAGTCCCCTTTGTCATATAAGGTAACAGTTACAGGTTCCAAGGATGAGGACATAAATATTTTTGTGGGGCCCTTATTCAGCCTACCACACTCAGCCAGAAGTCAACTCAACCAAGGGAAAAATTCTGATTCACTCACAGACTGTGGACTGGAAACAGGGCTGAAAAGCGGACATTACCATGACCCATTGCTCATTCTACTACACTGTTTTTTCATTGCTCAATATGAGAGTTTTTTGTTTCTGGGTAAACAGAGACATAGACTCTGGTTTTGTTTTGCCATTTCCTGCTAAATCATATTCCCAGGTCTGATGTAGTTTGGTTTACACTCTTATCCCAACATTCATTACTTTTGGCACTTGGCGCTGACCAATTTTCTCCCATCTATCATATAGGTAATTGATTCCAGTGGTATTGACATTTAACTTGAGACATTTTTCCTATTTCTTCCCCTTCCTCTTTTTAAAACTTTCTAGGGTTTTCACAAAATGCTGTCATTTAGTGCCAACTACAAATTTCATTGTGAAATTCTTTGAATATTCTTTGAATATTGTAATGCACCCATCAATAAGATGACATCTAATTTTGATCTCCATCAGATAATTCTTATGAAATAAATAAATAGCCTTCAGTTTATAATCTACACAAATTTCAGTCAATGTAGTGGTCTTTATTTCAACATTTTTCCACATTTTTTACGGGAAGAGAGAGTCAAAGTCATGCTCTATTTAAGGTAACATATATTCATACCACATTCATATTATCAACTTGTACAGAGACAGCATTGAACAATGAAAAAGTATTCGTATTTGTTAGTCTTTTCTCCCCAACTAGATTATTAGTTCTTAGTAGAAACAAAACCTTTTACTTCTTTTGCGTCCTCGATGATAACTAGTATTGGATCAGCCACATAATTAGCAATCAAATTATTTTTGGTTGATTGAGTAGTCTTTTCCTGAAAGTCACATTTGGCTATATGATTTCATTCCTTTCTACAAATTTGGATATGTTTCATTTTAAACAAATTGTATATATGGAAACCTGGATTCATTTCTAAAAAGAAAAATAAGAGAGCGATGATTTAATTTCAAATGGAATGTAAGATTCTTATTAATTAGAACTACCACCATAAAATTTAAAATAAATTATTAAATATATAAAATCGTACAGAAATATATCCCTGGCAAAAGTAAAATGTGGTCACACCCTGATTGATTGCTATTTTTTTCATCTTCAGCTCTCTACTGATCTTTAAAAATATCTATGTGCTGCTTTATAACTTCATTAGTTTACCACCCCACCTTTGTTTCTGGTTTATATATCACCATATTTTTCATATTTACGTTATTTAAAACTTCCATCTTATTTCATTTTTATTTTTACTTGTTATTCCTTTGTTACACATACATAAAAGCACACGGGTCACAGTGAACAGCCCAACAGATTTTCCACAAAGAACACCCCCCCCTCTGTAATCTGACACAGATGCAGAAAAAGAACATCACCAGCATCCCAGATGCCCCCTTCCCTCCTCTCTAGGGTTTTCCCCTCCCCACTTCTCATACCATGGAGTAGTTTTGCTTGCTTTTGAACTCATTTTATTTTAGAATTTGCTTGCTTACTAGTGGCCAATTTAACAAAGATTCAGATTCTACCTATCCCATCTCCACTAAATATGTATGTATTCATATTCCTGGGATATATTTTCTTTCCTCTTTTTAAAAGATGAATATAATGATGCGGTTCATTATCTCAAGTATGTCATGTTCATCATTAAATCCATCTTTCTCTGACTTGCTAATAGGCCTCCCATGTTTCTTTTCTCTCCAATCCTTTCATAAAAGACTTAAAAGTTCCTATAACCCTTCCGCTCACACATTCCTTCCAGGGACTACTGTCCTTTCCTGTCCCTTGCAGTTCTCAGGCTTGCTCTAGTCTGAATCTACCTTCTTTCATATTCTCAGAGAGAGATCATTTTATACCTTTCAAGATGAAACCCTCTGTCTTTCTTTGTGAGTCCACAGTACAGCTGTACTTTTCCTTTCTTTAAAAAAAAAAAAAAATCCCATATGTATTAATTATAGAGTGTTGCTTAAATTTCTAAAGATTCCTGGGGCACTTATGAGCATTTAATTATTCTCGTTTCACTTGGCTGATTAGTTTTATTCTTAAAATTTTAAATCTGGAAATGAGACTTTATGCTGCTTTGGGCTAGGTCTTTGCTATTTTTTACTAGGCCAAATTCAAGTGGTCACGGGGGCCTTCTTTTATGTAGGTCTCACCCTCATTCACTTCCCTCCTCTTTGTTCAGAGGCAGATCGAGACTTTGGCTGGAGCTCTATTCTCTGCTTCTAACATCAATGCTTCTCTCTCTGACTAAAGAACCATGTGGAAGATGGATATACCATGTGCTTGTTTCCCAGAAGAAGACTGGAATAACTCTCCCCAAGGAAATACTTAGAGCACTTTAAAGAATTTGAAGAATTGAAAACTCTAAGTACATCTCATAGTCTTGATACACTTGAACTCTAGGGACACAGAATGTTGTAGAGGACAAAGCTCTTGACTAGAGACAGGAAACATGCTCTTATCTTGGGGAGGCAGCTAAGCATCTATAGGGAGGCCATCTCTTGGCCTTGTCATCTTCTGTGACATCGTGCTACAGGTATCCTCGGTGGATGTGAGGAGGCAAGTACCTAGTCCCTCTGGGGACACAAAAGAATCTGTAAGGGTGCATATTTTCATGATCCCAAATACAAGAGAAATTACTCAAAATCTTGGGTTGTAGAGATACATAGAGGTTTCACTGAAAAAGCATTGTGTAAGAACCTGGGCTTTAAAATGTTGCAAACACTGAGCAAGAATATCTTCAGATATGAAGAATCTGATATTTATGAAGAAGATCTTTAGGTTCCTTTCATTTCTGGAATTTTTGGTCACATCAGTCATCCTCTTTTCCTGTGCCCTGCCCTCCATGGAATTCTCTATAAACTATGCAATCCCCACCCAGGTTTTCTGGGCTTTCTACTCCGTCAGATTTCCTAATGAAAATAAATAATTCCTTCTATTCAGTAAGAAATGTAATAAAAAAAAACAGAGGACCAAGTCCTCTGAGCAAAAGGTTTTCACACTGACCCTCTGCTCATGCTCCTTGCAGCTTGGCTTTACCAGGACTTGGATGCTGGAAAGAGAACTGACTTAAATCTCAGATCTGAGTCTTTTCGGTCCTGTGGTTTGCACTAACTGTGTGGATGGTGGATGTGCCATTTCATCTCACGGACTTCTATCCCTGAACAAAGAGTTAGCATCTTGCTTCTTATACACGTAGTACCAGCCTAGAATCTGCTCTGGGGTGAGCTCTTGTTATTGCAGAGAGACCAAGAGACTCCGAGGGCTCTCGGTTGGCCCAAAGAACCTTCCAACCAGAGCAGCATTTTCCCTAGGAGTAGATTCAGACTGGGGTAAGGGACAGAGGCCCACAGAGAAAACCCTCAAGGCAGAAACAGACGGAAGAGCAGCACTCTGGCACCGGGGGCTTAAACCAGGTGAGTCAGCTGCACCCTCTTCCCCATTCCCATCTCAGACATGCTGGGACACCAAGAGGGACGGTGGGATGACAGACTGCACTAACAGTTGCCTGGTGGTGGTGGCAGCACCTGGAAAGCCACTATGGGATCTCATTATTACCAGCATGGGGGTGATCAGGGAGGAAGGGAAGCAGGAAGAAAGAAGAGTAGATCAGAAGACTACTGGGAAGAAGTTTGAAGATGATTGTGAATGAAAATTTGTGAATACTGTTGTAAAACAAGCTAAATGATGCCACATCATTTATGTGTCTTCATCATTTGGCCTCCTGAGAAGTTGATCTAAGAAGGAAAATCCAAGGAATGAAACTCAGCAGGCAGCCTCCCATGGAACTTTTCCTGTCTCTGCATCCTGAATGCAAGGTTTTGGAGCCCTACTGACAAGGGACTGTGGATGGAGGTCAGCAGAAAGCAGGTAGAAGGCCTTTTCCTGTACCTAAAATTGCTTGCATCGTCATGGAGAAAGGAAACTTACAATTACAACTGCAAAGAATTGACTTGCATGAAGAGTGAGTAATTGGAGTGCAGGGAGCCAAAAGAAGGTTAAGCTTTCTTACTGACACACTCTCTCACTCGAGTGCAAACACGAACACACACGCACACACACGCACACACACAGTGGGGAAGAAAACACCTGAGAAGTGGACGATATTGCCCTAATGACTGTCAGGGGCTGACCGTGGAATCCTTCCACCAAATGGCAGGATGAGCCATGAGGTTCTTCCTCGGGCTTGGAAGAATTTTGGTCAGAGGAATGGAAGGGCTGAGCCTGTTTCGCTGACTCCCACAGGAAGTGGTGGGCTGAGAGCACAGCTACAGGCTTTCCTGTGCAGCGTAAATTGGCCCAATTTGCGCAAAACATTCTTATCTGATGAAGAACTGGAAGTGTGACTGTGTGCTAAAATGTTGGAAATAATAGTGGGTCTCGGCTTCACTGTTCCCTCATTTTTCTTTCTCTGCTGTCCCTTCTTTGTCTTTGGCAATCACACTGGGCTCTTGATTCTTTTCTAGCTTCTCACATGGTTTTGATTAGGAAGGACAAATATAACCGAGAACAGAAATGCTCCTAGTTTTTTCTTTTTCTCATCTTCTTTCAGATGAACGAGCTTAATTGTTAATCTTCTTGTAGGTTTGGATCTACACACACACACACACACACACACAAGTATATCTCAACCTAAAAGTGTCCCTTTTTATCCTATTCCTTTAAAAAAGCAGTCTTGGAAAAAGAAGTACCAATATGAAACAACCATGCTACTCTTGGCTAAAAACTATTCATAAACTGAACCGGCAATCAGACATTTTGATTTTCAGTCCTGGCTCAGCATCTAGCTAGCTGTATGGCCTCAGAGAATTGACTTGAAGGTCCTGGTGTGAATTTTCTCCTCTCTAAAGATGACAAAGTTGGATTAGGTACTCTCCCAGTTACCTCCCAGGAGATTTTATCATTATCTGTGTAAAGGCGCACTTGTAACAACTTCATGGGATGAGCAAAAATGGGACTCCTTACCTGTACAAGAAAATGAAGGGGAAAAAAAAAATCCAAGTCTTTTATTTATTTCCTTAATGAAATAAAAAATGACCAAAAAATAAAATTTATTACAATTTATCAACACTATTTTATTAATGGCTTAGATGTAGCAGGAACACAGATTATAGAGCTATGCACAGTTCCAGACACCTAGAAAGCATAAAATAAATGTTTGCTGGAGGACATGCTGCCCTAGGTGCAGACAGGGTGGCCTAACCTAGGGACAAGGGACCAGAATTTAAAAAACTGAGGCTCAAGTCTCTGGCCCACCACTTGCAGTTCTATGATTTAGAATTAGCCATGAACTTTTCTGATCCTCAACTTCCCCAACTGCAAAATGGGACGAGTATTGCCACGTCAAAATTTGGGGAGAGAATCAAATGACATCATGTATATGAAAATGATTAACAATGTATAGAGGGCTTGAAAATATTCTTGTACATAATCCAAGTTAGGTTACATAGGCCTTAGCCAGTAAATTAAGGAAGTCGGTCTCTATGCTCTATAAAGAGCCTTCCAGCTTGGAGCATCCTTAACTCGGTGACATAGCATCTGTCCCCAGGGTGTGGATGTGGCTGGCCCCAGGCAACTTGCTGCAATACCTGCTGTGTCTGAAAATTTGGAGAGAGAGGCTGGGAGGTTCCTATAACTTCACCCCTGGCCCCACATTGCACAACACCGCCCTTCTTCAAAGACATTGACGGGCCTATCGACTCATCTTGTTAACCTTTAACTGCTACCAAGACATTCCACCCCAGGGCTCCCTGTGCTGTCACCATCAAAAACACTCTAGTCCCCAAAGGCAAGACGCTTGCCCTTATATCAGTGGTTAGGCACATAATCTAAAGGAGAAGGGGAAAAGCATGTTGGTAGTAAGTAGGGAAAGAAGTCAAGTTACGTACTTTTTCACTGCAATTGTGTATTTCTTGCTTTTGTGTTAGCATTTATTGAAAATGAGCAAACTGCTGGTAAGAGTATCCTAAACTCGCAGTGGAGAAATGACTGCTTATAGCGTCACCTGAAAATCTAAATTACATATTGTGTAAGTGGGTTTATTGTCGTGAAGTGTAGGGGAAGTGTCTTTACCAGAAGGATGTGGGCTCCCAACTCTCCCACCTTTGGAAGACCCAGCTGCACCTGCTGTGGGAGTCTGCTCTCTAGCAGTCCCGCTGTGGATGCCTCAGAGAGCCACACCCCGAGCGTTCCCACGGGGCAGCCTGTTGAATAGAAGGTGCAGATGAAGGCAGTTCTTCAGGCTTTAAGAGATAAAGAATAAAAGGGCGGAGGAATTGATCAAGGAACAAAAACCTCAGTTTACGATGAAAACATCTTTCGAGGTTTGTGAAACTCATTTTTTATTTTGGGATCAGTTTTTATTCATTGTTCTCTTTTGCTTATCCCCAAATGACTGTCAATATGATTATTCATCACCCATGCGTCTGTGTATCACCAACCAGTACAGTAAGGGGTGTCTCCGCTATTTTTAGACACGATGATTATACAACCAAAGGGCACATTCTTCTTCCATTCTGCGGAATGCCAGCTACCCCCCGGGCACAGTAACTGCTCTGAGGCAGCATTTTACTTTTGGCTCTACAAAGGCTTTCTTTGACAGGGGAGTGTGCCGTGGGTTGAGGAAGGGAAAACGGAGAATAAAGGAAGGACATTTCCAGAGTTGAACTTGAACAAAAGTTAATGCTGACAGCAGAGTTAACTACTGGTCAGAACTCAGAAATACAGACCGGCACGGCATGACTGAAGGCTAGTGGCCCGTCCTCTCTTGCAGGCAAGGACAACGTCTCCTCCAACCCACAAGTGTGGGATGGATTTTGAAAAATCCCAGAGGGCCGAACTGATCTTTGGGGATTTGCTAGTCTTGTTTAAAGGTTTAGGAAATATTTCGGTAGGGAAGAGATGGGGTCCTAATCAGCACAAGTGGGCTTTCCCCACCCCACCCCCTTACCAGTGCTCAGGGATACCTGGCCTCCAGGGACACCTGCTAACTCACGACCAACACCCCCCCCCGCCCCCCGTGCTTCTACCTGGGAGGTTATCTTAAGAAGCCAAATTACCTCAATCTGTAGGCAGGACTGAAAAGAGGCCACCAGTGCCTTTGCCTGTGACCTACTTGTACCCTCTACCTTCAGAGATGAGAACCTGATAAGCCGCCCACACCCAGTGGCCGAGGATTCACCAGTCTGTCATTCTGGCTGGGAGGCAGGACAGCTTCTGGCAAACCTAATAAGCAGATTTTCTCAGTGATAGGGAAATTCTTGCTTAATGCATGCAGCTCTATTTCCCGTGGTTAAAACGTGCAACCTAGAGAAGATAGAAGTCACCTGACCTGATGTGAAATATAAACGAAATTTGTCTTTTACTTTTTTTCTTAATTTCCCCCCCCTTTTTTAAAACTTCCATTTTCTTAAGGCAGGTGGGGAGGTGGGCTTTATCTTTAATAGGCCAGGTTGCTGTAAGATAACTTGGGTTGGAATTATGAACTGGAGTAATATTAAACCTGCTTGATAGAGTCGCCAGCATTAACCTCATACATAGCATTTGGGTCAGTTTTAATCTCTTGATTAACACTAAAGGCTTCTCCTGTTACCATCAGTCCGATGATCTCTCTGCATGCGGCCAATGGTAGAGAAAGGATGTTGTAAGACTATTAGAAAGCAGAGGGCAATAAATGGAACTTAAGCAAAATCTGGAGTTACTTCTGTGGATAACTCCCATAACAAGGAGTTCACATTCCACTATCTCCTCTCCAGAAATCCCAAATCTTTAAGTCAGAGAAAAACCCAGGCTGTCAGGCTAAGCGAATGCCCCTTCACCTCAGACTGTCACAAAGATTGGGTCCCCATCTGCTCTTCTCCTTCCCAGGTATAAAGCAGGGACTCCTGGCCTAACGGGTACACCACCTCCCCAGCTGCTGCAGGGCTAACGCAAGGTAATACGTCTGGAAGGGTTGTAAAAGTTTAAGATGTACAACGTCAGAAGTCCGCGGGAGCCTATTTTTGAGTTTTATGACATAAAAGATATAATCTCAAAAGATCTCTTTTCTTGTAATAGTCCAAGTAAACAAATGTCGCAGGCAGTTTTACAATTTAGCAGATCTGCATTTCATCAGTTTGTTGGGAAATTAAACAATATACCTATTAAAACTCGTTAAAAAATTGGAAACTCTTAATTCGGGCTTTTATTTATAACCCAAGTTCAGGGAGCTGGCACCAATCTTTTAGAGAGACAGAGCATGACTCTGAGTCAAAACCAAATTGATTTCAGCTTTCTCAATTTGTGAACTTCCTTTGCGTTTTCTGTTGCTTCTACAGCTTCCTGCCGTGGGGCCGCTCCATTATTGGGCTGCGGGGTCCATGCGAACCCTTCTCGCCCTGGACAGATGCCGGGAAAGGGAAGCCACAGCATCTCTGAAGTCAGAATGGGAGTGACTTGGGCCAGACCCCCATTTCAGCAACAAAAGTTAACATGCGATTAAAATAGTAGCACTTTGTTACCAGTGGGGATGGGGACAGAGATGAAGACACCAAAGGCCATTTTATTAAGCCTGTCAGCTGAGGAGTGACTTTTGTAAATCGGCTCCTGGAACCTTCATCTGATTCTTTTTAGACAGAGGAGCAAAAACCACAAAACACAGTAGCAATGTTTTAGACTTTGTAATCTGAAAATCTAGAACATATCTACTGACTCTACTCCTTACTGTGTAGGTATGATTTTGACAAATTACTTCAGTTTTTGAAGACCAAACCTCAGTTGCTTCATATGTAAGAGGGATGCAATAATATCGTATTACATATTTTAGGGTGTTGCCTTGAGGATTCAAAACATTATTGAATGCCTCATGTAGAGCTTGGCACATAACATATCCCAAATAAAAAGAAGTCATAGTTGTTATTTTGTCAAATGCATTTTCTGTATCAAGTGAGATGATCATGTGGGAGTTTTTCCTTCATTCTGCTAATGTGATGCATTACATTGATTAATTTTTGTACATTGAATCATCCTTGCATTCCAGGAGTAAATCCCACTTGGCCATGGCATCTAATCTTTTCAATATACTACTGTGAATTCAGTTTGCTAGTATTTTGTTGAGTGTTTTTCCATCAATAATCATAAGGGATACCAGTCTGTAGTTTTACTTTCTTGTAGTGTTTTAGCTGGGTTTGCTATCAGGGTAATGCTGGCTCTATAGCATGAGTTAGGAAGTGTTCTCTCCTTTATCTTTTGGAAGAGTTGAAAACTGGTCTTAACTTTAAATGTCGGCAGAATTCTTCAGTGAAAGCATTTAGCCCATGACTTTTCTTTGTTGTAGCTTTGAATATTGATTAGTCTCCTTACTAGTTGTAAGTCTATTCATATTTTCTATTTATTCCTGATTTAGTTTTGTGCATTTCCAGGAATTTGTCCATTTTGTTTAGATTATCCAATTTGTTGGCATACAGATGTTCTTAACATTTTCTTTGATTTCTGATTGTAGTTATTGGAGTCTTCTCTCTTTTTTCTTAGTCAATCTAGCTACAGGTTTGTCAGTTTTGTTGGTTGTTACAAAGAACCAACTTTAGGGGCACCTGGGTGGCTCAGTTGGTTGGGTATCTGACTCTCATTTTTGGCTCAGGTCATGATCTCCGGGTATGGGATCAAGCTCCACGACATGCTCCGTGCTCCTGTATGAAATCTGCTTGTTCCTCACCCTTCCCCGATTTGCACATGCACTCTCTCTCTTTCTCTCCAAAATAAACAAACAAATAAAATCTTTGGGAAAAAAAGAACCAATTTTGGTTTTGTTGTTTTTTCTATATTGTTTTTCTATTCTCTATTTTGCTCTGCTCTGATTTTTCTTATTTCCTTCCTTTTGCTAGCTTGGGGTTTAGTTTGCTTTTCTTTCTCTAGTTGCTCAAAGAGTAAGTTTAGGTTATTGATCTGAGATCTTTCTCTTTTTTTAACATAAGCATATAAGCTACAAATTTCCCTCTTAACACTGCTTTTCTCTATCCCATCAGTTTTTGTATGTTGTGTTCTGTTTTCCTTTTCATTTGTCTCAAGGTATTTCCTAAATCTCCCTGTGATATCTTCTTTGATTCATTGGTTACTTAAGAGTATGTTGCTTAATTTCCACATATTTGTGGGTTTTCTAGTTTTCCTTCTGCTATTGATTTCTGGCTTCATTCCATTGTGACCAGAAAAGAAACTTTGTATGATATCAATCTTTTAAAATGTATTAAGATTTATCTTGTGGTCTAACACATAGTCTATTCTGGAGAATGTCTCATGTCCAATTGAGAAAACTGTATATTCTGCTGTTGTTGGGTAAAGTGTTCTGTGTATGTCTTATAATTCCAATTGGTTTGTAGTGTTGTTCAAGTCCACTGTTTCCGTATTGATCTTCTGTCTGGTTGTTGTAGTCATTTTTGAAAGTCTCCTACTATTAGAGCTATTTCCTCCCTTAAATTCTATTAATGTTGCTTGATACATTTTGGAGCTCTGATATTTTGTATATCACATATGTTCATAATTTTTATGTCTTCTTGGTGAATTGACTCTTTTATCAATATATATTCCTGTCAGGGCACCTGGGTGGCTTAGTCGTTAAGCGTCTGCCTTCGGCTCAGGTCATGATCCCAGGGTCCTGGGATCGAGCCCCTCATCGGGCTCCCTGCTCCGCGGGAAGCCTGCTTCTCCCTCTCCCATTCCCCCTGCTTGTATTCCCTCTCTCGCTGTGTCTCTCTCTGTCAAATAAATAAATAAAATATTTTATATATATATATATATATATATTCCTGTCTCTTGTGCTAATTTTTTTACCCCAGGTCTATTTGATTTAATATTAGCTACTCCAGCCCTCTTATGATTACTAATTGCATAAAGTATCTTTTTCATCATTTAACTCCCAACCTAATTCTGTCTTTAGAGCTAAAGTAAGTCTCATGTTGACAGCCTATAGTTCAAATTTTTAAAATCTATTCTGCCAACCAATGCCTTTTGATTGGAGAGTTTAGCCCATTTACATGTGAAGTAATTACTGATAAGGAAGGACTTACTTTTGCCATTTTGTTGTTTTCTATATGTCTTATATCATTTTCTGTCCCTTATTTCCTCCATTACTGCCTCTTTTTGTGTTTCATTTTTGTAGAGATACATTTTGATTCCCTTTTCATTTCCTTTTGTGTATATTCTATAGATACTTTTCTTTGTTGTTACCATGGTGATTACATATAACCTTTTAAAGTTGTAACAATCTAATTTAAATTGATTCCAACTTAAATTCAATTACAAAAAAACCCTACTCCTATAATAATTCTACCCTTCTTGCGCTATTAATGTCACAAATTACATCTGTATACATTATATACCCATTTACATAGATTTATAATTATGTTGTATGCATTTGTCTCATAAATCCTGAAGTGGAGTTAAATTAAAAGTGGAGTTAAATCCAAAATTATAATAATACTGGCTTTTTTTCTCATATATATACTTTTACCAGAGGTCATTGTATCTTCATCTGGCTTTGAGTTACTAAGATTTTTTCATTTCTGTTTGAAGGTGTGATGTTATGATTTATAACAAGAGATACATATTTGGTTTTCACCCATTCCTGGCACAGAGCTCCCCAAACCATTGGAATTTCTTAAGTAATAAAGGTGTCTTTTGTTATGTTAATGTGATGGCTTTTGGAAAGTCCTTATATAACACAAGGATGAGGGCTGGTAGCCAGGAGAACCAATCATGTGATTAGAGGATTAGAATTTTCAGTCTCATCCCTTGACCTTAGGAGAAGGAAAGGGCCTGGAGGTTGAATAAATGGCCAATGATTTCATCAATCATGCCTATGTAATGAAGCTTCCATAAAAACCCAAAGGATGGATTCAGAGAACTTCTGGGTTGGTGACCATGTGAAGGTGCTCAGAAAGGATGGGAAGCTTTGTGATCCGTCCCATGTCCTGTGCATCTCTTCCATCTGGCTATTCTTGAGTTTTATCCTTTTATAACAAACCAGTAATCTAGAAGGTAAAATGTGTCTCTTAAGTTCTGTGAGCCACACTAGTAACTTAATGAAACCCAAGGAGGGATCATGGGAACATCTGATCATCAGAAGCATAGGTGACAACCTGGACTTGGGATTGACATCTGAAGTGGAGAAGTGGAGGGCAGTCTTATAGGGCTGAGAATTTAACTTTTGGACCTGACACGATCTCCAGGTAGATCGTGTCAGAACTGAGTTAATTGCTTGATGGTATTGGAAAAATGCTCATCTGAGAAGGACTTCCTTTAACATTCATTGTAGAGCAAGTTTAGTAGTAATGAACTCTCTCAGCTTGCGTTTTTCTGGAATTGTCTTAATTTCTCCATCCCTTTTGAAGGATAGTTTCCAGATAGAGAATTCCGTTTTTTGTTTTTTTTTTTCAATACTTATTAAATATATCATCCCACTGCCTTCTGGTTTCCAAGAGGGCTGCTGAGAAATTAGGGAATAATGTTATTAAGGATCACCTGTACATGAGTTGCTTCATTCTTGTTGATTTCAAGGTTCCCTTTGACTTTGGCTTTTGAAGGTTTGATTATGTGTCTTGATATGTATCTCTTTTGGTTATCCTAATTAAAGTTCATTGAGCTTCTTGGATTTGTATATTCATGTATTTCATGAAATCCAGGAGTTTTCAGCTATTATTTCTTCCAATAAACTCTCTGCCACTTTCTTTCTCTTCTCCTGGGATTCCCATAACTTATATACAGGCTTTTTTTCCCCTTGTTTATTGCACTTCATTTTATTTTGTTTCACAGACACTGTGTTTTTTGTAAATTGAAGGCTTGTGGCACCATTTTTCCAAGAGCATTTGTTCACTTCATGTCTCTGTCACATTTTGGTAATTCTCACACTTTTGGTAATTCAAACTTTTTCATCATTATTATATTTGTTATGGTGATCTGTGATCAGTAATCTGATGTTTCTACTTGTGAGTTTTAAGGTGCACACAAACCATACTTATATAAGATAGCAAACTTAACTGATGAATAGTGTATGTGTTCTGACTACACATGTGGTAGAAATAGCAAGAAAACTAGAATTAGGAGTGGACCCTCAAGATCTGACTGAATTGCTGGAATCTCATGATGAAACTTTAACAAATGAGGAATTGATGCTTATGGATGGACAAAAAAAAAGATGAAAATGTCTCCTGGTGAAGATGCTATGAAGATTGTTGAAATGACAACAAAGGGGTGCCTGGGTGGCTCAGTTGGTTAAGCAACTGCCTTCGGCTCAGGTCATGATCCTGGAGTCCCGGGATCGAGTCCCGCATCGGGCTCCCTGCTCAGCAGGGAGTCTGCTTCTCCCTCTGACCCTCCTCCCTCTCATGCTCTCTGTCTCTCATTCTCTCTGTCTCAAATAAATAAATAAAATCTTTATAAAAAAAAAGAAATGACAACAAAGGATTTAGACTATTACATGAACTTAATTGACAAAGCAGTGGCAGGGTTTGAGGGGATTGACTCCAAGTGTGAAAGAAGTTCTTTTTTTTTTAAGATTTTATTTATTTATTTGTCAGAAAGAGAGAGCACAAGCAAGGGGAGCAGCAGGCAGAGGGAGAAGCAGGCTCCTCTCTGAGCAGGGAGACCAATGCAGGACTCGATCCCAGGATTCTGGGATCATGACCTGAGCCGAAGGCAGCAGCTTAACCAACTGAGCCACCCAGGCATCCCTGAAAGAAGTTCTAATGTGAGTAAAATGCTATCAAACAACATTGCATGCTACAGAGAAATCATTCATGAAAAGAAGAGTCAATTGATGCAGAATACTTCACTGTTGTCTTATTTTAAGAAATTTCCACAGTTATCCTGACCTTCAGCAACCACCACCCTGATCAGTCAGCAGCCATTAACATCAAGGTAAGACCCTCCACCAGCAAAAAAGCTTACTACTTGCTACAAGCTCAGATGATGGTTAGCATTTAGTAATAAAGTATTTTTGTTTCTCTAGACATAATGCTATTGCACATTTAATAGGCTACAGTGTAGTGTACACATAACTTTTATATACAGTGGGAAAACCATTCATTTGGCTCGCTTTATTGGGGTATTCACTTTATCGTGGTGGTCTGAAGCTGAACCCACACTGTCTCTGAGGGCTGCCTGTATCGGTTCTCTTGATGGTATCCTCTAAGTTCCTTAGATTCAGTTCACTTTCTTTTTTATTTTTTTTTTAAAGATTTTATTTATTTATTTGAGAGAGAATGAGATAGAGAAAGAGAGCATGAGAGGGGGGAGGGTGAGAGGGAGAAGCAGACTCCCCGCCGAGCAGGGAGCCCGATGCGGGACTTGATCCCGGGACTCCAGGATCATGACCCGAGCCGAAGGCAGTCGCTTAACCAACTGAGCCACCCAGGCGCCCCATCAGTTCACTTTCTTTATCCTTTTTCTTCTGCTCCCCAGACTTGAGAATTTCAGATGCCCTATCTTCCAATTCTCTGATTTTTTTCTTTTGCCTGCTCATCTCTGCTATTGCAGCCCACTAGTGAAATTTCCATCTCCGTTATTACATTTCTTCACTCCAGAATTTCTCTTTACTTCCCTTTTATAATTCTTATCTGTATGTTGATGTTCTCATTTTTTAAATATATTCTGTGCCTGATTTCCTTTAGTTCTTTGTCCATGTTTTCCCTTAGCACTTTAAGCATATTTAAAAGAGTTGTTGGGGCACCTGGGTGGTTCAGTCAGCTAAGCATCTGACTCTTGATCTCAGCTCAGGTCTCCATCTCAGGGTCGTAAGTTCAAGCTCCATGTTGGGGCTCCACACTGGGAGTGGAGACTAATTAAAAAAAGAAAAAGAATTGTTTTAGTCTTTGTCTAGTAAGTCCATTGTCAGCCTTCTTGGGGATGGTTTCTGCCCATTTATTTTGTCCCTTCAATAAGCCATATTTTCCTGGGTTTGCTGTTGTTGTTGTTGTCACCATCATTGAAAATTGGGCTTTACATTATTATAATATAGTAATTCTGGATATCAGATTTCTCCCTTTCCCCAGGGCTTGTTTTTTTTTTTTTTATTTTTGGAGTCTGTGATAGTCCATTTGTTTTGAGACTTTTCCAGACTATTTTTGCAAAGTCTATTCCTTGCCGTATGTGCTCACTGAAGCCTCTGTTACTTTAGCCTGTGTTGAGCTAACACAATTTGATAGAGATTTTCTTATGCCAGGAGCTGAAACACACAAACGAAAACACCAAGATATATATATATATATATGAGAGAGAGAGAGAGAGGAGAGAGAGAGCAATCCCCACTCACAGCCTTGGCTGGGTTACTCTTCCCTTAGTTAGACCTGCTCTCAACCTAGACATCAGCCTTAGGTGAAAGTTAAAATCGTCTCAGATTTTTGTGAGCATATGTCTTCCCTGGGTATGCATGTGGCTTTCTAGATTCCCCTATACAAACACTGCTTTTGAATCTCCTGATTTCCCAGAGTCTTACCCCACTTTCTCCTCCATCCCTTAGACGGTATATTGTATGCCTCCAGTGAGAATCTATTGCCTGGGGTGTCTACACGTGTGTATTCTCTGGTTGCTTTTATGAGCGAAGCCTGTAGCTTTTCCTACCTGTGTCCTGAATTATGTGAGAAAGAGAGAGCAAGTGAGTTCTTCAGGTATCCCCAGCCAGGTTAGAACAGATGTACACAATAATCTGCAAATAAGATCTGCTCTCTCCCTCTATTTTAAAGAGTGGAACTAGGAACTGAGTTGCCACCACTTGTGTCTAAGATGGTTGCCATTTGGACAAGGGTTTTTTGAGGTTTTGCCCCCCATGATTATATGGAGGAACATGAGCTTAGAGCTTCTTAGTCCAACATCTTTCAGATGTCCCACCACTATTATTTTACGTGGATTTACTGCATACCAAAACTGCAGTGAGCTGGTTATTTTCTCTTTGCCCTCCAGATATACTCTCTACCCTTCTCTGTGCTACTCTGTGTCCGGCAGGCTGACTGCACAAACCACATCAATGGGTTCTCAGCCCCAGTGGGAGGAGAGGGAGGCTGTGAATTTAATTCCCTTCCTGCCGTGGACACAATTTGGCCACATCTTTCCATCAAATGTCACAGCTTTCCTCCAGTGACCCTCTCCCTATGGCTACCCACCCTGAGATCTGGACCCGGCACATGTCCCTTCAGACCCGGGGGTAAGGAAGAGCTTTCCAATCACCATCACCTTCTGCTGTCTTAGCCCCCAGATCCTTCAGCACCCTTTGTACATATCCCCAGATCTTTCCACACCTTTGTAACTCACCTTTTTATTAGCATCCTTCACTTACTCAGCTTGAGAGTGCCATCTGTTTCCTGCTGGAAGTCTGAGTGACACACTGAGCTCTTGGCGGCTATTTCTCTTTCAGAGAAATGCTTCTGATGGTGGAGTAATGCGCTCAGATACCAGCAGATTCTGGAGGGTACTTTGGGTCAAAAGATAAGAATTCACTTTCCTGAACAACTTTGTAATATTTATGAGAATGATACTCTGCATGGGGTTCAGAAAATGTGTCTTATTAAACACACAGCCTCGGTCCTATAATCCGAAATGCAGACAAATTTATGGTTCAATTCCTGCAAGGCAAGTGAATGACAAGAAGATTGCCCTCCCTTTGTGGGTGGGCAAAGCAGAGCAGCACCCTGCCATCACGGGAAGCCTGTCCCAGGAGTGGCATCATCCTGCCTTCCCGAAAACTGAGAAGACAAGTGCCCAGGGGAAACTGCAAAGGGAGATATCTATTGTCTCCTGCGTCTAGAAAAGAGCTACCCATGAGGTGAGATCAAATACATGAACTGCTCCTTCTCTAATGCATTCTCCTCACTGTCGAAAGGCCTTTCTTAAGCACAGAACCGATGAGGAGGCCACTTTCTGTTCCAGAAACCTCCAGGGGCTCTTTGACCAGGACAAAGAATGACAAATACTCAGCATGTGGGTGGCCACTCCCACTCCCGATTCCCAGGGCCCACTTGTCCAATAAAGTTGCTTTCAGCGGGGGAAACTTTCCATTGTGGCTCTCCAGGTAGCCAACACTTAATGTTGCTTTCATTTCAGGTCAATGTTATTTCCCAACCTTGTCCTTTAAGGTAAAATATATTCTGAATTCAGAAGCACAGCATTGCACAATGTGGCCCCAATCTTCCATTCCAGCACCTGAGCATTTTTCCTCTTACTCTTTTGTGCCAAACTGTTAGCTTTATTCGCACTGTTCACAGCATATATTGGGCATTTGAACTATCTGTTAGACTAATATTGATACGGTCCTATGAACTGAAGTTTGCTTTAAACACAAGCACATACACACAAAATTTGCATCTGAGCCAAATATGTTTAGAATATTGCAGTAGCCCCGGATAATATTTGTGTATTAGTTTGGAGCATTTGCCCATACACTTATTTTTATATATTTAAAGGGTACAAAAGGCTTATTAGATGAAAACTTGGGAAATATATTCCTTATGGAGCAAAAGCAACATGTTCAAGCCCAGTGTGTTTTTAACTGACTCTTTCAAGCAGGTGACCTCATGACCTTGGCCTCCTCCAGGGAGAGTGGTCAGTGCATTCCCGTGTGAGGTTGAATCTTTTCTTTGTTGTACTTCAGCTGTCCACAAATAACAAATTCCTGCTGTTCTCCCAAGTTGTCTCGATTTTACCTCTCCCCGGAAAAGCCAATGACATCATTTATCTGCTGACTTATTTTAAGTGTGAGCTTACTTAACACTAATCTACTGAATTCACATTAGAATTTCAGCTTCAGTTTCTTAAGTAGAAGAGGAAAACAAAAACAGGATCTTTACAATTAGAGTTAAATTTTAAAAATGTGTTTAGAGAAAAGAATTTGATTCTAAATATAGACAACTATACACAACTGCATTGGAGTTCATGGCAGGTTGAGATTCAGATGATTTTCATTCTACCAGTACTCACTGAGAGACTGCTCTCTGTCGGGACCAGTCTGAACACTGGGGAAGGGGGAAGGTCTGAGGACGCCACTGCCCACCCTCCCAGAGCACACAGTCTTGTGGGGACAGAAGACATGCCCACAAATTATTGTCACCCAATTTAATTTTAAACTTCACTCTTCAGATAATATTTTCAAGCTACCCTTTAGTGAGCACTTACTGTGTGGTAGGCAATCATTATTTCACCTATATTATGTCTTTTAATTCTCATGGCAGTTTCTATACAGTAGGTGTTATTCTTTCTGCTTCAGAGATGAGAGAAGCAAAGCTCATAAAGTATGGGTAATGCAAAGTTCAATTAGTTAGTAAGCCCATGCGCACAAGGAGCCAGACATTAATTATTGCAGCTATATTTTTAGACAAACTTTGAAAACATCGAAATGTAGCAACACAGCCAAGGTTACAAATAATCCTAAAACTGAATTGTCAGTTCCTGGATAATTCAAGATATTCCAAATATGTGGTAGTTGGTAGTTGACGACCCAAAAGATATTTTTTGTTCAGAGTTAATTTCTTTACCAAAATCTTTTTTAAACAAATAAACCCACTGGAAAATATTTTCAGAATCTTTTTTTCTTTCAAGGCAGCAAAAATAAATTTAGACAAAGCAAAAAATAATTGTCAATTTTGATCTCAGCAGATTTATCTTCATAAATAACCCAGGGTGGTATGTGGATGTGTGGCTCAAAGTGATAAGATTATAAAATATCAACTAGAAACAGTCACAATAGTGGAGTCTGGGAGTGCAGATTTTTTAGATTGGCATATTTGGAATAGCTTTATTATTATTATTGTTTTAGCACATTTTGAAAGTGGAAACAGAGGGCTAGGACAGGATAATACTGTTGCTATGAGGGGCTTTGGTTTCTCTGCAATCCAATAGCTTGCGTTAAGAAATATGCCTCTCTTTCAGTGAACCTTCTCTAAATACAACAGAATAGGTGTCGTTGAGATCCTGAGAGCAGCCTTCATATTGAGGGACTGGGGTTAGCTGCGGAGTGACACAGGCCTGGAGCCTTACACGCAACCTTGTTTGCACAGAGGCCAGAAATGAGTAGAGTCAAGAGAAACTGGTGAACAAAACCTGACCTTCCTTCCAGCTGCTCCCTGCAAAAATGCCCTGCACAAATGCAAAAAAGCAGAGTGGAGTTCAGCTGGAAGATGGCTCGAGAATTTCATGATCAAAATTTCCTCTATCCGGGAACCGGCTATTGAGTTGGAAGCCTCGGGCCGGAAGGCACTGCAGAATCTTTGGGGACAAACAGAAAATGGAGGACCTTGACTTGCCCATATTAAGTCAGTCAGCAGCAACTGGAGATTTTAGTCCAGGGTTCCAGACCTACCAGAAAGGGCAAATCTCTGTGAGTACATAGTGCCCACGCTGTGGGACCTGGAGGGTGGACCTGGACGGTGGGGACAGGGGTCTCATCGGTTTGTTAAGTGGCAAACCTGCTCCAGAGGTAGTCACTGCAGATGCAAGCAGCGAAAACTCTTCAATCTAGAGGGAAAAAGGCAATTGTTGGTTTTAATCTTGAAACAAGATTGCTTTAACAGGATTTACCCAGTTCGTGTATGTATACGTGTGACCCAAAGTGCGAAGAGAATAGAATAGCAACCAGAAACAAATTCAAAAATTCAAGTTCTACCATTTACCAGCTGCGTGGCCTTGAGCATTTTGCTTCACATCCGTCAGCCTGTTTCCCCTTCTGTAAAACAGAGATAGTAAAAGAATCTAGTTTATAGGCTTCTTGTAAGGACCGAGAGAAGAATTTCACATTGCCTGGCACTTAGTATTTCATCTTATTAAATATTATAATTATCATCAAAGATCTACTTTGTATATTTAGACAATAAAACTTGCCCTTAACTACACAGGATTTGCCAAAAACTCATCATCTGTCTGTCTTTGTCCTCATTCCCTCCCTAGCTATTTCCTAGCCTTGAAGGATTTACCTGGCAAGTCAAGAAAGTCTCATTTCCTGGAATTGAAGTAAGTAGGCCCCCCTCCCCGAAATCCCACCAGACCTTCTCCAAGGAGGACCTAAACGCAGATGGTCAGTTGGTACCCCAGTTTCCAAGCAGAGAAAACAACTGGACAACGTTCTACAGTAGTTTCTAGAGGGTAGACAATTTCTTTATGTGATTCTCTTTTGCAGCTCTTAGAACTCAGCTCTCGGGGTAAGTGTGGGTGTTAGTGAAGACGGCCAGCAGCCGTGGAGGAGGGCGGGGTGGTGAGAACGTTCTTCACCAGTGTGGGCAGAGACCGGCTCCACGACAGACAGTGCAATCTCTTCCTGACGTTCCAGATGCAGGCCAGGTAGGCAAAAAGGAAGTAGAAGACACCATCATACCTAGACTCCAGAAGGCTTTCATTCCATTTGGATCAATTTTAGAGGCCGCCCCACTCAAACGGGGTTAGTAGACCATCCTGGGAAGGGCTGCAGAGACCAAAGCAGGATCGTGGCAGGAGCCCTGGCACACCTTCCTCCCTGGAGCTGGGCTGGCACTTCACACCCTTCTCCTGACAAGTCAGCCCTGTTCATAGTTCCTCTGACCCGTCAGCTCTTTCCTTCTTTCCAGGCCCTTTCTGACATCCTGCCTCCACCGCACTGCCTCGTGGGCAGAAGGGTCTCACCTCGGCTGTCTCGGGGTCCAGCCTTCAATTCGGATGCTCAGCAGGTGTTTCCAAATACCCAGCAGGACTGTCCGCTGTGCTCCAGGCGGATTCCTCCCATCCTCCCTCCCTTCTCCCCTCTCTCGTCCCCTTTTCCTCCTTTCTCCCCTCCTTTCTTCCTTCCGGCCAATATATTTATTGCTGGATGCCCGGCACTGAGACTTTGTTCCTGATCTGGGGTTAAGCTGAGCTCTTAGATTTGAAGATGCCAGAGACCAGTGTTGAAAGCACCTTGAGGGAGGAGAGCATTTACGGGGTGTGTTGAAGAAAGACGCTCGGCCGATTGGAAAGACTGAAATGGTTTGGACTTAACGAAGCCGACCGGCGTAGCAGAGGGGCTAAGGGCGAAGCACGGGGAGAGTCGGTGTGCCAAGTGCGGGAGGGCAAAGCTCAAGCAGCAACGCACATCCAATGTGATGGTGGAGCACCTCCTCCCGTTCCTCCTGCCCTGTGCCAGCCACAAGGGGAGCCGAGAGAAAAGTGGAAAAGATGCTCTGGGGAGGCACGCCGAGGCAGCTACCATGCTGGAGCCGCTGACCCCGACACTCCGCATGGGTTCCCCGGTGATTTCCAGGCGGGGCAGCTGGGAAACAGGCACAGAGGGTTAGTGGTTTCCCAGGAAGGGATACACTTCCTGCAATGAATCACCCTGTGTCAAGGAGGATTTTTATGACATCAGCTTCCAAGCAGATCACCGAGACTCCGCCACTCAAGAGGGCACTGGAGCTTAACACCACCAGAGCCCACACTTGATGTTTTCTTTCTTGTATTTTCCAAGGGGACATTTGGACCAAAAGTGGCCTGTGCCCCTGGAAACTCTGAGTAGTGGCTTGGCATCTTAGGAATCCGTCTGTTGTGCTTTGTGGAAGAGTCTGGAAAGGTCTAGTTTTGTCTGGAAAACAAAACTCATGGTTGTTACTGTGAAAGTGTAACCCCGCTTACTCCCTTCTAATAAATGCTGCAATCTCGAAATAACATGAATTAAATAAAGTGATCCCTTGGTATCTAGATATATCACTTAAGATCAATTTGCTTCTATTGGTCTAATTATATTAACTTTGGATTTTGGAGATACAGTTGCCATGCTTTTTGCAAGTCTTTCAAATCCTCAATATTTTCCTTTTTTATTCCCACTTTTTTTTTCAGTGAAGCCTAATGTCTTCCAGCCCCAGGCTTGCGGGTCCGTGTTCATCTCTGTGACTGACCCCATAATATTTACTTACAATGTTCATAAAAATACCGTGCATGCCAAAAGCTGCTAGCTGCAGGAAAATGATAAAATATAAAAATATTTAATCAGCCAGTGGGAATTCCCTTACGTGTTAAATCAAAGCGTCTCTCAGAGGGTTCACCGTGACCTTGGAAACCCAGCAGATTCAAGCCGCCCTGAAGGGCCCCAGCAGGAGGGAATGCCTGCGGAGAACCTGCAGGGCCCCTTCATGTCTTCGAGAAAACACAGCCCGAAGGGGGTTTTGGCTTCATTGTCAAGGAGCTCAGGGGCAGGTGTGTGGAGACACAGTGGGGCTTTTCCATTTGGGGTGTTTGTCGTTTGTCCTGTCTCACCCAGGGCCATCCCACCTTGTGACACCTACCTCTTTCTCCGAGTCTGTTTCTCTAAAAGGGTCACTGTGAAGGGTTTCTTTTGCTTTTTTTTTTTTTTCCCCAGCTTTACTGAGATATAACTGGCATATAACATTATGTAAGCATCAGGCATGCAATGTGATGATTTGATATACATACATATTGTGAAATGTTTACCACAATAAGGTCAGTTAATGCATCCTTTACCTCAGGTGTGTGGAGGGCTTCTAAGAAAGAGTTGCTAGAGAAGTAATAGGAGGAGTGATGTGGTGGGGAAAACACCCCAGGAAAAGCAAGTCTGGACCCAGCCCTGACTCTGCTACAACCTACCTTGGCCAAGTCATTGCACATCTCTGGGAATCAGATGTAGGGGCAGTTTTGAGCTCTAGTGGTTCCACAAAGTACCCTTAGGTTAGAGAGAGGGTGACCATGTGAAGCTATTGGGCTTCTAGGCCCCTCCCGCATTCCCATGTCAATCAGCTCTGCCTTTCCAATTTTAGATTTGGGATTATACATATTACTTAATTCACAAAAAGTATCTTACTATTAAGAAGGAAAGTTTAAAAACCAGTGGGCCACAAAGAGATTCCTGTTGAATATTAATATAATTTGGGGTTCAGTAATATCTCAGACTCTAATTTCCCTCTCTTTGGCATTCCCTACTAAAAGCTGGTCAAAACTGGTTAGTTACATCTGCTGTCCACTAAAGAGCTGATGGGGTGTAAGCCCCAAGACAGGGACCATCTGAGAGGTGAGGTTGGGTATCAGGATTCAAGGATTCAGTTTCGCAAGCAGCAAGCTGACCCACATGGCAAAATGCTTTTCTCCCCTTTGGGGTTGCTTTCTACAAGAATGGTACCAAAGCAGTGTACCATGTTTTGACTGCCTGCCAAAGTTTTTTTTAAGCTTTAAACTAGTCAAACTGTTCAGAAGCTCAGGGCAATCAGAAATGTTAAGTCCCCTCACTCTCTTGTAATTAAAAAGTAAATAGATTTTTACTTATTTCACCAATTATAATACGATAGTTCAGAGGGCCCAAACTAGATCATGATTTACGAAGTCCAAATGTCACTGTTGGTTATTAAGAAGCACAGTTCCTTTACTTAGTGTTCTCTTCTCCGATCTTTATGTTATTTTTTTCCTAATGCCTGCAGAAGCTCCGTCGTCCAGGCACCTCACTCTCCCCGTGAGTCTTCTTTCAAAGTAAGCCACATGGCTACAACCTTGTCCCTCACTAACCATCTTGGTTCCGTAGTTCCTTCAAACTGTGAAAATCCTGTTTTTCTCCATAAGGCTCTAATGGACCACTTAGGTGAGGACCCGAAGACATTCTTGTCATTCTTCGTGCCCTTCTGTAATATTTACCCTTGCAACTTCCACCAAATTTCACTCACCTCCAACGTGCATGGAATCTAAAGGCCTTTTAAAAATACACTTTATTTTTATTTATTTTTTTCTTTTTTTAAAAGATTTTATTTATTTATTCATGAGAGACAGAGAGAGAGAGAGAGAGACAGAGGGAGAAGCAGGCTCCCAAGGAGCAGAGAGCCCGATGCGGGACTCGATCCCAGGACCCTGGGATCATGACCTGAGCCGAAGGCAGACGCTTAACCATCTGAGCCACCCAGGCGCCCAAAAATACACTTTATTTTTAGATGCGTTTTAGATTAGCCACGAAGTTGAGAAGATCGTGCAGAGAATTCCCATTCCAGATTTGTTTTTGAAGTGAGAATGTCTATAATCCTTTTAAGTCAGTATGTCTTTTACTTAAGTAGATATCAGTATGCTCTTCACTTGTGCAGACATTTCAGGGTGACTTTTAAAACATGAGCTCCAAAAAATGATGAAATTCTCTCTTAATGGTGCCATGTTTTTTATTAAGATACAGAGCTCTTAATGGTTTCTGATGCTGCTGCCACCTACCATATTTCTGCTTTTGAAGATACTCTTAAGGTAATGATGCAACAAGTCTATTTACCATTCATTTGAGGAATTCTTTCTTTCCCACAGTTCTCTTCCTCCTTTATTATCAAGACATTCACTTGGCCCTACTTGGTCAGTTTCTTTTTCTGGTTATCTATTTCTGGATACTGTGTTTAAAAAGATCCTGGTGCTAACACTGAATATGTATTATCAATTTCCATAGTGGCCTAATCATTGTTCTAAGTAATTCTCTCTTCTTAACACACACTGGCATTTTATTTGAACCAACAGTTTATGAATATCCTTGGTGCAGATACACTTATTTGTATGTTTGCTATGATGCTTAAATGTGTCCCCAAGTTTGAAAGCAATTCAGAAACAATTTGCCTGTTTGGGTGGCCAAAGAGGCATAATTTGAAAACTCTGAGATGTATGTTAAATTTAATTTTGCACAGAATGCATCAATTCCCTAATTTTGTTAGGTGTGTCCCTGGATTTTTATTTTCACTTCATGTCTGAAACAGAAGTGTGGAGGAACTGTTGTACCCCTTCCCTGGTCTCACAGTTTGATGGGTTAATTATAAAATGAATGTTTTTCAGAGTGGCCAAAAAAATAACAAAGCATGATAAATAAGTAACTCTCTGTTCCTTTGATGAATTTTTGTTATTGTTATTGTAGAAGTGTGACTGAAGGGAAAAAAAAGAAAACCAGCTCGACTAGCACTGTGAATGCATCTGTAACTGAAGCATTTGAGAAGAATACTTCCTTCCAGAATGAAATGTGATCTAAAGGACCAAAGGTCATCAAAGAACCTATGAAAGGGAGTGAATAATGTGGGTTAGATAGCATTTGATTCTTCATTGCGATCAAGAATTCCCCATTAGTCTTATGCTACAAAGATGTAAGGATTGGAGGGACACTTCTGACAGGAGACAGTAATTTAGTGCATCCAAAAATGGACTTGCTGGACTTGGAAATATGAGTCTACAATGAATCAATTGCCGGGCAATGAATGAATTGATGCAATATGGCCAGGTTCCAGAGAACAGGAGCACCTGTCTTCAAAGCCATGTGTGGCTAGACCCTGACATAGAATTATAAGTAAAGAGACCCAGCATCACCAGATAGATTTAATTTCCATGACATTAAAATTATGTGAACTGAAGTATCAAGTATATATCTCCTGGTTCACTGCCATCTCCTCATTCATTCATTCAATGAGCTAATGTTCATCGAGCACCTACTGCATGCCAGGAACTTTCTAGGCACTGGAGTACAGCAGTGAACAGAGAGTAAAAGTCGATTAGATGATGAGGTATATTCAAACAGAAAATACTTACTTTAAGGAAATTAAACAAGGTGGAACAAAAGACCAGGGACAAAAGCTTTGAGAGCCAGAGAGCACCATAACAGGTGGACGACGTATCTGGGTTGGCCATCCATGAAAAAAATTCTCTGAGCTAGGTGGGAAGTATATTCTTACTCTAGGAGGCCAGGAACTGTTTGTCTATTTCCCCGAGTGTATTTATATATGTGAAATGACTATATATATATATATATATATATATATAATGTGCATGCCCCCTCCCTTCTCACACACCCCCTTCCCCGCCACTGGCAAAGATACCTAAATTCTAATCCTTACAACAATGAATAGCAAAACTGGACTTTGGCAGATGTAACCTAAGTTACAGGTTTTGAGATGGGGAGATTAACCTGGATTATCCAGGTGGGCCCTAAATGCAATCACAGATTTCCTTGTAAGAGTGAGGCAGAAGAAGATTAGACCATAGAGGTAGGTATTGGCCACAAGATAGATAATGCTAGTCATCAGATGCTGGAAGCTTCTAGAGGCAGCATGGCAGCTTGATTTCAACTTAGTGAAACTGATTTGGGACTTCTGGTTTCCAGAACTATGTGAGATAGATATTTTAAGCCATCAAGTTTGTGGTAATGTGTTACAAGTTTGTATTAGTTCTTGTGTCTGCTGTAACAAATTGCCACAAATGTGTGTGTTTATCTAATGTATCCATTCATCCACTAGACATATCTGATATAAATATCTAATGACTTGATTTTCATTTCTAAACC
Organism: Mirounga leonina; assembly: GCF_011800145.1. Taxonomy (NCBI): domain Eukaryota; kingdom Metazoa; phylum Chordata; class Mammalia; order Carnivora; family Phocidae; genus Mirounga; species Mirounga leonina. The sequence goes on from NW_023270316.1 coordinate 62,531,495, forward strand.
AGTCTCTATCCCAGTCTTTCTCATTTTTGGAAATGGCACAATCAACTACTTCCTCAGGTAGAAAACTGGGACCATCTTGAGTTTCTCTGTTTCCTTTATTACTACCTCACTTCCAGTTCCTAGCAATTATCAATATCTTTTGGTTCTATTTCCAAAATATGTCCGGGATGAGGTCACTTCCTTGTCACCATTACCGTCATCTTAGCCTTTAGCCACCATTACCTCTCGCCTGGAGCACCAAAGCAGCCTCTGAACTGATCTTACAGTTCCTCTCTTGCTCCTGCAATCTGTTCCCCACAGAGTACTTAGAAGGAACATTTACGAATATAAATCAGATTGAATCACTCCCTGATTAAGCCACCACTTGTTTCCCATGGCCCTCTTTGTTAAGTCATAAGTTTTCCCATGGTCACAAGGCCCATGTGATCTTCCTGTTGAGCTCTTCGGCCCCTCCTTCACGACATCCTAGCCCCACTGGCTTGCTTCTTGCTTCCTATTCCCCCAACAAGCCCAGCTCATTCTGACTACAAAACCTTTGCAGTGTGCTTTTCTCTACATGGATGAGATAAATGCCCAGAGGCAGTATGAGTCTCATCTGTGCTCTTAAATTGAGAGGAAGGAAAGAAGGAAGGAAGGAAGGAAGGAAGGAAGGAAGGAAGGAAGGAAGGAA
>NW_023270316.1:62532174-62608926 GCF_011800145.1 Mirounga leonina
GAAGGAAGGAAGGAAGGAAGGAAGGAAGGAAGGAAGGAAGGAAGGAAGGAAGGAAAGAATAAGGAGAAGTAGGAAAGGAAGGATAGGAAGAAGGAGGAGGAGGAAGAAAAAGAGGAAAGAGAGGGGGAAAGACATATTCTTTTTCTATATAATTAGTTTTCTATAACGTTTCTTTTGAAAAATTCCAGTCTTGCCTCTAAGTCAAATGGTGGGAAGAGGATGCTCAACAGAATGGATGATCAAGTAGGGAAAGCAGCAGGTGACCTAGTGGTCAGCTTCTTGGTGGCAGTGAGATTGCAAGAACAGATGATCAGAAAAGAGTAGAGAATCTAATGTTGACTATCCCAGTTAAACATAGATAAGGACATTCAAATGTACTCCCCGAAAAATCCAACACTATGCCAGTTTTCATGTTGAAGTTACAAGTAACAGAAAATGCCAACTCAATGAGATTAAATTAGGCAAACTTGCGTCCTCATAACAGGAAGTTTAACTGTAGAGCAGCTCCTGGGTTTGTTATTTCAAAGGCTGATATTATCAGGGACTCACTCTCTTCACATCATCCTACTTAACCCCCCTCAGTATATAGGACTTGTTTTAGGCACACCCTGGCTCTGTGCCACCAGTGGGCTGCAGGAGCTCCAGGCATCCCATCCAGCACCCCCACCCCAAAATCCATTGGAAGAAGAGTGACCACCCCTTCCTGTGCATGTCTTTTTGTCAAGGAAGACCTTCTCAGAATCCATCCATCATATTTCTCCTCACATCTTTTGTCCAGAAACAACTTCTTCTAAACAAAAGATTAGCAAGGGTACTGCTTCATTGCTTAAGAAAATATAGGACTTATCCTTGAGCTGGGGTGGGAAAACTCTCCTGAAATATGGATACCTGGGCAAAATCAGAAAACTGTTAGCAAGGAACAGGTAAGAGAACGGATTCTGAGTAGACTAACTACAGGGTCTGCCACATATACTTCCTGTTGTTTTTCAGTTCTTGCCTTCCTTCATTTTCACCTAACAAAAGTTGAGTTGATAGTCCCATTCCTTGAGTGGGCATTTGATAAATTTTAGTCTAGCTCAGGAGACCAGTAGGAGTTGGAGCTATAAATCTGAGAGCCCATGTGCATGAAGATGCCATTTAAAGCAATGAGACTCAATGAGATGACCTATGAGTATGGAAAAAGAAAGAGAAACACTCCAACCTTTAGAGGTCAGAGATGCACAGTGAAACAGCAAATGGGACTGAAAAGGAGTAATCAGAGAGATAAACAGAAAACTAGGAGAGTGATAATGTGGAAGTCAAATGAAGAAATAGTTTCATGGAGGAAGGAGGGATCGACAATGTCACTTATAGTTTAAATAATATGATTAAGTTTTGATGATTGGATTTAGTAATATAGAGGTCATTAGTGCCCTTGACAAGACTAGTGTAGGTGGAGAATTGAGAACAAAAGCATAACTGGGGAGAGTTGAGAGGGAATGGGAGGGGTGGATTAGGGGCATCAAGTAGAGGCAACTCAAGGAGTTTGACAGTGAAGGATGGCAGAAATATGGCCCAGAGATGGGACACATAATAGCGGATGGAAATTATTCAGTAGGTGTTGGCACGGAAACTGACTATTCAAGAAGGAGAGGACAGAATTGCTGGGTAATATCCTTGAGTATTTCAGGGAATGGAATTGCAATTTCACGTACAAGTGCAAGGGTTGCCCTTGGCAAGGAGCCAGGATAGTTACATTCGTAATAACAAAGAGGAAGTTGGACCATAAGGTCTCAGATGCAGAGTCACTTAGATATGCTATGGACACTTGTGGAAGGTCTCTTGGGATTGCTTTGATTTTTCTCAATTAAATCGTAAGCAAGTCATTAGCTAAGAGTATGGAGGGGGGTGAAGTGATGAGAAGTTTGAGGAAAGTAACAAAATATGAAATAATTGTCGAGAAAAGTGGGAAATAGAATAGACTAAGGGATTATAAAATGGAAAACTTGTTTACTTAGATGTTACTACAAATAGAGTTCCAACTTAAAGAGAAAGTCTAAAACGAGATCACCTGGGCTTGTACTTGCAGCCATAATTCAATTGAATTATAAGTTTCCAGAAAAACATATTTCCATAGTATCTCAGTAGTTGGGAAACCCTCTCTACGAGAGAGAGAAACTACTGCCACCTTGATCCAAAGTAGCTTCCCAAAGACATTTGTTTTAGTCCTAGACAATTGATGGTATTTATGCTAACAAGATAGGTCATGTTAGCATGATATATTTCAAACTCACTTCCCGGGGTGTTTAATTTCATCAGGCACCTGTCACATCTCCTTGATAGAGTAGGCAGTTCCGACCACAACTCTGTAGGGATTGGTTACCCAGAAACACACATCAAAGTACCTAAAACTACGGGCTCAGGTGGCATCCTGACTCCACTTCTTTCTTTCTTTTCTTTTTTTAAAGATTTTGTCTATTTATTTGTCAGAGAGATAGAGAGAGAGAGAGAGCAAGTGAGTACCAGCAGGGGGGGTGGCAGACAGTGGGAGAGGGAGAAGCAGGCTCCCCACTGAACAAGGAGCCCGATGTGGGACTCGATCCCAGGACCCTGGGATCATGACCTGAGCTGAAGGCAGACGCTTAACTGACTGAGCCACCCAAGCATCCCATGACTCCACTTCTTTCAACTGGGTTGGTAGTTGAGCCAGTTGCTGAACTTCACTGTGCCTGTTTCCCTCCATGTAAATAAGTTCCAAATAGAGTTACTCTGAGTATTGTTGAATAAAATAATGAATTAAAACATGCAGAACAGTGCCAGCACAGAGTAAGTACTCATAAACATGAACTATTTTTATGACTGTTGGTCATTGTTCAAGAACTGAGGGGTTCCTGAAACTGGTAACTTGGAAGAATAGGTCAAGGACTGGCCCTGCCTAAATATGGAGATCGTGACTCCATAGGAGTCACGTAGGTTCTGGTGCTTCTCCTTGAAGTCTAGAGGAAACTATTTTGCTTGGGGCTTTCCACACAGAGCTATTAATTTAACGACAGCAATGATATAATTTTTTTAAAGATTTTATTTATTTATTTAACAGAGAGAGCAAGAGAACACAAGCAGGGGGAGCAGTAGAAGGAGAGGGAGAAGCAGGCTTCCCGCTGAGCAGGGAGCCCGATGCGGGGCTCGATCCCAGGACCCTGGGACCATGACCTGAGCCGAAGGCAGACGCTTAACCATCTGAGCCACCCAGGTGCCCAACAACAGCAATGATATTGACACTGAGTTAATCATACATGAATATACATAATGGCTTTAGATAGCTGTATTATAAATGTTGGTATTCTTTTACCTCCACGTGAGAGCATCGCACTGGGTAGGAATTCACATAATCTTCTAGCCATGCTGGACCAGAGGCAAAGTCTCAGCCCGGGTTGGCTTTTCGAGCCTTTGATTTCCCCGAGTTGCCGGCTGAGTTGCTTGGCTTCTTACGGCACTGTCTCCGGCAATAGGGGCACCTGACTTCCTTTCCACTTCAGATGAAATGCTCACCTTCAAGGCTTTTTGCAAGACTTACTGTTCTAGTCTGCCACTAATTGCCTTTCCTCGCTCTTTTGTATTTCCTTCATTTTGTAGTGCATTTTGCTTCTTCTGAGTGAAAGACCCCTCCCCTCTCTTTCCAGGTCCAGGCAGGAGAACCCAACAATTCCCACTTAATCTGTTACCCCTAAATTCCACCAACTGAAGTATGTTCATGTCCAAGGGTAAACGGCAATGCAGATTAGGAGCCTGTTATATGTGCAGGGTGCACCCACCTTACCAAAGGTGCATCATCAAAACTACCTTAGCATAAAAGAAACACAGATGTGTTGTGCTCAATGTTCTTAATTATTTAGGAAGAAACACATAACACCATAAAACGCCACTTCATGAAGTCAGGCACCTCAAATGATAGCGCCGCTCTTAGTTCCCTAGTTTCTGCCACCAGGCGTAGGGAGGGGAATAAGCAGCCAGGGCTGACCTCTGGGGCCACCCAGATCACGTGGTACAGGGATGGTCATGAAATCAAGAGGAGGGAATGCTGCCATCCCCATTTTGCCAGACGTATGCCAGGCACGGCCCGAGGACAGTTTCCCGGACCACTGGAAGGGATGCTGTGCATGCAGCCGTGTTGTTACGTTACTTGTGTGCAAAGTGCCCAGTGATTAACACTGGGACCGCGATGGCTTTTACAGTCATTAAGGTTACACGTCTCCCTGAAATTGTCACCCTCTCAGAGTTGGCCTCACATCTGATTGCAAGACTCATCAAAGAGACAATGATGATATTAATTACAATTATAAAAATAGTGCCTCACTCTCGTGCCCCACTTTACAAGCTACACAGCTTCTTTTCACATTAGCTCACATTATCCTCACAACAGCTCTCAGACAAGTACTCTCACCTCCATTTTATAGCTAAAAAAAAAAAAGTGGGGGATGGGGAGTTCCACCAGAGAACTCTCTTGACAGGAGCTGGGATTACAGAGGTGCATGCATTTTTCACAACTCCGCAAAGGACACTTAAAATCTATGTGTTTTCATGTATCTGCATTTTTTCACATCAAAAGAAGAAATCGTCAGCAAATCTTCAACTCGAATTCATTATACACATGCTTAGGTATGTAAGGGGAAGTATACCAATTTCTTCAAAATTACTTGGAAATCCATCAAAAAAATAAGAGATTAATGGATGGATGGAGGGATGAATAGATGAGTAGATATGTGACGGAGGAAGTAAAACATTAATGGTAAAATCCAGGTGATGGGATTATGCATGTTCACTGTAAAAGTCATTTAAGTTTGCCTTTTGCTGGAAATTTTTCCTAATAAAGTGTTTTAGGGGTAGGATGGGGAAACAGGCTTACAAAGATGAGATCTGCCTGCAGGTTAGTCTGCGGCTGGACTGAGCCCCGAATCCAGCTCATCTGGTCCCGGTTCCCAGGCCTGACAGGGATGTTTGAGCAAATCACCCCTGCTCAGCATTTAAAGGCAGGCAGCAGGGCAGGCAAGGACACAGCTCTGGTTCACTAAGAGCTATGCAAAACCAGGGCAGACTCTACCATAAAAGGGATGCTATTCAAATAGGGCGTCTGCGCGCTTCAATCCCTCACTGATTCAGTTCAGGGAGCATTGTCTCTTCGTAGCAGTCCCTCTGGGGTATTTGACATTTATTGTAATGATGCTCAGAGCCCTATTGCCCCTCTTCAGGGAGTACTTTCCCGAACTTGAAGCATTTCACGTGTTCTCCACGACACACCTTTGTCCTCTTAAAAGATCCAAATGTCACCTGAAACCCAGTCAGGTGAAAAAAACTCAAGGTTTACAATATCGTCTCTTTGTAAAGCTACGCAGTAATTACAGAGCGTCAAAGGAGGGTCTGCATTTGTCTTGTCCATGCCTTGTTTTTCTTTGATAAAATGAGCTAGACCTCTACACTAACAAAACTGGTTTCCTCGTAGGACACAAACATTCTTCTCTGGGACTACTCTGTGCCAGTGTTTGGGGGATGGCAGCGTCTCATCCATGAGAGAAGCCACCAGTCCTTGTCACAACCGCTTGTCTAACACTCAGGTCCCTCCGACAAACTGGAAACTTCACAAGGGTGGGCCCCTGGAAACTGTCTCATTCCCCTAATATGGGGCCTCTGGCTTTATTGACAAAAATAACTAATAAAAGAATTAGTTAATAGATGAATAAGTAAATCAATGGACTGTTTATGTTAACTAATTTGAAAAACTATGAGCCTTTTGATGGTGTCTAGCCCAACATTTCTACTGTAATTTTGTTTCTGTTACATCACAACCCGGACAGGTTATGCTCTGCACGAATTGAAAAGCTGACAGGCTTTCTACAAATTTCTTTTTCCGTCTTTTAATTATCATGAATCATTTTTGGTTACCATCCCTCAATTTTCTCTTTTTTTTTTTAGATTTTATTTATTTATTTGACACAGAGCGCGCGCTCGAGTGCGCACAAGTAGGCAGAATGGCAGGCAGAGGGAGAGGGAGAAGCAGGCTCCCTGCTGAGCAAGGACCCCAATGTGGGACTCGATCCCAGGACCCCGGGATCATGACCTGAGCCGAAGGCAGACGCTCAACCGACTGAGCCACCCAGGCACCCCAACCATCCCTCAATTTTCTAAGTATATAGTTACATCTTTTGTAGAAAGAATTCTTGCATTTCTCTATTGGCTTATTTATGTTTTTTTCTTACACTAGTAGTTAGTAACAGCTAAGCAATGGGGTGGCCTGGCCCCTTGGTCTTGCTGCTTTCAACTCTTCTACGAAATACAATGGTAACTCTCAGGTTAAGGATACAGTACTGTCTACTTCATTGTGTCCACAAATACATTTTTTTTATTAATAGGTGTTTAGAATTTTATTAGTAAGTGGATTTTCAATGCAACTGAATTCCTTCCCCCTGTTTTAAGCTAGTGCTGTGCATGGGACGGTGTTGCTGGCTTCTGTAATGAAGTGGTAGGGTGGGGATGATTAATCCCTACGTTCCAGAAGGCTGTGAGGATTGCGGAAGATGGACATGCAGAGCTCCTGGCAGTGCATGTTACACAGTGGATGCCCGTGAAAGTTTCCCATTACCTTCTTTGGATTCTGCTCCGCTCTAGACTACTGAGTTGTCTCTTCCCCATGTGTCTCTTCTCATTCTGTTCCCAGTTCCTGCCCCTGTTCAGGTGTTGTATTTGGCTTTCCCATTCCCGGTTTGGCATTCCTCTGGGTCCTTGGGTTCCTCATCTTCCTTCATCCCTGATGCAGAGTTGGCTCTTTTCTAGACTGTGGCTATTGCTCTGGCCATTCTCAGATTCAGTTCCTGCCTTCCTGGTGCATCCAGCCTTCCCTCCAGTGGGTCCCCAAGTCTGTACAGGACACATTAGCTGGTGTTCAAGTGACATTCTTTTCTCTGAGCTCATAGCTGACTAGCCTCTTCTTCTTTTTTCATTTAAAAATTTTTGATTTTTATATACCGTTTAAGTAAGAAATTCTTACATTAAGAAGGGAAATACATTTTAGTTCAGACATATAATTAAAATCATTGGGAATATCTAACAAACTAAAACATTTTTCTAAAAAGCACTGAGCCTGAACATATGTTAGGGCATCCAAGTGCCATGGGGTCCAAGTACCATGGGATCCAAGTACCATGGGGTCCAAGTACCATGGCATCCAAGTACCATGACATCCAAGTACCATGGAATCCAAGTACCATGGGGTCCAAGTACCATGGGGTCCAAGTACCATAGGAATCTAGATGAGACACAGAAGTAACATTACAGTTTAATGACTGGCTGTCCCTCATGTCTGTGCCACACCAGGTCTCCTGACTTCTAGAGATCTATGATTTTCGATATACTCATTGTCACCTTGGGCAATATTTCTTCTAATCCCTACTTCCCATGTGACCAGAAAGTCTTTTTGTTGTCCAGCTTCCTAGTGAGATGCTTACTGTGGAATATTCACTTGACTTTTGTCCGTTTCCGTTTCTTTTGACCAATCATGTCCTTGATACATCTTATATGCCTCCCAAGCTTCGTTCCTGTGTCATTGGCCCTCTGTATGCCAACACCTCTGCTCTGCTTTGCTATTGCAGAATTTTACGTAATCCTATTGATGGCAATATTTTTAATTGAACATCTTTGTGTTTTACAGTTATTAAAGTAGTAAAATTTCACTCAATCATATAATAACAATTTTCAGCAACTAAATGAATAGCTTTTGCTTGGTTTAAAGCCTTAACAATTTCTACTATAATTTTTCACAGGCTTAATCCTTATAATGATAAAATAATAGCAGAATATTAATGAAATATGACCTTTCCTGGAAGTAAGGGCTTTTAAATTTCCACTTAATTAATTAATCATATACATCTAATACATTCATGTTGAGCCTACTAGATATAATTGCTGGTGGAACATAAGATAAAAGAGGCTGAGAATTACTGTACAAGGACATACAACTGTAGAACAGTAGATTTTCATTTCGTTACTTTGTCAATAATTCCACCGTAGAGACAAAAATAAAAGAAAAATCTATATCATCCCATCTGAAAAATACTGAATGATGCCCCTCTTCATCTATATGACATACTTAAGATAACTGCTAGGAAATAACTAAATATATCCATTACTGGTTTATATGCTTGAATAAACTATATTTTTTAAAAGTATGTGAGCCATAAGTATTTTATCATAAAATGACTCAGTCTCTTGAAATTCTGAAGTGAAAGTAAGCAATGTCTGTCGATATCTAGAGTAAAGCATTTGTCTGGTATTCATGTATGTGTGTGTTTTAAAGTAAAGTAAACTTTGAAATTCAGGGGAATTTTGGGAAGAAAATCACTGTCTAGTTAGAATGCAGCAGCTTCGATCAGCCTCTTTCTGATGCACATATTCTTTCTTTGGGTATGTGAATATCTTAAAGTTAGCTTCAGATTTTAACCTCAGAGGTATGTATATGTGAAGGTGACATATGAAGTGGGCCTGCTGCATATGTAATTTAAATTTTAGAAGAGCAATCTTATTTCTCTGTGTCCATCTTTATGGGATGGAGGAAGGGGAGAGAAGAGAACAACTTCATTCTTGGTCTCATGTTTATTGCCCATTCACCTGTACTGGATTTTCCCCATTTGCCCAACAGATCCACTCTCCACCCCTTTGCATCTGCTGTCTGAGTCAGGACATTGAGTGCAATGAACAACTTCAATAGGCCCCACACTCCCCGCACTAGAGAGATCAGAAGAAGGGGGAAGCATGGGGTTCTTGCCATTCCCCAGCTCCTTGCCTGTGGGGTGACCACCTGCAGGCCGCCTTCCCTGGATTGGGTGGTAGAGGTTCAGGACATTGCTAGTCTTGTACACCGGATTTACCACAACCTGACAATATCTTGGCATGGAGTCATTTTCTCTCTCCTCATACGCAGTTTGAGTGTCTTATCCATTTCTTCCTGGAATCCTGACTGATAAAAAACATTATCTTTGGGGCGCCTGAGTGGCTCAGTCATTAAGCATCTGCCTTCAGCTCAGGTCATGATCCCAGGGTCCTGGGATTGAGCCCCGGTTTGGGCTCCCTGCTCAGCGGGGAGCCTGCTTCTCCCTCTCCCACTTCCCCTGCTTGTGTTCCCTCTCTCGCTGTCTCTCTCTCTAATATATAAATAAAAGTCTTTAAAAAAAAAAAAAACATTATCTTCGTTGGGCCATACAAACTCTATCGTTTCTCATCTCTTCCAAATTAATGACACTAGGGTTCCATTATCAGACTCGACTAAAACTGTGTGTCCTCTAATGAAGAATTAATGCCTCGTTTTTGTTTTTTTTTAAAGATTTTATTTATTTATTTGAGAGAGAGAATGAGATAGAGAGAGCATGAGAAGGGGGAGGGTCAGAGGGAGAAGCAGACTCCCCGCTGAGCAGGGAGCCCGATGTGGGACTCGATCCCGGGACTCCAGGATCATGACCTGAGCCGAAGGCAGTGGCTTAACCAACTGAGCCACCCAGGTGCCCCTGCCTCGTTTTTTAAAGTGTAGGAATTTAGAGAGAAATGCCAACTGCCTAAAGACGTGCAATTACCTTCTTTGTCCAAAGTGTAATTAAGCTTTGAATAATCCTCTTCTTTGACGTATGAAATCATATCTTCTTAACAGAAAAAAAGTCTTAGATTGAGTGTTTTAGACCTGAGTAGAGAGGTATGGAAGCACTCCAAATTAAGACTTGAAACCTTTAAAACAGATGGGGGAAAGAGCCTGGATTGTCTTTCTTTTAGTAATTTTTTGCATTATTATTTCTAATAATAATATTAACAATATTAACAATGGTAATAATAATAGATAATAGTCGTTGAATGTTTAGTACATGCCAGGGACTGTTTCAGGTGTCTTAGGTCATTAAACACCCTAACAAATCTGTGAAGTAAGGACTGCTATTATTCTTTTTTTATGATTTTATTTATTTATTTGAAAGAGAGAGAAAGAAAGCAGGCATGAGCGGGGGCGGGGAGGGGCAGAGGGAGAGGGGAAGCAGACTCTTCGCTTAGGAAAGAGCCCAACGCGGGGCTCGATCCCAGGACCCTGAGATCATGACCAGAGCCGAAGTCAGACACTTAACAAACTGAGCCACCCAGGCACCCCAGGACTGCTCTTATTCTTACTCTACAAATGAAGAAATAAAATGTGTAGGATTAAATAGCTTGCTCAACATAGTGCTGTATGTTGTTGCCTTCAGTGGACTTAAGAATATACTGAACAATGACTCCTGTCCAGAAAAATTCACATGTACTAGTACTTTTTTGGAAATTAAAAACCATTTTAATTCCCACTTCCATAGTGCTAACTGAATTCCAAATGTCCATAGACCTGGCTGAAATAATCATTGAGTTATGCAACTTTCTTAATTTGGAAGTATGTTACTTTGAGAACTTCAGCAAAAGATGCTTACATCTGTGAGCATTTCTATCCATGTGCCACATGTATTCATGTTGGATCTGTGGCCGGCACAGGGTGAAAAGTAAAACATACTCTTAGACATCATTTCAAAGTTAAACTAATTTTATCTTAGTTGATGTGAAAAAAATCATCTTGCCTAAAACTAACTTGGGCAGTGTATAGATTTGTTTTATAGTGGCAGTTTGAAAATCTTTTTATCATCCAGGATGTTATTTTATAAAAGTAGTAAAAAAGAATATATTGAGGCTATGAATCTTTAAAAAGTAAAACTGTAAATACATATCCCTTTAATATACTTTTGTATTTTAGCCTAGTTTGTGAAGTTGCAGTCAGTGGTTTGAGGAGCACTGATACTTCTCTATAACTGGAAACATAATTAACCTGCCTTTTCTATCTGTTTCAGGCAAACTGTGAGCCAGAGATTGTAACTTGAAAGCCAGAGCATTACAGGTAGCTCAGCTGCCTGGTGCTGAGATTAAAACCACACAATCAGATCCTCAATTTCCAGTAGTGACTGTCACTGAAACAAATCTTCCTACCAAGAGTCCTCGCTAGTACAAAAAAGTAAAAGGAATTAACTCTGTGTTCTCAGTTACTAGTTAAGTCTCAACTAGTAAACATATTAGTTCCTAAATCTTGGCTATGTCATCTAAGTATTAAATAATAACAATGTATTTTGCTTTCATCCCAAAATTTTGGTCACAGTGTAACTTTCAAGACACTTCTTATACAAATGCATCCATTATGACTATACATCCAAAGGACTATGTGCCTAAAGAGAAGAAAGTCCAGGTATTAATGAGGATCTTAAAGATGATCTACTTTAGAAGGTGAGGTCAGTAAAGATAAAATAATTAGCAAATGTATTCATGGAATACTGTTACTCTCATATTGATAACTGCAATTATTTCTTGTTTTTACTCCGTCTTCTAAATCTTCTGGTCTTTAGTTTCACTAAACTGAGAAATGACTAGTGCTTGGAAATCCCAACCTACATCAATATTGTTATATTTGTGGCCTTGTCACTCTCTCTCAATATTTTACATAATATATCTTCGCCGCAATTAAGATGCAAAGCATCATTTTAACTAATGAGTGATTGTTCTTCCTAATTTTCAACAAGCAAGATCCCCAATTAAGAATATGTTCATTGTTCTTCTCCATTTAACATTAGTCTCATCTTTAGCCTGGAATAGAGTTAGCTTTTATTCAAAGGTCCCATACTAATAATGCCTCTGTGAGAAGAAAATGTTTTCTTTCATCAATATGTCACCAATGATAGTGTAAGAGCCAGGGCTGTTGACATCCCCAAGGTCATGCCAAGGTTCCCTGGACAAGTCTAGGCAGTCAGAACTTGTGGTCCCAGGTCCCAATTTATCTATGATTTTGACAGTAATACCAAGAATGTGTCAGGATTAGGTGAATCAGAATTGCCCCTCTTTAACCGATCACATGTCCTTTGACATTTATCATTGAAAGAATGTGAACCAAAACTTTGTGTGTACTTGGTTTTGTTGAGTGTGTGATTTAATTAATTTCTAACTAATTAATTAATTTAATTAAGTAATCCTAATCTCTTTTCAGTACTTTTTGTTCTGCACTTTCACCTTTGTATCTGAAATAGATGGATGAACAATAGATGTTTAATCTATTTTTGGAGCAAAAAAAAAAAAAAAGAATTCTTCGTACAACTTGATAAAATGCAACTGTAGAAAACATCCGTAAAGTCACAAAGTGTTTCCACCACCATCTAATTGGTGGTTAACTCTAAGGTGAGTGGAAAGAGAAAGGGAGCCTAGAAGAGGGGCTTTAACTATATATGTGAAATGTTTGATACCTTTAAAAAAAAAACTAGGGATCAGAAACCGTATAACAAATCTGCCAGATTTGATCGATGGGCTCTTTTGGTGTCATATTACTTTCTGAGATTTGAAACATTTCATGTTTTAAATTTTTAGTGAAACAATGTTTCTAAATTTCAGTAATAAAGATACCTGTTAAGGGAAAAAAAAATCGCAAAGCTCCAAAAAATGTCTGCAGACCTAGTTTGAGAGAAACCAAAATAGAATGCTTTCTGGAAAAAAAAAATTAAAAACAGCATTTGTTTTTCTTCTGTATGTTTTGGTGATTCATCCCTGGATTTGGAGTTGCAGATACAAGAAATGTATCTACATCTAATACCTGTACTTTCGGGGCTTGGCTGCTACCTTATTTTCACCTACTCTTGTCTTGCTGAGTGTTAGGCTTTCAGGTCTTATTGTGGGTGTACAATTAATGTGAGTTTCCTTAATAACCCTAAAAAAATTATAAGTATAGGGGGCACCTGTGCGGCTCAGTTGGTTAAGCATCCAACTCTTGGTTTCGGCTGAGGTTATGATCTTGGGGATGTGGGATCGAGCCCCAAGTCGGGCTCCATGCTCAGCACGGAGTCTGCTTGAGATTCTCCCTCTCTCTCTCTCCCTCTGCACCCCTTCCTCTCTCAAAAAAAAAATTATAAGTAAAAATAAGAAAAGGGTATGTGGGAACAATGAACCTAACTTCTTCTTATAGTTGACATTTTAGTTGTGATATTTTAGAATTTTTAATATGTAGTTTTAAGGAGAAGAGAGAGAAAAGGGTAAAAAAAAGAGAAACAAGGATAGAAGCATAAAGAGCTGGAGGAGGAGAGGAATAAAAAAGAAAATGAAAGAAAAGAAATCATAGTGGAAAGGAGTGGAAGGGGAAGAGGAAAGGAAAATTAAAAATTTCATTATTTTCAGAAGCCTGAATTTTTTATCATAGATAAACTTTCTACTGCTCTTTGTATATGCTCATGTGTGTCAAAGAATATCAGGAATCGCATATAGTCTTGAAAACAAATTAAAGAATTTACCCACTGACACATTTTACTACTTGGACTCCCATTCCTAGAAGAATGTGTGAGATGAAATCAGAATTTGCTATATTCTTTCTTACCTTAGATAAGTGTATAGGTAGCTATTTCCTCAATTCCAGCAGGATTAAGAAGTTAGTCCACATTACTATTAAGAACACAAACCTGGGTACACCTGGGTGGCTCAGTCAGTTAAGTGTCTGCCTTGGCCTCAGGTCATGATCCCAGGGTCCTGGGATCAAGTCCTGCTCAGGCCCCCTGCTCAGTGAAGAGCCTGCTTCCCTCTTTCCTCCGGCTCATGTTCTGTCTTGCTATCTCTGCCTTTTTCTCTCAAATAAATAAACAAAATCTTTTAAAAAAAAGAATACAAAGTAAAGTTCCAATAGTTTATATTTGCTTTTGCTTTCTTTGCCTCAGGAGACATATCTAGAAACAAGTTTCTACGGCTGAGGTCAAAGACATTACTGCCTGTGTTCGCCTCTAGGATTTTGATGATTTCAGGTCTCAGCAAAGAAAACAGTCAACAAAACTAAAAGGCAACGTATGGAATGGGAGAAGATGTTTGCAAATGACATATCTGATAAAGAGTTAATATCCAAAATATATAAAGAACTTATAAAACTCAATACTCAAAAAATGAATAATCCAATTAAAAAATGGGCAGAAGACATGAATAGACATTTTTCCAAAGAAGACATCCAGATGACCAACAGACACATGAAAAGATGCTCAACATCACTGAACATCAGGGAAATGCAGTCAAAACTACAAGGAGATATCACCTCACACCTGTCAGAATGGCTAAAATCAACATCACAAGAAACAAATGTTGGCAAGGATGTGGACAAAGGGGAACCCTCTTACACTGTTGGTGGGAATGCACACTGGTGCAGTCACTGTGAAAAACAGCATGGAGGTTCCTCAAAAAAGTAAAAATAGAGCTACCCTACTATCCAGCAATTGCACTACTAGGTATTTACCCAAAGAATACAAAAATACTAATTCAAAGGGATACACACCCCTGGATGTTTATAGCAGCATTGATAAGGAAAATCTGTGTCCTAAGACAGCGGACTGAGCCAGGGAGAGAGTCCCAGTCCTTGCCTCGGGGTTCTTCCGAGTTCTTCCCCCTGCTCTGCTTCCCGCGTGCACCGTCCGGGTTCTTCTCCCTGCCCCACTTTGCGCACGTGCCAAGAGTGCCAAGTGTGTGGAAGTAGAAGTGTATAAATTGACCTCTTTGTTTGTGCTCAGGGCTCAGACCTTTGGAGACCGCTCTCCTCTGAGCCCACCGGCGTTAAATAAACCTCTTATCCTCCAAGATCTCCTGGTGCTGCTTGGTTCTTCTGTCGGGTGATCCAGTCCAGGTTCCATTAACATTTGATTCCCTGACTGGGAAACCCAACCGCGCTGGCCCATTGTTGCCACTGGTTTGGAGCAGTGACAGAATGAGGGATCCTAATGGAGAAGGTGTGCCCTGCCTAATTTTTGGCAATCTCTCACCCCGGTTGCCTCGGGCTGGCCCTGCTCCACTGTTCCCACTGGACTCGAGGAGACTTGGCAGGTGAGGACCTGGTCCCAACGTTGGATTCTGGTAAGGCCTGGGGCCCCAGGACCCAGACAGGCCCACCCACACTGGGGTGGAAGGGAAGCCTGATCACCTCCCAGAGACATCTTAGAGATCTCACAGGTAGGGATTCCCAGGGAGGGAATGTAATAACTTCTGGACTGTGAATGTGTGCGTGAATGTGCAGTTCGACCTGGCTTGCTCAAGCGGACTGATTCTGTGACTCCACGGGCCAGCACCCTTAAGGTCCCCAGAAGCCCACGGAGTCTGAGTGGGCCCGTCTGTGATTCCGTGGTGAACGGCATACGGTCTATGGAGGCATCAGAATAGTTTCCAATCGTAAGTCACAACACTGAGACCCCTATGGCTAAGCCTCACCTAAGCTCCTCTGGGACACAGCCAAATGGGCATCTGATTGGTCAGGAGGCACCCCCCCTTTGTCTGTCTCTGCACCACAGCACACAGGGACATCGCCATGGGGTCAGGGCAGAGTAAACCTATGGTTCTAGAGACCATGATCAAAAGTTTCAAGAAGGGGTTTTCAGGAGACTATGGAGTCAGGATGAACCCCGGCAAGTTGAGAACCCTATGTGAATTGGAATGGCCCACCTTTGATGTCGGGTGGTCTTCAGAATGGACACTGGATGTCCCAATGATTCATCGTCATCGAGTATGGCGAGTCATAACAGGTTAACCAGGACACCCTGACCAGTTTCCGTACACTGACTCCCGGTTAGGAATTGTTCAGACCCTTCCCCCCTGGGTGCGATTTGCTTGCAATAGGCAGGGACAGGCCAGGGTCTTAATCAAGCTTCAACCAAGCGACCCAAAGAAAATCAGCAAAAGCCCCAGTCTCCACAAATCCTAGCCAGAGATCCTGAGGATGAACTGACTCTGCCCCCACCGTACATACCCCCAAGACTGCCTGCACCTGGCCCTTCAGCTCCAGATACTCTGCCGCCATCGGTTTCACCGGTGCCCCCAGGCCCAGAGGATCCACCAGCACCCCCAGGCCCAAAAGATCCACTTTCTCCAGTACCAGCAGCCAGGCTGAGCCCCAGGCTGGGCACAAGCACCCTCCAAATGCCGGTACGAGAGATACGGGAACCCGAGAGGCACAATGAAGACAGAACGGTCCGATGCGGCCATTCCATGATGTATTATATCAGCCTTTCTCCACCACCAACCTCCTCAACTGGAAACATAACACCCCATCCTACTCTGAGAAACCACAGGCTATGATAGACCTCATAGAATCCCTCTTCCAGACTCATCGGCCAACATGGGAAGACTGCCAACAGTTACTCTGCACCCTGTTTAACACAGAGGAAAGGAGAATATTGAAAGGTGCACAGCAGTACCTGGAAGAGCACGCACAGTGGGAGTCATCAACCCTGCTGCCTGGGCTAATACGGCCACACCCAAAGAGCGCCCAGCATGGAACTTCACCACAACCGAGGGACAGGCCCACATCTGTTGGTACCAGGAGGCCCTCCTCTGGGGAATCCGGGCAGGAGCTAAGAAACCCATACACATGACTAAGGTATCCTCAGTCACTCAACAACCAGGGGAGTCCCCTGGGACTACTACAAAAGACTATGTGAAGCCTACAGGATATACACTCCATTTGACCCCGAGGCAAAAGAAAGCCAACAGATGGTAAACACCTCCTTTGTGGCTCAGGCTGCCCCAGACATCAGAAAAAAACTTCAGAAACTAGAGGGTTTTGCCAGGATGAACATCAGCCAACTAATAGAGATTGCCAATAAGGTCTACATGAACAGGGAGGTCGCAGCCGAACGGGAAGCCAATAAAAAGATGAAAAAGAAAGTCAGCCTCCTTGCCACTGCCCTGAGAGAAAAGGACAACACAAAGAGGGGAGACCCCAACCACCAAAAGGGGAGAAGCCTAGAACCCCCTTGGCAAGGGATCAATATGCCTACTGTAAAGAGAAAGGGCATTGGAAAAACGAATGTCCACACTGGGGAAAGGCCCAAAAGCCCAGCCGCTACAAGGAAGAATCCCAAGAGGAGGACCTCATAGGCCTTGCGGGAATGGACTGAGACTGAGGGGGACTGGGCTCTTTCCTCCTTGGCCCCTATGAGCCCACAGTCAAAATGAAGGTGGGGGGCCAACCAGTGACTTTTATGGTTGATACTGAGGCCAAGCACTCTGTTGTCACCTCCTCAGTGGCACCTTTCAGCAAAAGGACTCCGACCATCTTCGGGGCCACTGGGATGCGGGTGGATACAGCAGCCCTTTTGCAAGGCTCGCCAGTGTGAACTCGGGGACCACCAGGTCTGACATGAATTCCTTTATCTGCCAGATTGCCCCATCCCTCTTCTGGGCCGAGACATACTCTCCAAGCTTAGGGCTCAGATAACCTTTGAGCCCACTGGACACACTAGCCTCCGAATGACCCCAAGGCAAGAGGAGATGGGGTCTCTAATACTAGCAATTACCATGCCAAGGGAAGAAGAATGGAGGCTATTCTGTGCCTGGGCCCAACCGAGCAGCCCGCCGGAGTTCAGACTTGCCTTCCCTTCAGTATGGGCTGAAAACAACCCACCTAGACTAGCCCAGAATTGGGCCCCTATCATTGTTGAACTGATCCCAGGAGACCAACCTCAGAGGCAAAGGCAATAATACCCCCTTCCAAAAGAAGCTAAGATCGGCATCCAAGGACATCTGACCAAAATCAAAGAAGCAGGTATTCTAGTTGAGTGCCAGTTGGCCTGGAATACCCCACTCATGCCAGTGAAGAAGCCAGGAGGGGGATACCAACCAGTTCAAGACCTGCAGGCCATCAACAAGGTGGCCATCTCTCTGCACCCAGTGGTCCCGAATCCATACACCCTCCTTGGCCAAATCCCAGGGTCGGCCAGATGGTTCACTTGCCTAGATTTGAAGGGTGCCTTCTTCTGCCTCCACTTAGCTCCCCAGAGTGAGCCACTATTTGCCTTTGAATGGTCTGAACCTGATACAGGACACCAGATGCAACTGACTTGGACACACTTCCTGCAGGGGTTTAAAAACTCACCAACTCTCTTTAGGGAAGTGCTGGCCATGGACCTCGCCAGCTTCCCAAGAGAGGCCACACGATGTGCCCTCCTCCGGTATGTGGATGACCTCCTCCTCACCAGTGACACACAAGAAGACTGCACAAAAGGCACAAAGAACTTTCTACAGCTCTTGTCAGACTCGGGATACCCAGCCTCATGGAGGAAGGCACAAATCTGCCAACAACAGGTCCGATATCTTGGGTTCCTCCTCACCCAAGAGAAAAGAGAACTAGGGGCAGAGAGGAAAAGGGTCATCATCTCCCTGCCACAGCCCCAGACAAAAAGGGGCCTATGAGAATTCCTGGGGACTGCGGGATTCTGCCGCATCTGGATCCCTGGATTCTCGGCAATAGCAAGACCCCTTTATGATCCCTTAGGGGGACCAGATCGAGAACCCCCTACCTGGACTGAGGAAGCAGAAGCTGCTTTCACAGAGATAAAGACTGCTCTGGGGCGGGCTCCAGCCCTGGGACTACCAGATGTAGAAAAACCCTGCAATCTTTTTGTGCATGAAAAGGAAAAAGTAGCGCTTGGGGTACTCACCCAGACTGTCAGACCCTGGCAATGGTCAGTTGCTTACCTGTCAAAGAAGCTGGATCCCGTGGCAGCGGGATGGCCACCATGCCTCAGGGTGCTGGCAGCCACAGTCCTACTCATCAAGGAGGTGGACAAACTTACCCTGGGGCAACAACTTAACATCAAGGTCCCTCATGCAGTTGTGTCCCTCATGAATGCACAGGGACACTGCTTCCTTTCCAACTCTTGGCTAGCACAATACCAAGGGCTCCTCTGCGAAAACCCATGGGTCACCCTGGAAACAGTAAGGACATTAAATGCAGCAACATTTCTCCCCACGGAAGAGGGGGAACCAGACCATGACTGCTCTGAGGTGACTGATGAAGTCTATGTGAGCCGTCCAGATATGCAGGATCAAGCCATAAAGAATCCAGAGCTCACACTGTTCAGCGATGGCAGCAGTTACCTACAAGAGGGTGCCCAGAAAGTGGGTTATGCAGTAACCACAACCACTGAAGTGCTAGAAGCTAAGGCATTACCAGCTGGATGGTCAGCTCAACGCGCTGAATTATATGCCTTAGTCTGAGCCCTCACCCTCAGTGAAGGCAAGTGAGTCAACATCTACACCGACACTCAGTACGCCTTTGCTACTGTACATAGACATGGAGATATCTACAAGGAAAGGGGCCTCCTAACTGCAGCAGGAAAAGCTATCAAGAACAAAGAGGAGATGCTGAGACTCCTCAAAGCCATCTGGCTTCCAAAGGAAGTAGCAATACTGCACTGTAAGGGACACCAGAAAGGAGCCGACCCCATAGTGCGGGGAAATCATCTGGCAGATGAGGCAGCCAAGATTGCAGCCAGTCAGGACATGGACAGAGCCCGTTCCCTCACCATGGCCCTAACACCCCCAGAAGAAGTCCCTCCACCCAGTTACACTAAAAAGGAAAAGGAATGGGCTATGGCTGAGGGAGCCACCCTGACTGAAAAGGGATGGTGGATGACACCAGATGGGTGCATCTTTGTTCCAACAGCAACTGGAGGGCCTCTAGTCAAGGAATACCACCAACTCACTCATCTGGGACAAACTGCATTAGAGGCCCTTCTCAAGAAGCACTACTACATCAGTCAGCTGCCAGCACTGTGCTGAGCAACGAGTGAACGATGCATAACATGTGCTACAAATAATGCTTGGTCTGCACCACGGCCCCCGCCAGGTGTCCAGAGGATGGGAGCAACCCTCTTCAAAGATCTAGAGGTAGACTTCACAGATGTGCAGCCGAGCAGGGGGTTCAGATGTTTCCTAGTAATAGTATGCACATACTCTGGGTGGGTCGAAGCCTTCCTGACCAGGACAGAGCAAAGCCGGGAAGTAGCTAAAGTCCTCTTTCAGGAGATCGTGCCCCAGTTCGGCCTGCCATTAACAACCCGTAGTGACAATGGACCCGCATTTGTGGCAGACATTGTACAGGTCTTAACCAAATCTCTCAACATCACCTGGAGGCTCCATACCTCTTACCAGCCCACAGTTCAGGGAAAGTAGGCCGAATGAATCGCACCCTCAAGGGAACTTTAGCAAAGTTTTGTCAGGAGATTAACCTCCCATGGCCGGATCTGCTACCCCTAGCTCTCCTCTGTGCTCACTCTATGCCCAGGACATCAGGTTTCCCCCCATTCAAATTAATACGTGGACGGCCTCCCCTGTGCTTGGGAAGCCTTCCAGGAAATTTGCATCAGGTTGGAGATAAAGGGATAAAGGAGCAGCTTCAGGCCCTGGGGGCCACCCTAAATAAATTACAAAAGTACACCATTGAGAGGGCCCCAGTCTCCTCACGGTCTCAGGTACACTCCTTCCAGACAGGGGATTCCATTTGGGTCAAAGATTGGAAGAAATACCCCCTCAAACCACAGTGGACAGGGCCCCACACTGTTGTTCTAACCGCCCCTACTGCCCTCAAGGTCTCAGGGTCCACCACTAGAGAGTGAACAAAGCTCATCATTTGGGCGAGGAATGGTGCCAGTGGAGAGTCCAGCCAGGCTTCACAAACCCTCTCCAGCATCACATTCGACGAGACCCCACCAACTGATGGACACCTGCTCACCGTGGTCCCTGGCTCTCATCAGCGTGATTTCACTCATCTTGGGAGTGAACACTGCTGCCCCTCCTGACTGGACTTTCCCTCAGAGACTTACTATTGTTATTGCTTATTGGGTGTCCCTAGGGTGTATTACTGTACTCACTTGTCCACGGGTTTCATCTGCTGATGGGGTAGCCACGATGGCTCCCTCTACCTAAGGTCATAGATCCCACTTTTATTGACCCTCTGCTGTCTACTCCTAAGCACATTTCATCATGGTTTTCCTGGCCCTAGTCAGTCCTGGTCTTCTGCTACCTGGTGTGCTGTTCCTCCTCACTGCCTCTAGCTTGCCCAGCCAGGCAAGGGGGGCAAACTCTCATATCACTGTTATTGGCAAATGGACTTTCCAACTTAAGCCCCCAATCCTTCACCAGTTCCCTCACTGACTTCTTCCACCTGGGATGGGCACACACCAAAGGTTAACCTCCATTTTTATGGATGCCAGCTTCTTAATACCTCCTGGGAACCTCATAGATGGTGTTCCTACCATGGCCTTCATTCAGGGTACCAGCTGGTAGATATCTACATCGGGGGGGGGGGGCCCTACGCCTCAACAGCCAAACACCTGCCCTCATTTCTGCTTACAAGCCTGGGGATGTGAGTCATGGGTGGTGACTTGGCCGGGAATGGAACGATGGTCCACCAGGTGGTGGCACCTCAAACAGCGCAGTGACATCTGGATTTCCTTGTCATGCAATGCCACCTCTTGCCCTAACAATCACTATATACCACCCTCTCAATCTTAGAGCCCATTTCCACATCATTGGCTACAGGAATCATTCTCCTGTTGGGCCAATATCACCCTATGGGAACCGACCCCATGGCCAAATTTATGATTAAGTCCATGTCCACTCCAAGCCTTACAGTCAACCCCCAGAGTCAGACAGCAAATAACTCACCCTGGTGCATCCCTGGGTCCCCCATCCACACGCAGCAAGCATCTATAGCACAACTGTTAGGTATGATTAATGCCTCCTACCAAGTGCTTAACCCCCTCGAATCCACCCTTAGCATCTGACTGCTGGATCTGCATAAAGCCCAGTCCTGTCCAATACCTAGGTGTCATCCTCAACCAATCTACCATGTCACCTCCCACCTCAGCACCAGGGGCCTCAGATTATCCCTTTCTGGCTCCGGTACCACTGTATGGCAACTCTTCCTCTACCATCATGGGCCATAGTCAGGTCTGTGCACCGAACAACACTTTTCTGGCTTGTGATCAAGGTGTATAAATCTCCATCACTCCGTGCGATCAATCATGCACTCCTGTCAGTCTCTTACCTGATATTTCAGTCCTCCTGTGAGCAATGCCCCACTCATATGGAGACCT
This sequence comes from Mirounga leonina, assembly GCF_011800145.1. NCBI lineage: Eukaryota > Metazoa > Chordata > Mammalia > Carnivora > Phocidae > Mirounga > Mirounga leonina. The sequence continues at coordinate 62,554,122 of NW_023270316.1, forward strand.
CCTAGCTGCCCTCGGCGCTCCCCCGTGGCCATCCCTCCTATCGTGATGCTGCTGGCCGCATCAGGTGTTGCCCTCAGCGCCACTGGTGTTGGATGTCTCAGGCTCAGTACCAGGGGTTAACTCAACAACTCACAGCAGATTTTTCAGCCCTCACTCAGTTAGCCCTGGCCCTGCAGCACCAACTCAATTCACTGGCCTCAGTGGTCCTCCAAAACAGGTGTGGGCTCGACTTGTTCACGGCCGCGCAAGGGGGGGGGGGGCTCTGCCTCTTCTTACAGGAGAAATATTGTTTCTATGCTAATGAGTCAGAGGTGGTCCAAGAAACTCTGACCCAATTACAGGAACAGGTACATCGCCGGTGGGAAACACTCCAGCAGACAACTTGGTGGGATACCCTCTCACAGTGGTTCCCTTGGTTCGCCTCCCTTGTCGGCCCCCCCATCACTTCTCCTCATAGTGGCATTTGGTCCTTGTATTCTTAATGCCCTTACTAGGTTTATCACTGCTCAAATTGCTAAAATCAGACTCCAGTTACTCCTTACTCACTATATCGCCCCTTAGAAGATGAAGATGATGCCCTCTAAACTAGGTGTATAAAGGGGCATCAAAAGGGGGAATGATAAGGAAAATCTGTGTCCTAAGATGGCCAACCGAGTCAATGAGAGAGTCCCAGTCCTTGCCCCAGGGCTCTTCCGGGTTCTTCTCCCTGCCCCACTCCTCGCACGTGCCATAAGTGCCAAGTATGCGGAAGTGGAAGTGTATAATTGCCCCCTTTGTTTGTGCTTTTGGAGATCGCTCTCCTCTGAGCCTGCCGGCGTTAAATAAACGTCCAATCCCCAAGATCTCCGGGTGCCACTTGGTTCTTCTGTCAGGTGATCCAGTCCAGGTTCCGTAACAGCATTATCAACAATAACCAAATTATGAAAACAGCCCAAGTGTCCATCGACTGATGAATGGATAAAGAAGATGTGGTATATCATACAATGGAATATTAGCTATAAAAAGAATGAAATCTTACCATTTGCAATGACATGGTTGGAGCTAGAGAGTATTATGCTAAGTGAAATAAGTCAGAGAAAGACAAATATCATATGATTTCACCTGTATGTGGAATTCAGGAAACAAAACAAACACACAAAGGGGAAAAAAAAAGAGAGAGAGAGACAAACCAAGAAGCCGACTCTTAACCATAGAGAACAAACTACTGGTTACCAGAGGGGAGGTGGCAGGGGTGGGGGAACTAGGTGATGGGGATTAAGGAGGGCACTTGTGATGAGCAGTGGGTATGGAAGTGTTGAATCACTATATTGCACACCTGAAACTAATATCACACTGCATGTTAACTAACTGGAATTTAAAAAGTTAGGGGTGCCTGGCTGGCTCAGTCCATTGAGCATGTGACTCTTGATTGCAGGGTCATGAGTTCAAAGCCCCATGTTGGGCACGGAGCCTACTTAAAAAAAAAAAATCTTTTAATTTAAAAAAAACTTGAAAAAAAAAAAGAATACAAAGCTGATAAAGTTAATGCTTCAGGGCTACAAGCCCCTTCCAAAGCCCTGGTAGAGGACTTGGTGATGTGTTTATATGTCTTACGTTTATGTACAATTTGTAAAACGGATTTTTGTATCCCTTTTCTTTAAAAGGAACCCCCAAACTTGTATGAGCTCCAGGCCCCACAAAACTTGGATCTGTTGTGTAATAGGTTATTCAAGGAGACTGTCAAATCTGCTTTAGGAAGTTTAAAGATGAAAATTGTGCAAAATAATTCCAGAAGCCCTTCATGTGAAGTCCTGCCTGAATATGAAGGGTGGTTAGAAAATTAGTCAGCTTCTCAAGGACTCTTCCAGATCCTTGAGACTAGGACTATTTTTTGAAGGTCTTCTAATCAAAAAGCTTATTTGTTATGAAGCAGTTGTTTAAAACAGGCTTATCTCACTTGAAGCTAATGCTTCATCTTGCACATTTTGAAAATAGATAAATAGACAGATACAGATCTCCAAGACAATTGCAAGTGTCCCATTTTTTTATATATATAATTAACTATGCAGTGTTTCAGTTTGACATCACATTGTAAAACCCCAACCAATGAAAGTGTATAATCCTGTAAGGCCGTATCAGGTACCACTGCATTATGTGACTGATGACTTAATGCCAGGACTACTATAATCCCAAAATATCTATGCACAATGAGTGGGTTATGATGAATAATGCAGAAGGTTGAATACTTCCATTTACTTGAATGCTAAATACAGCGTAATAAGCAAGTGAATTTAATATCCCTACAATAACCCTCGAACAATACACGCACTGGTTACACCCTAGGCTTAGAATAATTCACATAACTTTGGTGGGCATTGTTTTCAAGATGAGGAAGCTGAGTTCTAGACCAGGGAGGGCCAGTAAAGGGCATTAATGTAACTATCCCTATTTCCTGTCCTGTGGCAGACATCAGTAATCAATTACCAGATTCTTTCCCTGGACTCCAGGCAGCCATTACCCACTGTGATCCAGGTGGACACATCAAATAAAACCTATTTAATAAACCAGGTCTACACCCAGAACACATAACGGCCAGGGGATACCAAGGAAGTGGGATTAATACCCCTTACCGCTCCCACCCACCCAAATTTGTCACTACTGTTTCTTATTTTGATAACCCTTTCCATATGACTTCATTCTCATAAATACTCTTCTTCAAGAAAAATAATCCATTTATCCAGTTTATGACTAAAACCACTCTCCTTTCCTCTTGACACTTTGTGGGTGATGATGACTGAGAGTCCTGTCTTCATACTTGGCTCTGCCCATGACCTCACGCAGTTGGTGCAAATGTCTGCACTTGGTCTCCTGGGGCCTGGTGCTCCAGGCGTGGACTTTTGCTTTCTCTGGCTAGCAGCACTGCCTGAAGCCATCTGTCCAAACATGGAATCCCTGAGCCCACATTCCCTCATTGCTCATGTTCTGCCCCTCTCGACTGTCTGCGGCTTTGGGCTTGGCAAACACCAGGGAAACTACTCAGGGCTTTACCTGTATTCTGAATAGTATTTAACCATGGAAATGAGATGTTTCATAACAAGGGGGCTTTTCATCTTCTTTGAAGAGGCTTTCCCGTCATCACCTTCTGCTCTCAGAGCAACAGGTGAAGACACAGAGAAAGAAAGAGACTATTTTGAACAAATTAAATAATAGTGATGGATGTGTAAGTCTATTTTTTAGCTTAAAAAAAAAAAAGAAAGCTTATAGAAAGTACTTGGTACTACAAAATGGCGGGTGGGGAGTTGAGATCCAGTCCCCTTGAAGCTTGCCCCAGTACAATCAAGGGCTCATCCTCAGCTGTCTGGGGACACATTTTGTAACACTGTGAACTTTCCTTCTTACTTGCCACCAATAATTTTGAGAAATATCTATTTTTTTCCCATTCTGATGAATTTAGACTTACATATAGAACAGTGGTCCCTAACTAACTCAACCTACTAACTAACTCAAAAATAAGAGGGAAAGGCCAGAGCCACTACCTTCCCCTTCCACTGCTCTTCTCAGGCTAACACTATATAAACCTTGGACGTGCGTACAGAGTCAGGAATGTGGGTGAAGAAGCTGACTGGGTTAAAGACAATGAAGTGTATTCCAGACAAACTTCCTTCTCAAAACTCTTGAGGACTCCTTCTTCTCCTCGTCTTCATTAACTTACGTATCGCACGTGAATCTATTGCATCCCCTACTAAGGGCTAAGCACTGATTTACTAAAAGATAAAGAACAGTGAAAATGAGGGGTAGACACTTCTTGAGCACCATATGTATGTACCTTCTTGAGTACCATATGTAGGTAAGTACATATCTGTTCCTTATTCAAGCCTGAGATAAAGGCATTATGATCCTCTCTCTCTCTTTTAACCAAATGATTTAAAAAGGAGACTTAGGGAGGTTATCTAGTTTAACCTGTGTCTCACGACTAAAATGTGGCCTAAATGGATTTGAACCCAACCCCGTCCTTCCCCTATATTGCCTCAACCCTCACGATTGAGTGAAGAAACCAACATATAAGAATATGTTTACCTTCGAAGGGATTAATGCCATCATGAGGTGTGCATACGATGCTGAGAGCACGTGGTGGAGAGTAACATTCTGACCAGAAGCTTCTGACCCTCACCTGGCCCTGGTGAGGAGTCAAATGTGGGAGACCCCTAACACAGGGATCAGAAGCACTGTTTTCTTTGTTTACAATAGCACACAATTCCCAAAGCAGCCACACCTGCCCGGGTTAATGGTCTGCTCTATGTTTAAGTTTTGTACAACTTCAGCCCAAAGAATACCTTGACTATATGGCTCCTGTAAGAAACTTAAAAGGAATGCCAGTTCAGCAAGCTCATCTGGACAGAGAAGCAATACTCAACAGAAATCCAGTTTGAGTAACCATCCTTTTATCACTTTTCCAGAGGCCACGAGAGAAGCAAAAGTATTTCCTTTTGAAACTTAAAGTATCTTGGTAATCAACATCTGGTTAGTTTGCCAGGAAAAACATATAAATTGTAAAAAGCCTTTAAATAATGCTTTAGGATAGATTACTAAATTATAGTAGTGAATTTGCTTGGCAGTCTTCTTCTTCTTTTTTTTTTAATGCATCAACATAGTAAGAAAATGAATCATAGAAATAAATTGGTTAAAAAAAATCATTTTACTATTGTAACTGAGTATTATTATAAAACTCCTAAGTCAGGAAGGTCTCCTGCTAATTTGTTTTCTTTCCAGTACGTGGAGGAAAATGATAGCCATCATGCGTTCTCTGGGGACTAGGGTGGGACCCACAGGCTAAGCCCAGAACCGAAAAAAGCAGCATATTTGTATGAAAGGGGAAGCACAGTAAACCCATAACACTGAAAAATGAAAGTACCTAGTTCTAGAAATTTTGCATTCCCACGCTGACGTCACTGGGAAGCGATTCTTCGCTCATTCTCTCTTCCATGTTCTCGGTTGGTACTTTTTGACTGGCAGTATTTATGTTCACTTTAGGACTTGAAAAATAAAGGAGCATGTCTGTCCTGCGGGTGAACAGAATAAGGGCTGCAGAATACAGTCATCAGAAAGGCTGAAGGACTTGCGAGGGCCAGGCAAGGGGCAGAGCCAAGGCTCATGGCCCAACCGTGGGGCCTCCTCAAGCAGCCATGCCACAGCTAATTGGGTTCACCCGAACCTTCGGTCAGTTGATTCAGCTGCAGCTGTTTAGACACGGTCTTTCCCCCACAGCAGGGGCCAGACTGGAGCTCTTTCTATATGGCTGGAATGACCAGTAGCAAAGCCGCTCATTCAGACCACGCCCCTAGTCTAGCGAGAGCCCGTGATCACATCGTAGGCTTAGATTATGGGTTGAATCGATGCAGTGTTTCTTTTTCCAAAGTGGAAAGACTGAATAACCTGTGTTTGTTGTTTTGCTATTTTCGGTACAGCGGAATATTTAATACTCAGTTGATTTCACAACTTTTTGCACATGTTGATAGAATAGAAGCATTTATATGAAGACTATTTTTTTAAATGAAAGATTCTCCCCCTTCCCCCCCCCCCCCCCCAGTATTGATAACTGATTGCTGGGACTTTCCCACATTTCTTGAGCTATCTCATCCCAAACCCACCAGCATGTGATGCATGGTTCTTCCAAACCTTCCTGCTCAAAAGTCTCCATTCAGGCCCAAGACTTGTCCCTGGGGGATCTCACCCAGAACACTCTTTAGGTGAGCCACCTACAAGTCCACCTGGCATCTTCCAGCTCTCAGACCTCCATTGGTTGTACAGGAAACTCGGGTAGAGTCTGACCTGGAATCTCCAGTTGGACAAACTGATCCACAAATGATGGAGAACAATCTTCACTCAGCTTTCTCCTCCAGCAACTTTTTTCTCCTTCCCCCTGTCTCCTTACCTCCAACAATCAAGCACAGAGTCCTCTGCTTCTGCTGTGCAAACAAGCTTGACTGTGACCATATTTGATTGGCTCCTTGCAATATGGCCACACCGCTCTGGCTTAACCTTGGGATGCCCCATCCAGTGCAATTCTGCCGTTCACCCTCTGATCTCCAATCATGAGTAAGGGTCATGCCAGAAATAGACCTGGAACCCTTGGAAAATCGCCTAAAATTAATATTACCCCAGAACATCAGTATCTGAGTAATCAAAAATATAATATCAGATAAAGTTAAAATTTTAAAGAGAAACTACAATTGATGCTTCCTTTTTGTTACTATGGCTTTGCTATCAGAGAAAAAAATTATCTCCTCAAAGAGCTAAGTTGACTCTTTCCTAGAATGGCAAATGGTGTACTTTTTAGTGTTTATCTGATGATATGTTCCAGTATGTTTGATTTTAAAAAGTGGAAGAGATGTCACAGGATATTATCTGAGTTACTGTCAACCAAATGGTGTATAGAATTGCTAAATCTTAAAAAAAAAAAAAAAGAAAGAAAGAAAGAAAGAAAGAAAGAAGAAAAGAAAAAAAAAAGAAAAGGAACAAACATGTTTTGATCTTTTTTGGGTACCTGGCACTAGGCTGAAAGAGTCAGTAGGGGCTTAAATTGCTTGGAATGATCCACTCTTGGCTCCTCTCAATCTCTTACACCCATTCTCTCCATTATCACTTCTCTCCACTGTCACTGCCACCATTCTCCTCCATCATTTTCCTCTGGATTCCTTCCACAGCCACCCGCTGGTCTCCCCCACTTCCATTCCGGTCCTCCTCCCATCTGTTGTCCGCACCTAGCTTTCTAAAACATACATCAGCACCTGACATGCTGCTCATTCTGCCAGGTGCTCTGTCCCTACTCACTCTCAAAGGACACCTGGTTTCTCCTCATTCTTCAGGTCTTAGCTTAAATGTCACCACCCTCTCTGAATAGGTTCGCCTTATGATTCTGTCTCATTGCTCATTCCTTATTACTTATTTGTTTGCTTTCCAGTGAATTGTCTGCCTCCCTCTAGGCTGTAAGCTTCACAGGGCAGAGAGCATGCTTGTTTACTCACCAATGGGTACCCCAAACCTAGCATGCCAGTCGGTATGTACCAGGTACTCAGTCAATGTGTGTTGGATGAATGATAAAGAGGAACCTGAGCTGGATGTTGATGGTAGAAAGGAGCTGGCATTCAGAGGTTAAGGCATCGTAATTTATGTTGGTAAACAGGCAAAGGTAAAGATGAAATAATATAAGAAAAAGAGAAGTGGGAAAGTGTGTGAGGGCACTGTGAGCAGACCAATACACAGCTGACTTGGGCAAGGAGCAGCGTGAGGTGGTTTGAAGAAAGTAGGCCAGGTGTGGGGGGCACTGCCGTCACCTCGCCGTCCACCCTCTGGACTGGCACGATATTTCTTACACAGGGGACATCAACTTGGACCTCATAGAAGCTCGAGGGACAAGTCCCAGAGAGAATGCCGTGGCCAATTTTCAGAAGCATGTGCCCCCGAGTGCATGCTGATACATATTTTGAGACATTTGACACCCACAGGATATCCTATACATTCAAAAGAGGGTTCCTTACACCCCTCATGGGGCTTCATAAGGAAGATCTGAAAAGAACATTTGGAAAGCTCTTCAGAATGCAAGGACCTATAATCAGAAAGTGACATGAGAAGAGAGGCTCCTGGCAGCGGTGGTGATATATAACTCAGCCACTTAACTAGAAGTATGGAGCTGGAGGTGGGAACCAACTAGGAACTCGAGGTGTCACTGAGCTCCCATTTAATTCTCTACTTCTGTTACTGACCTGGAATTACAACACCAGGGCAACAGGACAGCCTGTCTATTAAAAGTCTCCAGGGAGGAATAAATCACAGTGTTTATGGTAAACCTGATCTTTGTCACAGGATCTCCAGCCCTATTTCAACACATTAATCCTATAGTAAGAAAGCCAGGTGGATGGGACACAATCCTTGTATTCACAAGTGTTTCAGATCACGGCCCAGTGCTTACTGATTTGATTAAATGTTATCTCACACCCAAGAGACTTGGTGTGGATGTTGGTTAGGAAAATGAGACTGGGGTGCTGGTGTTGGGTTGAGCTTCTTAGGCCAAGGGAAAGTCCTTAACCCAGGAAAAGAAAAGCTAACAATAAAATTGCAGAGGAGCAATCTTGGTCTTTATTCCTTTGATAAGAAAGGGCAGGTATGGGAGAGTAATGTTGGCTTAGTTCCCAAAATGTTTATTAAGCTCCCAAGTAGAATGGTATTGGAATTTTAAGGACAGTATTGTGTGAATTGTTCACCTGTAGGAAATTGTAGACCTATCCAGCAATGCCTACATTCTTTACCCCCTTGAGCCAGCTGACTAATGGTTTACCATTCTACTCTAGTATGTTAGGATAGGGGTGTGCCAATGTACAGCACAATAAAGTACACGCCCCAAAGATCTGAAGGGTCTGATCTAGAGAGTCCTGTGAAGAAATACTAAAAAGACTGCCAGTAATTAAGGATTAGGCTTTAAAGTTTAAGATGATGCATTCTTGTGGTATTTTAGAGCCAGACCAGTGATTCGGTTTAAATACGAGTGCTAAGAAGGCATAGGGAAGGGCTTGGAATGGCATGGGAGATGCGTTCTCTAGAGAGATGATTCTGGCCAAATAAGCCACATCTCTGTTCCCAAAGTTCAGATTCAGTATCAAAAATTGGAAATAGGAGCACCACACTTGACCTCAGAGGTAATTACCCTGTAAAATGCCCAGTTTCCAAGCTCAGTATCCGCAAGGCGGAAGACTGATTCTTCCTCAACCTCTGAGGGCCAGGAAGCAGAACTGAGATAAAGGTATCCCTCATCGTGTATAAACCACTAACTGGATAGGGTCTTCCCATGGGCTGTAAGTAGCTCACCTCCACCCATGCAACTCTCATTCCACTGGACATGCACAAAAGACTTAGATGACGTTACAAGAGGCATGCACTTCTGCACTTCCCACCAGGCACCTTCACAGTTTTCTTCCACAGCCCAATAAATTAGCAACAGTTCCCTTCTCAAGAACTCTGGCTACAACATATTACAAAAATTTATGGATAAAAAGAACATTAACAAATATGACATACCCTGAGGCTGATGCATTACAGTAGATTAAGGTCCCAGAACTCATTAAGTTCTCACAATGAACACTGTCTAATGTCACTTAATCTCTTAGCAAATATTGGTGGCAGAAGTCTCAGTTTCTCTCCATAGAAGGCCAGTGATTACAGCTCTACTTGGAGAGTCCACAGCTCTAGAGAAATGCTGCAAGAGCAGGGAGTCCCTTCCCTACATGGTGAGCATCTGATGGGCAGAGGGGAGTATGCCCTCTGCGTACAGCTGGCTGCCTCCTCACATGGAGGGACTTAGGCAGCAGGGGGTCATTATACTAACATCTGTTTCCTCCACCCTTGAAAGCATGGGGCAAATGCTGTCCAATGTGCATAATAGGATAGATAATCCCACCGCATAGGTTTTTCTAGTGAAGTTCCAAATACAGGCTGCCTTGATCTCAGACTTTTGTCCTCTCCAGTGCTAAGAGAAATGGGGGAAAGGGCAACAACCATGATAGTAACAATTGGCATGTGACTGACTGATCATCAGTCAATACTCAGGCTTGTGTAGAACCTGGCGCACTGTTTCCTTCCACAACACCTATTTTTAATTGCCTATGTGTATTCATTTACCCCAGTCAGGTTTTTAAATTACTTTGTGGGTGGGACACAGGCTCTGCTTTTTAGGTAAAGTTTCCAAATTAACAATATCTCCATTAATTCAGTTGTGCTACTGTCAGCTCATAGATTGTAGGATTCCTGCCTTTATTCGTGCAATACCTATTTATGTCAGAGAGGCACAAGAGATATACATTGTCTTTTAAGAGACATTTCTATTGGTCTCCACCCAAGCACCCTCAAAAAAAAAAAATCCTCCCATAAACCTTTAAGTTACTTCTGCTTTTTGAAATGTCATTTTATCTATTCTCCTCTCCAATCTCTGTATCTGGCCATTTTGGTTTTTCCACCACTTTGGCAACTTAAAATGAAGGTTCTCATCATGCCCCAACTCTCAGCGCTACATTTAAGGCCTTCAAACAACTATGCATAGTAACAGAAGATCTTCCATTTTTAAAGTAAATTGCACATCCAAAACAGCACCCAAGTATCTCTAATTAGCATGCCCCTTTTTATGCTCATACCTGTCCCCATTCTCCTTCTAGAGTTCTCCTCCACACAACAGCCTCTTCCCTTAGTAGGGAGAACCTCAAAACAACCATCTTTCTAGTAGGTTAATTCAGACATAACTTGTCAGCCTGATAATTTATTTTTATTTTTTTTTAAATTCAGTATCCCAAGTTCCTCTCATTCTTATTCAATTTTTCCCTAATCTTATTCAGAACTCTCCCTGAAGAGTATATGTAGAGGATTGTCTATTCTTCTGCTATCATCTTGGTAAGAGGGACCTATGTGCTTCTTTAAATTTTATGTAAACAAAAAGTACTACATGCAAAACTGTTTGAAGAAAAGCAGTGCATAATATCATACAGTGGTTTCTAAACCTAGTTGATATCACTTGGGAAGTTTGTAAAGATGGAGATTCCTGGCTTTTATCCCACAAAATTCTGATCAAGTAGGTCTGAGATATGGTCAAGGAGTCTGTATTCTTACAACAATCCTCCCCCCCAATAATTCTTACTATTAGCTGGGTTTGGGATCCAACCTAAGGTATTACTACAATTTCTACAATAAAAACTGACTTTCTGGGGGTTTTGTTTCATTTTTTAAAACGTTCTATTTTGAGATAATTATAGATTGACTTGCAGTTGTGGGAAATACAAAGAGATTACATGTATCCTTCATCTAGCTTCCCTCAACAATAATGTCTTGCAAATCATAGAACAATATCACAACCAGGATATTAACATTGATACAACCCACCTATCTTATTCAAATTTGCCCAGTTTTATTGATACTCATGTGTATGTGTATGTGTGTGTGTGTGTGTGTGTATTTAGGTCTACTTTACCTATGTGTAGATTTGTGTATGCACCACCATAATCAAGATACAGAGCAGTTCTAACATGACCAGTGTTGCCCTTCTTAGCTACCCTCTCCCTGGCAACCATCGATCTGTTTTGTAGCTGTATAATTTTTTCATTTAAACAATATTTTATAAATCAAATCAAGAAGTATATGTGATAGGCTGAATAATGGTTTTGCAAAGATGTCTACATCCTAATTCCTCAAACCTTTGAATACATTACCCTACATGGTAAAAGATACTTTGCAGATATGATTATGTTCAGGATCTTATGAGAGGGAGATGGCGGTATCTGGGTGGCTCAGTCGCTTAAGCATCTGCCTTCAGCTCAGGTCCTGGTCCCGGGGTCCTGAGATTGAGCCCCACATTGGGCTCCCTGCTCAGTGGGGAGTCTGCTTCTCCCTCTCCTTCTGCCCCTCCCCCTTCTCGTGCTCTCTTTCTCAGTCTCTCTCAAATAAATTAATTAATTAAAAAAAATAAAAAGAATTTTAAAAAAAGAAAGGGAGATTATCCTGGATTGTCTTGATGGGTCTAATATAATCACAAAAGTCCTGATAAAAGGAGGCATGAGATCAGAGACATAGTAGTAGGAGATGTGGCAATGGAGGTTGGAAGGATACCAGGGAGGGGCCACAAGCCAAGTGATGTAGGCGTCCTCTAGGAGCTGAAAATGTCAAGGAAATTAATCTTCCCATAGAGTTGCCAGAAAGAACCAGCCCTGTCAACACCTTGAATTTTCAAGGCTTTAGAGACTGATTTTGGATTCCTAGTTTCCGTGTAAGATAACAAAATTGTGTTGTTTAAGCTGCTAAGATTATGGTCATTTGTTGCAGCAGCAACAGAAAACTAATGCAGTAATTGACCTGTTAGGATATTGACGTTTCCCCCCCCTCGGCATAATTCCCTTGAGATGTACCCAAGTTGTTGTGTGAGTCAGTTGTCTGCTTCGTTGTGTTGCTGAATAGTATTCCATGGTGTGGATGAACGACCGGATGTTTGACCCTTCACCTGCTGAAGACTATTTGGGTTGTTTCCACTTTGAGGCTTACAATAAAGCTGCTATAACCATTCATATATGGATTTTGGTATGAATGTAAATGTACGTTTCTCTGGGATAAATGCCAGACTGCAATTGCTGAGTCATATGGTAACTGAATAGTTCATTTTCTAAGAAATGGCCGAACTATTTTCAGACTGACTCTCTCATTTTAAATTCCCACCAGTAATGTATGAGTGATCCAAGTCCATCTTCCTCATTTGATGTTTTTATTTATTTATTTATTTTTAATTGTAGCCATTCTGATAGGTGTATAGTGATAACCTTATTAGACTTTTAATTTTCATTTCCTTAATAGCTATTGATGCTGAGCACCTTTTCATATGTGTATATGCTATAAATCCTCTTTGATGGAATGTCTGCTCATGTCTTTTTACCATTGAGTCTTTTTTGTGATTTCTTTTTTTTTTTAATTTTTATTACATTCAACTAGCCAACATATAGTACATCATTAGTTTTTAATGTAATGTTCAACGATTCATTAGTTGCATATAACACCCAGTGCTCTTTGAGTCTTAAGAGTACTTTATATAGTGTTCATACTAGTCCTTTGTTGATATGTGGTTTGCAAATACTCTTAATCTATGGCTTGTTTTTCATCTTGTTAAGAGGGTCTTTTGCAGAGTAAAACATCTACATTTTGATGAAGTCCATTTTATCAGCTTTTCCTTTTATGGATCATGCTTTTGGCATCAGATCTAAAAACTTTTTGCCTAGTTTCAGATCCTGAAGATTTTCTCCAAAGTGTTTTTCTGAAAGTTTTATAATGTTACACTTTATTTTTACGTCAGTGATCTGTTTTGAATTAAGTTTGTATAAGGTGTGAGGTGCAGGGTTGAAGTTTTTTGTTTTTGTTAACCTATAGATGTCCAATTGCTCTAGCAACATTTTCTGAAAAAGCTATCCTCCTCCACTGAAAAGATTTTGCACTTTTCTTGAAAAAAATCAAAGGAGCACATTTGTGTGGTTCTATATGTAGGTCTTCTATTCTGTTTCATTGATGTTTATGTCTGTCCCTTTGCCAAGACCACACCGTCTTCATTTCTATAGCTCTATAGTCAGCCTTAAGAGAGGGTAGAGTGATTTTTCTCTCTTTAGTCTTCCTTGTCAAGATGATTTTAGCTATTGTAGGGTTTTCATCTTTATAATAAATTTTAGGATAAGGTTGTCCATGTCTGCAAAAACCTTTGGCTGGTATTTTAATAAGAATGACATTAAACCTCTAGATCAATTTAGGGAGAGTTGGTATCTTTACTATATTAGATTTTCCCATCAATGAGTACAGGATATTTCTCCATTTATTTAGGTATTCTTTGTCTTTTATCAGCATTATATAACTTTCACTATACAGATCCTGTACATGTTTTGTTTAATTTATACATAAGTACTTTTTTCGGGGGGCACTTTTTACATAAACAATCATGTTATGTATAAGTAGGAACATGCCATGATTTTTTAGTCAATGAGAAAATTCTAAAAGCAAACATACAGCATTTTGGACTAAAAGGTGCTACCACATCATGGTTTTGTAAGAGAAGTGATTTGACTATAGAAGCAAAAGGGCAGAATTTAAAAAGAAGAGCACTTGTCTCTACTCGAATATATGGAAAAATCTGTCAGTCCCATAGCACCGAATTTCCTCTGTGTTGAGCTGGTAACTATGTCACAAGATAAAAAGTAGGTTGGCTTTGATTCCCATAATTGAAACCAGCCCCATCAGGCATGATTTATGCTGTCCTTGTTTTGTAGACAAGGAAGTATGGGCCAGCTATGGAATTAGATTTTCATTCTGCATGGGCTCCATTTTTAAGGGCATCTTCTGCCATCAAAGGGGTCCCAGTGTATGAAAAACTATGTTCATTTAAGTAGAAGACAGACCTAGGCTCTGGGGCTCTCAAGGTGATACCAGGGAGCCCAGGGCTGAGTCCTCAGAGTCATGTCAAAAACAGAAACAGAACTGCTGACATTTAGTTTGCCAATCTAACCACTGGACCGCATTTCCTCCTTTTAATTTCCACTCTGTCCTTCACATAATTACATCAATGCTTCACTGTGTTTATGACACATAGCACAGATTAGAGAGCTGAATGTGAAATGCTCTGCCTGAGAAGGCAAATTACTTTGAACAATTGTTTCATTTGGATTGAAAGGTGATCTTAAACACCCTCAATTCAGATTCATCTCTGAGTAAGGCTCCAGGGCTGTAGTCCAGAACTCAAGGGCCAGGAGACCACAAGAACACGAAAAGGATTTGGAAATCTGTCAGGACTGCCTTTAATTCTCTCCTCTTCCCTTAAGACTTTATTTCAGATTCCCACCCCACTCCATCTGTGTGTGTGCGTGTGTGTGTGTGTGTGTGCGTGCTTCTTCTGCTCTGGAATTTATGTGATGATAACCATGGCCCCAGAAATGTATCCACCACAGGCCTACCCACTGGAAAAGACTGAATTTCCTTCTGCCCATGACTCTCAGGGAAAGGATTATGACTGCACTCCTCTCTTAGGGGGCCCACCCTGAGACCACACACTGGGGCCAGGGGAGTAGGAACTTAGTGTACAAAAAGACTCTGAGGAACTATTAAAGGGTAAGGTGGGAAGAAATTCAAAAAGTACTGCACAAAATAAATAGTTGGATACTAATACTTTTTTCCATTTGAAAAAAAGAATTGGAAATAGAAATCCCCTATCGATTAAATCAGTTTGTTTATGAGGCATCAAGGCTGAGTTTTACCATGCTGTCAAATCTTTCACATCTTGACTCACAACCCAACAGACAGGTCACAGTTTTGTTTCTGCCCTAGAATCGCAATACTTGAAAAATCAGAATATTAGGAATTTTAAGCAACTTGGCTCAGGAAGTACAGACAAATTTAGTGATCTGATAAAATTCTGGCACCTAAGAAAAGTGAAAGACTAATTGACAATTATCACAAATCAGGGGCTTTCAGTACTCCTTTCAAGACTCTGTGACCTAAAATAAATCATTTAACCTTACTGGTTCTTCATTTCTTTACTTATGAAATGAAAAAATGGCATCTATCTGGTTCCCTGAATTGTCTTCTAGTATTTTTGTATATATCAAATGAGTTACTGTATGTAAAAAAAATGTTTTGTAAGCCATACAGTGCTCTAGAAATATGAGATACTGCAAATCATGCTTGTCTTGAGATTCATGTTTCTGACAATAAACATAACAATCCTATAAAGTAACTTGTGTTTATTTATTTTAATATAAGGAGAAAAAATAATTTTTTTAAAAGATTTTATTTATTTATTTGAGAGAGAGAATGAGAGAGAGCAAGCACATGAGAGGGGGGAGGGTCAGAGGGAGAAGCAGACTCCCTGCCGAGCAGGGACCCCGATGCGGGACTCGATCCAGGGACTCCAAGATCATGACCTGAGCCGAAGGCAGTCGCTTAACCAACTGAGCCACCCAGGTGCCCGAGAAAAAATAATTTATGTATATGCCCATGCTGATTTTTACAAGACCCCTTTCAGGTTATTTGGGACAGAAAATATTGCCCTCACTTTGTTGGAGGCAAAAATGAGGACCAAATAAAACTACTTGCCAAATGTCACATAAAAAGTCATGGAACAAGACCTTTGGGCTGGGATATGATGTTAAAGAAACCAGTGTCAAAATCCTAGTCCAGGTTTCCATCCTATTTACATTACAGGGGAAAGGTGTTTGTTAGCATCAAACGTTCCTGGATCATGACCTTTGAGCCATTTCTTCTGGAAGCTGGAAGCGCTGAGTTGGACAGTAGCTTCCCGAATTTCATTGCTGCCCTCGTCCTGTTTTCGCCTAACAAATGCAAAGCACTGTTAGATGTAGTAGTTTGGGCCCTCTCTAGACTGCAGGATCCCTACAGCTCCCCAGCCCTCCGGAGACCGTGCAAAAGACTCTAGCTCCCAGGATTTAATTGCGAGCTCTGAGTCAAAATGCTCCAGTGGGCGCTTTCACGCTCCTCTCAATGGGCGCCAAGATTCCCGAGAGGCAGGAAACAACAATGTACCTCCCTATCGCCTAAATTTTATGGAGTGAGGAATTTGATTTCTGAGAGAGAAGAACCCATTAGATAAGAGTGTTTTTGCCTATATTCTCTTAAAAGACGAGCAGAATCACACAAAACTTTTACAAATACCTCCTCAGAGACCAAAAATCTGCTATTCTAACACACCTTAAAAGTGAGACTAGCTTCAACTCCCTGTCTCGGATAGTATGGCTGAAACCAAAAGCGGATTTTCCTGTAGATTTACTCCATCATGTTTGTCCTCAGTCGTGGTGAGCGGCCCTTGTTTATTGCTCTTCTCTTTAATAACTGAAATAGCTCTGAGAAGGTCTGAAACTGGAAAAACCAAAAGCCATTTCATGGTAATGGCATTATTAAAAGCATCTCTTGTTATTTCTTTATTAGGGTGCATCCTACAATGAAAATATCCAAAGAATCAGCCTGTGTCCATTTGTTATCAACACAGGTATCCCAGATTGATTCTGCTGTGTTAGTTTAATTGGAACATTATTGAGAAATGCAGGTGTCCGATGAGAAGGGATTGAAAGTCTAGATAAATCACCTCAAATAACATATGGCTTTTTCCTATGAAGATCATAGGCAATTTGTATGCCATTTGTTTTCCAAGGACAGGGGTTTTTTGGTATTAAACTGAAATCTAAAGTAAGGTACATTGATTTACAGGAAATTGTCCCTTTACACACAAATTCATCATTTACAAATACTATTTCAGGGAGCCAGCTTGAAGGAAGGCTTACATTTTTTTGAGCCAAGTATGTCATCAACCATGTCAGTATCTGTTTATAAAGTTTTTCCCAATTTGAGGATCCAAAGTTCACAAAAATATTTGTTTTAAATCATTTCAAATAAGCGGCCTAAAATCAGGGTTAGGGCTCACTTCCAGGGAAAGTTGTCTTCACTTATATTTCACAGAAAAAGAGAACGGTGGGGGGGTTGGTTAGGGGATAAAGGGGGGCAGCCAACTAGGAGGTAGTGCCATTTTCCTAGGAAACGGGATCGGTGTTTTCTTTCTCAAACTAAACACATAAACACACAGAAATGATGTGTGTCCCGGTCTCCTTTATTGTGAGAACTTTGAAAGTCCCCCAGAATTTTCCATGTGCAACTCTGAGCTTACAGACAGCCGTTTTATTACCTAGTATAATTTATTTGCAGATCTTAAAATGTCCATATGTCATGGAAGGTATGAGCCTTTGGTGAAAGGTCCCGAGATGTATCCAAGAACTACTTTTCCAGGGCCCAGAGCCTGCAGTCTTGATTTAAGGATGATGCACCCCCGGGGCGCAGTGAAGCCATGAGCACCACCAGGTGTTTAGACAGGACCCCTCCGCACCGCTCCTCAGTTGCGTCTGAGATAAGATTGCAATGGAGCCAGGACATTCTCTATTTTTAATTCTTCCCATCCAAAGCCTATTGCTAGGAAAGCTCTTCTTTTCGGAAAGGGACTCAAAGAAGGAAAAGGGGTTGAGGACAAAAGCTGTGGGAGAATGTGCCCATCTTCCCGGGTTGGATCTACCTGCTGTGCCTACTGAGTTTTTGGTGCCAGAAAGGCACAGAGGCAGGAAGGGGAGGGGAAATCTGTTTTGTTCTCTGCTCTATCTCTCCTCTTGAGTTTCAAAGAAAAATATTCAATATCCAATACATGCATACTTCGAACAAGCCTGATGCCTTCCCGGAGGCCACAAATTATCCAAGTGCAATTGAGAAAACAACCTCTTTGAGATTCCATGGAAGGTGATCGTGCTAGGGAAGGTGCTTCCGGATATGTGACCAGGACGCCGGTGACTTTACGGGGGCTGAACAGCTGCTGAAATGGAAAGAAGGAATAAGACAGCCTCAATTCTGAATGCTTAGTTTCCATTCACATTGCCTTGAAAATAAGGTTTGATCTGGGTTGGTTCCCAAACCAGTGATTTATTACGTCTTGCTCCCTGTGTCCTATCTCCAGCATTGGAAATGCAGGTACTGTCATAGGCAGAGGAAGGCAGCATGGGATCCTTTGCTTTAGAGTACAAAGAACACTCTCCTGACCCCATCTTCTGCCTGGTCCGCTGCTGATGCTACCAGAGACAGGACAAGAACAAGGGAGACATGCGCCCCTCACCCACCCTGCCTACTTTCCCCAAATGCATCCATCATGCCTCTGCCCATGGCTCCAGCAGCAGCAAGGAAAGATCTGCTTTGTTCTGAGATCCACTGCAGACACACTGGACGGTTCTGAGCCACGACTCACGACTCACTTCCTGCGCCCCCCCCAACCCCGCCAGGATCTCATTCTGTATATTCTGAGACCATGTTAAGAATTGCTAATTAAGGGGGTGCCTGGGTGGCTCAGTTGCTTAAGCGTCTCCTTCGGCTCAGGTCATGATCCCAGGGTCCTGGGATCGAGCCCCACATCGGGCTCCCTGCTCCGAGGGAAGCCTGCTTCTCTCTCTCCTGCTCCCCCTGATTGTGCTATCTCTCTCTCTGTCAAATAAATAAATAAATCTTAAAAAAAAAAAAAAAAGACTGGGGCACTTGGGTGGCTCAGTCCGTTAAGCGGCTGCCTTTGGCTCAGGTCATGATCCTGGGGTCTTGGGATCGAGCCCCGCATCCGGCTCCCTGCTCAGCGGGAAGCCTGTTTCTCCCTCTCCCTCTGCCTGTCACTCTGCCTAGTTGTGCTCTCTCTCTCTCTATCAAATAAATAAATAAAATCTTTAAAAAAAAGACTGCGTCTGTGAGATGGGCGCCTGGGTGGCTCAGTTGGTTAAACGACTGCCTTCGGCTCAGGTCATGATCCTGGAGTCCTGGGATCGAGTCCCGCATTGGGCTCCCTGCTCAGCGGGGAGTCTGCTTCTCCCTCTGACCCTCCTCCCTCTCATGCTCTCTGTCTCTCATTCTCTCTCTCTCAAATAAATAAAATCTTAAAAAAAAAAGACTGCGTCTGTGAGAAGCAACCAGATAACCATTCGGGCTTAACTGTCTGTGTAATTCAAACAATCTATTTGGCTGGGGAGGGGAGACAGGAGGCTCTTTTGCTTGTTTTAGTTTTAGGTTTTGGTTTTTTACTCTAACGAGGTTTGTTTTCTGCGACTGCATTTGCATCCCATATATTCCCTCTTCCCTTAGACCTTTTGCTTCTCCTCACCCTTTCTGACTACTTCGCCTTTTGTTTGCAGACAGACATAATGTTTCTCTTTTGCTCCTCTCATCCATTTCCACTGCCACCCACAATCATAGCTTTTCCCTGATCTTGTAAATTCTGTAGTTTGTAACCTATGGCCATCCCTCGAGGTTTTCAGTGCATACGTAAGGTAGATCTACAGAGATTCCCAGGCGCCCGGTCTGACCAGCCACACCCCCGAGGCATCCCCCACCCCGGGCTCCTCTTCCACACAATTCTGTTTTCTTGTTTTATATATTGCCTTCCTTTTTTGAGGGGTGGGACACTACAGGTTTGGGTCTTGCATTCTTTCATTTCAAGCCTCATGTACTTTAATTCTCCAGCTAACTGATCTTAACTCTGGCCCGGAATGTCTTCAGATTGCTCCACTCTTCCAAGCCTCTTCCATACATTATGCTAGGAAGACACCCTGGGAGGTAAATTAGTTTCTATTTCTTTCATTTCACAAATGCGGAGACTGAAAGCAGAGACAGACTGAGTGTGGAGCACCGAGCTAGAGGTAAGCAGTGATTCAAACGCCCAGTCCTTGCTTCTAGCAGCTCTCACTGGGAGGTAGCTCTCTTCATTCATTGCCAAGTCCTCTTTGGAGCTCCAGTGACTAACAATACAATGCACTGCTCACAAGGTCTCATTGTATGCTTGACGGGAAGCTTCCCTGTGTAGACCAGGTTCTTCCACCTTCTGTAGTGGCAGATGTGGTCTTCTACGGATACCTGCAGCCTCTCCGCCAATGTACACGATTATGCTGGGACCCCCTTTGGGTTCAGATAGAATTGTTCTTTAATTGGTCTTAGATGGTTACTGTTTCACGATCCCTGACCTCCTTCCTCCCCTTCCAGCTCCCCGAGAGCCAAGAAAGCATACGATCCCTTCTGCATGCCATTGCTTTATTTAACCTTCCTGCCAATCACACACTTAGAATCCGTTTCGGGTCATGACAGAAAATTTAACTGCAGCGATTAGCCACAGCTCATCAAGAGCTGCAAGAACCTGCTGGAATTTTCCTCAGAAATCAACGCACTCAACTGTGACATTCTGATTGAGATAATGAGCTGCAAGATGAAAATTAAGGAAAAATAGAATGGATATCTTTTCTTTCCCCCCTCCCACTAAGATGCAAGAGAAAAGCAAAATGAAAAAAGAGAAGGGAGAGGCAGCTAGGAACTGAAGTCGATTTTCTAAAACATTCCTTGTTTAATTTTCCCCACCTAAATCTGACTAAGTCCACTGCTATCCAAAGCATTCGCAGATTTCCACCAGTTGTGGCTTTCTGGCTGAAGAATGTCTTTGCAAGAATGTAACTTGAATTTGTCTTAGGCCGTGTGAGTCGTAAGAGCCACAGTGCCAACAGCTTTTCTCCAAATCCCTTTTCCTTTTACCCCTCCTCTATCCCAAGGATCGACTCTAATAATTAGCTTTCGTTTGGCACCGATACTACCTATTGGATGTCTGAGCTTTAGTCGTCGGCCGCAGACACGGCCACGGTGCCCGTTTGCCATTGCCCCGCTGGAATTCCAGAGGCGTCTGGGCCACCTGGTGCGGCTGCCCTCTCAGGGGAAGCGCGACCTCCATCCAGGGGATCAGGTGTGTGGAAGCCGGGTTCCCACGGCTCCACATCCCAGCCCAGGCCCCCTTCTCCCAAAGCAGGATGGAGTGGGGGTGAGGCACAAAGGCTGCCAGGAAGATTGCGCTCTCTGAAGTCCCAGCCCGTCTCTCAGGGAGAGCAACGGAAGTGGCAACCATTGAGCAATGAACTTCAGTTATGAGATGGTAAGATTGCAGGAGAGGCTTCGGGAGAAGGCACGTGGGCGCGTCGTGTGCGTGTGTATCGGGAAGGTGGATGCGGGTAAGGAAGAAACAGTTTCTGCTAAACATCTCAAAAAAAAGTTCTTTGGCAATTCCTGGTCACTCACATTCAAGACACTTTAAACACAGAGATGACAGCCCTTACATAATCTTAATCGACCCTGTGGCGTATTTACTGAATTGTCTTTCATCTTAATGGGTAAGTTTATGTAGAGGTCTGCATTAAATTTTCGTGGTGTTTGTTGCACAAATAACTCTACCACTCACCCCTCAAAATAGAAAATGCATGTGTATGTGCATACATATCAACAGCTTGAAATGAGACATAGATATAAAATCATCAACATCTTGAAACTAATTAAAAATGAAGTATAAATTGATTAAACTTCACACAAAAAGTAATGCTTCCCAAGAGTCGTTTAAAATACATATAGAGGGGCGCCTGGGTGGCTCAGTTGGTTAAGCGACTGCCTTCGGCTCAGGTCATGATCCTGGAGTTCCGGGATCAAGTCCCGCATCAGGCTCCCTGCCGAGCAGGGAGCCTGCTTCTCCCTCTGACCCTCCCCCCTCTCATGTGCTCTCTATCTCTCATTCTCTCTGTCTCAAATAAATAAATAAAATCTAAAAAATAATAATAATAAAAAAAATAATAAAATACATATAGAAGGGCACCAGGCTGGCTCAGTCCGCAGAGCATGCGACTCGGGATCTCGGTGTTGTGAGTTCAAGGCCCACGCTGGGTGTAGAGCTTACATTAAAATACATACATACATATATAGTAAATACACATATGTAGTAAATTCATACATATATATGTAGTAAAAGAAAACGTTAACGTTTGTGTGCACATTTCTCCTTTTCTCTCCAGTTCTCTGTCATTTTCTTCTTTCTTTTTATAACTGACCTTCTCTTATCCAGAGAAAGATGCTGCCGAAGAGACAAGGCAGCTAAGCTAAGGGGAGAAAGCATTTGATTCAGCCCTGTGGGCTGCGCCACCACCCTACCCCTGATGAGGCATGTGACCTTAGCACATCTCTTTAACCTTCTATGCCTCATTCTTATCAACAAGAGAGCCTTTTCACATTACATGGTAAGGAGATGATGATAGGTAGCTCACAGCGTTGCAAACCTCTCCACGGAGATCCATGATTTCATCAATGCTAAGATCTATACCATTGCAATGTCTCGGAACGTACAGTTCATTTTACAATGGATGATGCATCATACTTAATAGTAGCATCTTCCCCCCCCCCCAACAGTACATAAAACAACAGTGTTTCTTACAATTGAAGATGTCTACATTTAATAAAATACAGTTTGGTTTAAAAGTGTTTTGGGTTAAAAGGTTTACAATATTATTCAAAAATCACATTTTCTTGTTCAAACAAGACAGATCATGGAAGTATCTCCCTGACCTGTTCTGAACAATTAAAGACATGCACTGAGTTACAAAGTACCCAGCTGAACCAAAAGGAAGGACTCCGTAAGTAGAAGGAAAATATGTCTCTCTTAAAAAATGTCATGCTTAGGGGTGCCTGAGTGGCTCAGTCGTTAAGCGTCTACCTTCGGCTCAGGTCATGATCCCAGGGTCCTGGGATAGAGCCCCTCATCGGGTTCCCTGCTCAGCTCCCTCTCCCACTCTCCCTGCTTGAGTTCCCTCTCTCACTGTGTCTCTCTCTGTCAAATAAATAAATAAAATCTTAAAAAAAAAAATAAAGTCATGCTTAAGGGCAGCTGGGTGGCTCAGTCGGTTAAGTGTCTGCCTTCAGCTCAGGTCATGATCCCAGGGTCCCAAGAGTCTGCTTCACCCTCTCCCTCTTACCCTCCCCTCCCTCACCCCCTCCACTCATGCTCTCACTGGCTCTCTCTCTCTCTTTCTTTCTCTCAAATGAAAAAAATCTTTAAAAACAATGTCATGTTTATTTTTTTTTCAATGTCATGCTTAGAAGAGCTCCTCACTTGTTTTAATTATCACTATCCTAAAATTTTTCATAAGTTTTGAACAAGGGTCTCCTGCATGTTCATTTTATGCTGGCCTAGAAAAATGCTGTAGCCCATTCTGATGGGAAATTTATTCGGTTAAAAAGAATTAAAGACTATTTGATTCTTCTTACATTTCGCCTTCTGGCCCCTGGTATGGGAGACATGCAGTTTCTCAAAAAGGGTTATGAACTCTGTGAGGACTTGAATCCGAGCATTTCAGCCACACAGTGTTCTGTTTTCAGAGTCCGTAGTGGCTCAAGTTCACACTGGAGAACACTTACATTCTGGATTTTGAAGTTTAGAAAGTGATGAAGTATTTCAAAATCTCTATCTTTTAAAATAAAGAGCCTTAGGGAAAAGTACCGTACTTTGTTACAATTTGAGGGAGAAATCTCCCTGAAACTCCAAGACAGCTTTTCATATATCCATGTTATATATGGCATATCGTGAAGTTTTTTCCTAAAGAATATGATTAAAAATGAAGTTACTGTCAGAATCTATTCTGGTTATATTTTTTATCTTCAGCCAATATCTACATCTTTTGTTTTATTTGAGACCAATATGGTCTAAGCACTTGGACAATTTTCTTTGCTAAAACCAAGGGAATTAAAGCTCCTCCTTTGAAATTTGTCATCTAGAGCCAAATTTGATTCAGCAATAAATTGTGAACATGATTCTATAAAATACACACCTAGATTCAGAGTTTCTGGCTAATCTGGGGGAGGATGTTGATGGGATGAAATGAATAGGCTCACAACATGCGGAGTTTGTAAAATCTACTCAAATATATAAAGATCTTGCCAAAGTCAAAGATTAAGTATTGTCACTTTCAAGCTTGTTTCAAAATTGAATATTTCCAAAGGTTTCAGAGGTGTGATTGGCTTGTCTAAAAGCTTGAGGAAGCAAGAAGATACATAAAGACTTCCCATAAAAGTCTCTGTTGCTTTGGGAGCAACAAAGATTCAACTAATGAACAAGACAAAGGTAACCATGTTAAAAAGGAAAGTAATCAGTGAAATTAAAAAGATATCAATGCAGACGATACTAACAATACCCAAATCCAGTCACTTCTTTT
This sequence comes from Mirounga leonina, assembly GCF_011800145.1. Lineage (NCBI taxonomy): Eukaryota > Metazoa > Chordata > Mammalia > Carnivora > Phocidae > Mirounga > Mirounga leonina. The sequence continues at coordinate 62,578,241 of NW_023270316.1, forward strand.
TCTCTTTATTTCAAGGGAAATATATCCATGGAAGACAATGCCAAGCGACACTCTCATGACTGTTAACCTCTGGGCCCAAACCACAATGTAAACTGAAATGAATTAGACTGAATCACTCCTTTTGAAGATTTCCCAAAACTGATTCAGTAACGTCTATCTTACCTTAAAGATCGAGGCACAATATTACTTTCTCTCTTTTCTCTTATAATCTAGCAATATCCCCAAATGCAACATCACACCTTTAACCTTACAGCAGCAAGAACCACCTTCATTTCTTTTACTTTCTCTAGAGGTTCTGGAAGAATTGGGGTAGGGAGAAGAAAGGCAAGAGAAATAATGGGAGCAAGTATCCTGTGATATTCTGTGAACAGATCCTTAAAAAAATGAGTTATCTTTCTAAGGCAGTCACTACTGTTCTAAAAAAAAAAAAAAAATCAGCATTAGAAAAATGTAATATGTAATATGTATTAGAGGGCATATAAGTGTAAAGCTTTATCACTTCCCTTTCTAAAGCAAGAGGGAAAGAAATGTTTGGAAGCCAATAATTTAGAAAATTGTATCTTAATGAATAAATGCATCGAAGATTTATTTCAGTGCTTCTCTTCTAGGAGCAATTTTGCTCCACACTCTTACCTAAGTGGCCTTTTGGCAATGTCTGGAGACATTTTTTATTGTACAACCAGAGGGGACTACTGACATCTACTACATAGAGGCCAGGGACGCTGCTGAAAATTGTCTAATGCACGGGACAGCCCTCCACAGCCAAGAATGGTCTGGTCCCAAATGCAGAGAGTGCCAAGGTTGAGAAGTCCAACTCTACTTTATTCACAGACAAACAAGAGGGAGGACAGACTCATTCGTAACTGCCTTCACAATCCCTAAAATGGGTGTTCCAACCACAGGGGAGTCATCTGCCTGGGCGTTGTGCTTATGGAGACCCTGAGTCCAGTCTTTCTGATCCTCTCTTTTTCACTCTTTGCCATTTTAACTACACCAACTCTCAGAGGCTCCCCTAGTAATTGGACTGACTCTGCCCCTGCGTATGATTTAAACAGCTGGAAGCTTGACTTTGACACACAGAAATCAGAAGTCCTGAAGCTCAAGAAAGCAAAAATCTGTGCAGAGGCTTAAAAATAGCCTGGTACAACGAGTGTCAAGAGGTAGACACTCTAATCATAAACATCAGGGAGCGTATTCCAAAAATGTTCCAAGCAGAATCGGAAAATCTGACAGAAAGTCTTTTGTTGGCTTGATTTTACATGAAAGTCAGAGTTTGAGGCAGTCGAGGTTATAGCGCCGATCAGTGAGAACTCTCAACTAGAACACTGTCTTGCCTTCCTCCTTTGAAGCTTGAGCCACAGCCCCACCGTGTTTTGGTTCTTTTATACCAATTCACTATTATCATCCTTCTGCTTCTATTTTTTCTTCAGGATAATGTGGGAAACTGACTTTTGTGGACATTCCTACTGTGAATATTTGCATTTTTGAACATTATCTGAATGGCACCATGTTCCTCAAACAACTGAAATCACAGAGCCTTGCAGGTAGCAATCAGAGTAATTTCATACAGATAGAAATTATTATGCTGAGCAGAAAACCATAGTAAAAGCACTCTAAAGGATAAAAGAAATCAACCATACAAGTGCAATAAAAACCAAACATTTGTCTAAAATCGTAAAAAAAGAGAGAAAGAGACTAGGGTTTTATCATTCTATTGGCGTCATTTGTATTTTTCTTGTGTAGAAATGTATGTTTATATGCACATGGATATACATGGACACATGTATATGGACATCTGTAGCACACATATATCTCTTTCTGAAAATTTTTCAGTTATTAACTAATATCTATATTCTTGTCAACAATAACAGCAAATGCAGAGTAGTGAGCATTATAAAATGAGCGCCTACTAAGCTGGTCTGAGTGATGTCAGAAGCTGAATAATCCATTCCATTCCAAACTTTGCTCACCACACTGAAAAGAAACAAGTCTCTTTTCGGTGCACATGACACATTTTCATACTAAAATTTTGTTCTTTAAGAATATATTTTTTTCTGGGGCGCCTGGGTGGCTCAGTCAGTTAAGCGTCTGCCTTCAGCTCAGGTCATGACCCCGGAGTCCTGGGATCCTGCCTGGTGTGGGGCTCCCTGCTCAGCGGAGAGTCTGCTTCTCCCTCCCTCTCTGCCCCTCCCCCCACCCGCCCGGCTTATGCTCTCTCACTCACCTTCTTTCTCTCAAATAAATAAATAAAATCTTAAAAAAAGAATATATTTTTTTCTGTTATCCTAGAACCAAAAGGAGATCGTGTAAGTCATTATTTCTCAAGTTCCTGCTAAGTCTTCCTTATTCAATATCAATAATAAATGAGATAACTCTGCCCAAAAGAAAAAGAGAAAATACACAGGGCGGGGAGAAAGAGCAATGAGAAGGGAGTGATGTCTGGTGGGACCTGATCTTAAGGAAAGGGTCACAGTATCACAGGGTAGCGTTTTCTAGTAGAGATTTCAAAACATCTGTATTTTCCTTCAGCTTTAATTTGGGGGGAGTAAGCCACTTCTTGGGGTCTCACTTTCCTCACCTGTACAATAGGGTAAGTAATGCCATGTTAAGTTGCTTTGAAAATGCCAAAGAGCAACACATAGGCAATTTAATATTTAATATGAAAGTTGCTAAAAGGAAATTCTTCTGGCTGGGGGCACCCGCACGTTTAGAGGACAAGACTTACCTGTGATGAAGAGTCTTGTCTGCTCAGCAAGCAAGTTTTTCGTTAAGAGCTAGAGGTGAGTGAACTACATTTACAACTTGAGCCCCACCAAACTTGTGTGGTGGGAGAACAAGGTCAACTCAAAGAACATATAGGGTGTTTGCAGCCCCTGAAACTTGTCCCACAAGGAAACAACATTGAAATTACCCTTTCCCAAATAGAACTATGTTAGGAGCAGACTCTGGGTGAAAAGTTAATGTGAGCAAAAACTAAGGAGGCCCTAAGGAAGGGGTGCATCACCCAGGATGCTGCCATAGATAAGCAGCATTGCTAACCCAAAGGTAACCAAATGGAAATGCATGGTGACAATTTAAAAAGGACCCAAGGGGAGAGACTTGACTTAAAAGTTGATCCAAGAACCTTTTGGAAAAGTCCAGTTTGCAAGAGTAACATTATATGAGCAGAGGGCTTTGGTGCATAATGAGGGACCCACACAAAACAGCTGAGGTGGGGCCAGTGAAGAGATGCCAATGACACATGGGAGAGCCGTGAGACTCAGAGATGTGGGCCTGAAACAGACAATCGTGGAATAAGTTTGCCTGCCGAGGACCTGGGAGTGAGAGAAAGCAGCCATCAAGGTGACAGGAAATGTATAATTGCTGTGTTATGTTTTTGGTGACCTGAGCTAGTGTTGGCTAGTAGGAAAACACTCACATGTCCAGAAGGATAAATACCATACATTCCTAAGCTGGGATTCAAACCACCAAAGCGGATACTTGGATTGGAAGCAAACCTCCAGAAAATTCATGGGACCCTTTCTACCACAAACACTGATGCAAACAAGTGAAAAGAACAATTATTCTCTCTCCCATTTAAATGATGGTGGAGATCAAGAATGTTGGCATTTCTTTCTGATGGCTGTAAACCATGTTATTCAACACTGGCCAGAGATTAAAAAATGAATCCTATTAACACGAATAATCTTTATCTTGCTGGTTCGTGTTAATCCCTGTGATTGCAGGACCTCTACCTGTCCTTTAATTAGAAATGGGAATCTCCAGGGCTCCTTCATTCTCACCAACATTCCTTTGAACTCCTCAGTGGGATTCATGACAGTTGTGTTTCCTCTCCTATTCAAGCCTTCTTTAGGACCATCTACTACCCAAGCCTCAATTCCCTAAAGCAGCATGAAGCTTCTCGCCCTTACCTCTGAAATCCACTGTTGAGCTGTTTCCCACTATTGAGTGTCTCTGAGTGTCACTGGTGTGACCACCACCACCACCCATCTTGGCTTGGGCCCGGGCCCTCAGGAGCCCCTTCCCGTGCTACCCCACCTGCTGGGGCTGAATGTCTGTGTTCTTTCTATGTTGAGACCCTAATCCCCATTGTCATAGTATGTGGAGGTGGGGCTACTGGTGGTCATTTGGTCATGAAGATGGAGCCCCAGGATGGGATTCATGTCCTAAAAAGAGACACAAGAGAGCTTGCTTCTCCTCTCCCTCTCTGCCGTGTGAGGACATAACAAGGAAGAGAGCTCTCACCAGGAACTGAATCTGCCCACACCTTGATCTTGGACTTCCCAGAAATAATTATCCATTGTTTAGTCACACAGTCTGTGGTGTTCTGTTATCATAGCCAGAACACTCTAGGACACCACCTTTTCTGCTTCTGCTCCGGTATAGCCGGCTCATGAGAACCATGTTTTCTGGGATCCTTAATGGAGGCCACACAGAAAATCCACGCCAAAGTAGGGAATTGCCTCCTCCCCTGAGTGTGAACTTTTGGTACATGAACACAAAAGTTTCATAGCAAAATTACTCTGGCGGCTGGGGGTGGGGTGCGTGGGGAATGGACAGACACATGGATTGGCTTCATGCTCTGACTCATGACTGCCTAATCAGCTCTGTCCTACAAACACCCACCAGGCTACATTCAGCAACCTGAGATTACTGGAAGAATATAAATGCATGCCTTCTGGAGTCTCATCGTCATCATTGAAGGGTTTTTTGCTAGTTTACCTTCCTGTCACAAAATCAGCATTTCCATTTTAATGGAAAGAGCATGACCAATCCCGATTTTGGGGTCTCTTATCCAACTACCTTACAAGCCCCAAAGTCATCAGCCACTGGGGGTGGGGAGATAGGGCTGGGAGTGTCAGGGGGAAGACACGGACCTAAAGTATGGTGGAGGGAAATGCTCTCTCCTGGCACAGACAAAGACCCAAAAGGCCTGTGGCTGCTCCCTAGAGGCTGTCATTTGCAACTTATCTTCTCAAAGAACAAAAGGTATAAGACATCCTTCCTCTGGGTGGCAGGAGGGGCTGGGTAAGAAGCTGAGGCAATAGAATGCTCAGAGGGCTTCTGGTCAGGAGCTAGAAACCACTGGCCTTAGAACACTGTAAGACCCTGCCACTTGGGCCAGGGGCACATGGTGTAGTATAAAGAACAGGGGCATGAAGTGACCTGGACAGAATTCTCTAACTTCCTTGACAGATGATAATGCCTGCCTCTGACAGTTATTTGGAAGGGTAGAATGTGACAGTGAACCTACAGCCTCTGTACTGTGCGATCACATGGTTCTTCACATGCATCCTCCATTTATGCACTAAGCGTGGTTTAAAAGGACCCGTCTTCGGGAGTCGCAAGTAACAGGGCAGTGGAGGTACTGGGCCCACTCTCCACTAAGTCCTGAGGAGGAACAAGGAGGACGAGGTGGATATCCGGGGAGGAGTGAATGTTAGAGGCTGCGACGCAGGGCTGAAAACAAACTGAATCTTCTGGGAGGCTGGAGGGAAGGTAGGGAGAAGAGGCTGAGCGTGTAATCGGCCTGTCTCTGAGAAGGTCAAGTGTAGCAGTGTAACTTCCTGGGCAACATCTCAGATGTGCAGACACCACACCTTAGGTCTCTATTTACACGCTCCCTAATTCTTTCCTTCGCTCCCTCCTTCTTCCTTTGCTTAGCCATGGACCCTTTCTACACTTGGCAAAGGATAAGTTAGAAAAAATTAAGGCATGGTGAAACTCCAGCCAACCTCCTGGTCTAAAGCCTAGCTGTTCTGTTACCAAGGTTTTACTGAGTCAAGGAGGTCAAACAGTGACCATTTTAAAAAATGTTATTTATAGATTTCCTTCATCAATGTTTTCTCTAACTCTCTCTTTACATGAAAAAACAAAACAAAACAAAAAAAACAAAGGGTGGTTTTATTCCCTCCCACACAAAACATCTCTAACAAAGCAAAAGTAGGATTTTAAATGACAGATTCACCTTTGGGGGGGGGGGTGAATGTTTAGTTTTTATGAACAAAACCCACTGAAGGTGAAGCACATAAGGGCTTAGATACATAAAAATTGCCAGCATTAAGGAAAAGGCACAGGCTCATATTATCTGTGCTGATTTGTGGTATTATATAATTTATTGTACTTTTCATAAGTGTGCCGGCCTTGTGAATTGTCTTCATTTCGCTATAGAAGTTGCACTGAGTCATTTGCTATCTTGGTGCAGGATTTTCTTTTTTGTTTTCATATTTATGAATTTGTCCTCCTGGAAAATATCAAGGTCAATTTCTGCCATTTGTTGCAAAATGCAGAAGGTTTAACTGAAGGTGATGTTGATTATGCATGCATCCAAATATAGATCTGGGTCTTAAATATTTATTTAAAAACTGAAAACACTTAGATGGGAACACATACAAAGACACAAAGTAAACAAAACAAAACAAAAGTGAGACGAAATCTGAAATATCTTTTCTTAACCCACAGCATCATGCTGTATGAAGTGGGAGGACCCAGTCTCTGCAATGACTGGTTCCCGTTAATAATAACAGTCTAAAATGAAAATAAGAAGGTAACACATGATAGCTCACAAATTAAGTTTTTGAACAAATAGGGATTTTTATTTAGTTGATGTTTTGCCTTTCAGGGGATGTACTTTTAGATTTTTAGAGAAATAAATAGCAACTCCAACTCCAACCCTATTTTGAAATAAAACAAAGCATCAGGGAAGACTGAAGACTATGGACACTTTACTACACCCCTTTTAGACAGTCAGGTTATAGCTCTGGAGTTCCAACAATTTCCTGGGCACAGCAAGGAGTAAAGGATGAACCCAGTGGGTAAACATGGGGAGAAAACATCGGTGAATGATATTCACCAATTATCTTGTTAATTTTACAAAAACATGGAGAGGGAGACAATCTTTTTTTTTTCCTTTTCTTTATTTTTAAGATTTATTTATTTAAATTCAATTAGCCAACATATAGTACATCATTAGTTTCAGAGGTAGAGTTCATTAATTCATCTGTTGCATATGACACCCAATGCTCGTCACATCACATGCCCTCCTTAATGCCCGCCACCCAGTTACCCCAACCCCCCACCCACCTCCCCTCCAGCAACCCTCAGTTTGTTTCCTAGAGTTATGAGTCTCTCATGGTTTGTCTCCCTCTCTGATTTCTTTCCATTCGCTTTTCCCTCCCTTCCCCTGTGATCCTCTTCACTGTTTCTTATATTCCACATATGAGTGAAACCATATGATAATTGTCTTTCTCCACTTGACTTATTTCGCTCAGCATAATACTCTGAGGGAGACAATCTTTCAGTTGGAAATCAGATTCAATAAACCCAAAAAATAGAGATCATAGGCTGCCGTGGAATGACTACGGAGCACTGACTTGGATGCTAGAAGCAAATAGAGAAATGCCCTGAGTATTCGGAGGAAAACTGAATTGCAATTCAGCAAAGCGCAAAATAAAGACATCCCAGAACATGCAAGGACTCAGAAGGTTTAATACCCATGAGTCCTTTCACAGAGAATATTGTTCACCAAAACAAGGGAATAAATCAAGACATAGATTAGGGAAGCAGCGGTCCAAGAACAGAGCTGGGAAGGGAAATCTCTGAATGACCCCTGGGTCCCTGGAGATCAATGAATCCACATTAGAGAAGACAAAGGCCACCAGGAGTGAGGTTTCCAGGAAAAGAAGGAAGCTGAAGGGTCATCCAACTTAGCAGAACCCTTTTTTTTAGAGTTGACTCTTTTTGGGGGCCATTTTATTTTTTAAGGTAAAATATACGTTACATAACAGGTAACATTTTAGCCACTTTAAGTGTATAGTTTTGTGGCGTTAATTACATTCATATTACTGGGCAACCATCCGTTACCATCCATCCCCAGAACTTTTTCAACTTCTCCAACTGAAACTCTCCACCCATTAATCACTAACTTTCCATTCTCCCTCCCAAGGTAACCACCAAAGTAGTTTCTGTCTCTCCAACACTGACTACTCCAGGCACCACATATAAGCGGAATCATATTCGTCCTTCTGTGTCCGGCCCATTTCACTAAGCATAAGGTCTTCAAGATTCATCCATATTGTAGCATGTGTCAGAATTGTTTTCCTTCTTAAGGCTGAGTAATATTCCATTGTATGGATCCACCACACTTTGTGTATCCATTCATTCATTGATAGATATTTGGGTTGCTTCCACCTTGTGGCTACCGTGAATAATGCTGCTATGAACATTGGTGTGCAAATATCTGTTCGTGTCCTTGATTTCATTTCTTTTGCTTATATCCCACATGGTAATTCTATGTTTAATTTTTTGAAGAATCACCATACTTTATCCCAAAACGGACCCACGGTTTTCCACCGGCAATGCACAAGGGTTCCAATTTCTCCACAAGCTTGCCAATACTTATTTTCTGTTTTTTCAGCAATAGCCAAGCTAATGGGTGTGAAGTTGTATCTCATTGTGATTTTGCATTTACCTAATAATTAGCGATGTTAACTATCTATTTATGTGCTTATTGGAGACTTGCATATCTTCTTTTGGGGTAATGTCTATTTAAGTCCCGTGTGCAGTTTTTAATTGTTTTATTGCTGTTGGGTTGTGAGAAATTTTATGTATTCTAAATAACAATCCTTTATCACACGTGATTTGCAAATATTTTCTCCCATTCTGTGGGTTACCTTTTCACATTGATAGTATCTTTTGATGCACAAAATTTTAATTCTGAAGAAGTCAGACTTATCTATTTTTTCTTTTATTGTCTGTTTTTTGGCATGATATCCCTTGCCAAATCCTTAGACATGAAGCTTTTCTTCTATGTTTTCTTCCACAAGTTTTATGATTTTAGATTTTTTTTAGATTTTATTTATTTATTTGAGAGAGAGAGAAAGCATGAGCGCAGAGAGGTAGGCAGAGGGAGAAGCAGGCTCCCCACTGAGCAGGGAGCCTGATGCCGGACTCTATCTCAGAATCCTGGGATCATGACTTGAGCTGAAGGCAGACACTTAACCAACTGAGCCACCCAGACATCCCTGATTTTATATCTTATATTTAAATCCATTTTGAGTTAATTTTTATGTATGGTATAAGGTAAGTGTCTAACTTCATTCATTTGTATGTGGGTATACAGTTTTCCCAAGACCACTGTTGAAAAGACCGTCTTTTCCCTATTGAATGACTTTGGTCTCCTTGTTGAAAATCATTTGATCATACATATGGGGGTTTACTTCTGGGCTCTCTATACTATTGCATTGGTCTGTATGGTAGTTTCATGCTGTTTTGATTGTTGTAGCATGATAGTAACATGAAATCAGGAAGTGTGAGACCTCCAACTTTCTTCTTTTTTAAGACTGACTATTTGGGGTCCCTTGAGATTCCATATGAATTCTAGAATAGATTTTTCTATATTTGCAAAAAACATCCTAGGGATTTTAGTAGGAATGCAATGAGTCTGCAGATTGCTTTGGGTAACAATACTATCTTAACAATATCAGGTCTTCCGATCCATGAACACAGGATGCCTTTCCATTTATAGGTGTCTCTAATTTCTTCCAGCAATATTTTTTAGTTTTCAGTGTACAAGTCTTTTGCCTCTTTTGGCTAAGTTTATTCTCAAGTATTTTACTCTTTTTGATACTATTGTAAATGGAATTGTTTTTTCAGTTTTCTATTTGGATTGCTCGTTGTTAGTATGCAACTGATTATTGCATATCTGGAAACTTTGATGAATTTGTTTATTACTTCTAAACTTTTTGTGGACTCTTTAGGGTTTTACATATAAGATTATCTCATCTGTGAACAGAGATAATTTTACTTGTTCCTTCTCAACTTGGATTTATTTTATTTCTTTTTCTTGCCCAATTGCTCTGGTTAGGACTTCCAATACTATGTTGAACAAAATTACAAAAGCAGCTATCCTTGCCTCATCCCTGATCTTAGAGTAAAAGCTTTTAGTCTTTTATTTTATTTATTTTAAATTATTTTATTTATTTATTTATTGCAAGCAGAGAGGGGCAGAAGGAGGAGAGACTCCCAAGCAAGCTCCACACTCAGCACAGAACCTAACATGGGGCTTGATCTCACAACTATGAGATCATGACCTGAGTCGAAATCAAGAGTTGGACGCTCAGTGGATTGAGCCACCCAGGCATCCCTAAAAGATTTCAGTCTTTTAAAATTGAGTATGATGTCAGTTTTGTGTTTTTCAAATATGGTGCTTATTATGTTGAGATAGTTTCCTTCTATTCCTAGTTTTTTGAATGTTTTTATCATGAATGGGTGTTGAATTTTGTGAAATACTTTTTCTGTATCAATTGAGATGATCAAGTGACTTTTATCTTTCATTCTATTAATGTTGTGTATTATATTGATTCATTTTGAAATGTTGAACCACCCTAATGTTCCAGGAATATATTGTAATTGATCATGGTGTACAATCCTTTTAATTCCCTGTTAAATTCATGAGGATTTTTGTATTAATATTCATCAGGAATATTGGCCTATAGTTTCCTTTCCTGTAGTGTCTCTTTCTTTGGTATCAAGATAATAATGGCCCCAGAAAATGAACTAGGAAGGGTTCCCTCCTCTCCAATTATTTGAAAGAGTTTGAGGGGCACCTGGGTGGCTCAGTCGGTTAAACGTCTGCCTTTGGCTCAGGTCATGATCCTGGGGTCCTGGGATCCAGTCTCACATCGGCTCCCTGATCAGTGGGGAGCCTGCTTCTCCCTCTCCCACTACCCCTGCTTGCGTTCCCTCTCTCGCTGTCTCTGTCAAATAAATAAATAAAATCTTAAAAAAAAGAAAATGAAAGAGTTTGAGAAGGATTAATGTTAATTCTTTAAATATTTGGTAGAATTCATTAGTGAACTCATCTGGTCCTAGGGTTTCATTTGGGGGAGGTTTTGATTACTGATTCAACCTACTTACTAGTTTAGGTCTATTCAAATTTTCTATTTCTTCACAGTTCAGTCTTGGGAGGTTGTGTTTTTCTAGGAATTTTCAATTTCATCTAGGTTATTCAATTTGTTGGCATACAGTTGTTCATAATACTTTCTTATAATTCTTTTTACTTTTTAAAAATCTGTAGCAGTGTCCCCTTTCATTTCTGATTTTAGTTATTTAAGCCTTCTCTATTTTTCTTTTCTTAGGCAATCTAGCTAAAGGACTGTCAATTTTGTCAATCTTTTCAAAGAACTAACTCTTGGTTTCATTGATTTTTCTCTTCTGTTTTCCTGTTCTCTATTTTATTTGTCTCTGCTTTAATCTCTATGACTTCCTTCCTTCTAAGAGCTTTGTAATTAGTTTGCTCTTCCTTTTCTAGTTCCTTAAGGTATAAAGTTAGGTTATTTATTGATTTGAGACTCCTCTTCTTCAAGCTATAAATTTTTCCTTTAGTACTGCTTTTGTTGCATTCCATAAGTTTTGGTATGCTGTATTTTCATTTTTATTTGTCTCAAAATATTTTCTTAATCCTTTAATAATTTCTTCTTTGATCCATTCATTGTTTAAGGGTGTGTTGTTTGATTTCCATATGTTTATGAATTTTTTAGTTTCTCTTCTGTTGTTGAATTCTAATTTCATTCTACTGTGATCAGAAAAGATACTTGGAATGATTTCAATCTTTTACATTTCTTTTTTTTTTTTTTAAGATTTTATTTATTTATTTGACAGAGAGAGAGACAGCGAGAGAGGAAACACAAGCAGGGGGAGTGGGAGAGGGAGAAGGAGGCTTCCCGCAGAGCGGGGAGCCCGATGCGGGGCTCGATCCCAGGACCCTAAGATCATGACCTGAGCCGAAGGCAGTTGCTTAACCAACTGAGCCACCCAGGCGCCCTACATTTCTTTTTTTTTTTTTAAGAAAAAGATTTTATTCATTTGTCAGAGAGAGAGAGCACAAGCAGGGGGAGAGGCAGGCTCCCCACTGAGCATGGAGCCCAACCTGGGACTCAATCCCAGGAACCTGGGATCCTGACCTGAGCTGAAAGGCACTTAACCACCTGAGCCACCCAGGTGTCCCTCTTTTACATTTCTTAAGACTTGTTTTGTAGCCCACAGCACTGTCCATCCTGGAAAATAATCCATGTGCAATTGAAAAAAAAGATGTGTATTCTGTTGTCATTGGGTGGAGTGTTCTGTACATTTGTCAGGTCTAATTGGTCTCCATGGTGACTCATTTTTCTCTTACTGCTTTCAAGACTATGTCTCTAGCTTGTGACAGTTTATGTCTCCTTTTGGATCTCTTTGGGTTTATCCTACATGAATTTCACTGAGATTCTTGGATTAGTATATCCATGTCTTTCCTCTAATTTTAGAAGTTTTCATCCATTAATTTAGCCAATAATCTTTCTGTCCCTTTCTCTCTCTCTCCTTCTGTGGTTCTCATAATGTATATATTCATCTTGTGATTCCATAAGTCCCTTGGGCTCTGTTCACTTTTCTTCATTCTTTTTCTTTTTACTCCTGAGTTTTAATTATTTCAAATGACCTGTCTTCACATTTGCTGACTCATACTTCTGCCTGTTTGTCTTTGAACATGCCTAGTGAGTTTTCCAATTCAATTACTGTATTTTTCAGCTCCAGAATCTGTTTGGTTCTTTTTCTTAATAATTTCTATCTTTTTCTAGATATTCTCATTTCAACTATTTATTGTTTTCCTAATTTCCTTTAGTTCATACTAAACATACTTAAGACAGTTGTTTTAAAGTAAGTCTGAACCATGTGCTTCTTAAAAGACTGTTTCTGGATATTTATTTTGTCCTTGTGAATGGGTCATGTTTCCCTGTTTCTTTGCATAACTGTGAACTTTTGTTGAAAATTGGGCATTTGCAAAAACAGTTACCTTTCCCAGTCTTTGCAGACTGCCATGGAAGACTTCTACTGATTTGCAGGTCCCTGAACCTTTATATCAGTCTAGGGTGATAGCTTCAGGCCTTCTCAGATCTTTCCTGAGCATGTATCCTGTCTGGATCTGTGCATGTACTTTTTTTTTTTTTTTTTTCTCTGTACTACAAACTCTACCAAATAAATCAAATAACAATCTATAGTCTTCTAATTTACCTAAGATGCACCTATTAGGAACCTAATATATATATGTACATTTCATATATATAAAAATCAGCATGTTAAGTGTGCAGGCCCTTTCATTAAAAATGTATGGTTAAGGCTTTGGTTGTCAACCCTGGGAACTTTTAAAAAAATACCCGTTTGAGCTCCAAGCAAATCAATTAAGTTAGTATCTCTGGAAATTAATATTGTTTTAAAAGCTCAACAGATGATTCTAATGTGCAGCAAGGATTGAAAACCATTGGGTTAAGAAGGCAGGATATAGGGGTGCCTGGGTGGCTCGGTTGGTTAATCCACTGCTTTCTGCTCAGGTCATGATCCTGGAGTCCTGGGATCAATTCCCGCCTCGGGCTCCCTGCTTGGCGGGGAGTCCGCTTCTCCCTCTGACCCTCCCCCTCTTGTGCTCTCTCTCTCTCTCATTCTCTCTCTCAAATAAATAAATAAATAAAATCTGAAAAAAAAAAAAGAAGACAGGATATAGATAACAGAAGTCCAAAGAAGAAAAAGTGTGCACATAGGGTCATTATTTCTTAGTAGTGTGAGATGGGCCAGGTTAGACTCTTGGTACTAATGTTAACTAGCTATATGATTTTGTATAATGTGTTTATCCTCTTTCATCTTCAATTTCATTAAGTTGGAAATTTAATTTCCATAAATTGGGGTAGTAATGGTTCCATCTTAAAAGAGTCGTTTTGAGGATTGAATGAGGTAAGGCATGGAAAACACAACTCCTGGTACCTGGTAAATGTTCATTAAATGTTGGCATTATTAATTGCACTGCAGAATCTCACTAGATAAGGTAGGAATTAAGCAAGTCTTACGGGGTGGGAGGTAGGGTGGAAATATTTCATATGAATATTGGAGAAAGATAAGATTAATTTGAAGGCAATTACAACTCTATTGCCCCTACATAAATTGGCTTAACACAGTTCAGGGGTGTGATTCAATAGAGTGTTTTTGTTTTTGTGTTTGTTTCCTTAATCCTTGATGGAGAAAAGGACCCAAACTAGTAGATTTGGCTGAACAGAAAGGGTTTTTGGCTACTGTTGATGTGTTCTGAAAGGGTTTATTGATCTCTAACACTAGACCTTTCATGTCTTGAGAAAAGGGCTCCCCTGAAACCATGACAAGCCAGGCTGGCTATACTGCATAAACAGTCCAGTTTACTGTTAGTATATAAACATTGCTTTGGCATTAATATAGAAAATATGAATCAGAGGGTCCTATTCATAAATAAAATATTTGGATAAGAAGTGAAGGCACCACAGAGTTAATTTGTCTGTAAAGTCAAAAAGAAACAAGAAGAATAAATAGAAAAGTTGGTGTCAGCATCAGGTAATACTTTGGATATATGGCAACTACCTGGTTAATTTCGTCAGTGTGGAAAAATTCAGGAACTCTTCCAAATTGGCTATTCACATTGACTGAAGTATTCAAACAATGAACAAATCTCTACTTTGTGTTAAGTAGAAGGGTAATGTTCAAAATACGTAACAAAATGGTAGAGTACAAGAACTCAATAATCAGAACAAATACTTGCCCAATCATGTATGATGTCATCTGTAAATATGTGGCTTAATCTCTACCTGTGTTTACCCACTAACTGTCAGCTCTGGGGTAGGTAATTCTCTTGTCTCTTTTTCCTACCACTCCTCCATGAAAATTGACTCTTCAAGAGGTTTTACTACAACTTTCAATGATCCCAGCTGGCTCTCTGCACTCATCAGTTTAACCACTTAGCCACAACAAAAATTTCCCCATTTTTTTGTTGCAGAGATATCTGAGAGAGGAAGAAAGAATTTTTAAAATTATTAATGTTAATGCACTGGGTCCTTTCAAAATAGATCATTTAAAATACCACTGGAGTTAGGAAAAAAAACAGCAGAGTAAAACAACAAGGAGAAGAAACATAAATGTAAGCTCCATCTATGGCAAACTAGGAAGTATGTCTAATCATGAATATAGTACATAAGAAAAGTTGACAAAAGCAGTGAAGATAAAAATACCAAGAATGAATGCTCATAGCTGCAGATCTCAGAGAATCAATAGAGTATAGTTCTATGAGGTTTGTCCCTTAGAAGGACAAAACCAACCATCTCTTGTTTGAAACAAGAAGCACAGATACTCTTGGCAGCTTCAGGAACCTTGGAAGGCAACACTGAATGAGGAATCACAGAGACAAGCCACTTTGCAGGAAACAGTCTATCAGTGAGACTAGGAAGCAGATACTGAGTTCACCTGATAGAGAGATATCAGATTTCAGTAATTCATTTACAAACACACACAACCACAGATATTAAGAAGAATTTCTACTCGCCTGAAACATGGCACTGATTCCTCTTTCACATAATCTGTTACAAATAGCTAGTCCAGAAAGAATTTATCTCCTTCGAAAATACAACAATGGGGTAAAGGGAGTAAATAGAAATTTAAAATATACAGAAAGCACTTACACCAGGAGAAAAAAATGCATTTAACAAATGAGAATTTTAACTAAATATATCACGGCAAAATTTTTAAATCTTTAAGAAGCAACCACTTCTCTAAACCAAGAGCACAGAGCAGAAATGTGAGAGCTCAGAGAAGCTGTGACAGGACAATAGAAGGAGATGAAACATGAGCTGATGTAACTTAGAAAAAGGGAAAATAAAAACTAAAATTCTCCCATAAAGCAAAGGCTAAACTAGAAGCAAACAAATAAGAAATACAGTAAAGCTGGTAGAGAAGAGAAATGAGAAAAGCAAATAAAATGAAATGAAAACAGTTTATACAGATTGGAGAATAGGAGAGTCAAAAGGGCATAGGAGAATCAAAAGGGCATAACCAAAGTCCCTGAAAAAGGGGAACCCTAATGGAAATGGAAAATATTTATTGATATACAATTTTTTTAACTTTCCAGAATTAAGTGAAGATTTGGTTCCACAAATGAAGGCAATATATGGCCCAGGAAAATCTGACATAGAAGAACCGATGTTGAGACAGCCTAGTAAAATGACTGATTTCAAAGATAAAATATCCAGTCACCTGTAGTAGAGGGAAAAACTCATGTTGTCATCAGATTATTTTATTACTGTAGTCACTACTGAAGGATAGTCAGCAAGGCCTATAAAGTCCTCAATGAAAGAGAGTGACCAAAGAATTTTATCCTTAGATCGAGTGACCTGATCCTACTTTATTCGGGGTGGCCCCAGTTTTTGCACAGTAGGTCTTACATCCCAGGAACCCTCTCAGTCCCAGGCAAAACCTTTATTTCAAGTGTCCACACAACACTTATTACAATGCTGTGCATCAGGCCACAAAGTGAAAATCCATTCATTCCAACATGTAGAAATAATACAGATTACATTCTCTGGATACAAGAAATAAATCTCGAAATTAATGCTAAAACTAAAAAATAGAAAAATCTCTGCCACCTGCCAATTAGAAAGGGAAAATCAAAATGTGAGTTGCAGAATATTTAGAAAATAAAGACATAAAATGCCAAATAGAGACCCTATTACTCATTGGTAAAATAGATTTGTGATCTTAAAAATGTATAATAAAAAGGGAGAAAATTTAAAATAGTCATTTAACAATCCCCATGAACATAGATGCAAAAACACTTAATAAAATATTAGGAAATGGAGCAATAGAAATGATTATAGATACAAAAACTTGAACAGAATCATGAGAGAGTACTTCAACTCTCTGCAAATCAGTTTGGAAACTGGGATGTAATGCATGTATTGTTATTAAAATAAAAATTTCCAAAAATGATGCCAGAAGAGATAGAAAACCTAATTAATTTAAAAATATGTTCCCATTTTCTTATTCAACATTTTTATGTACTCTCTAATGAGAAGGTATTTTCAGATATATAATCTACCATATTTTCATAACTGGAAATCTGTAAAAATTTCTTGCAAAGCTAACCTACAAAAATTTCACAAAGATAACATACCAAAAAAGAGAACCCACAGACCATGCTTACTTATGAATATTGATGCAAAATCTCCAATAAAATAAAAACAAACAGAATCCTCCAGTAATGCCTCAATAATTCCATATTAGGAAATCCATTACTACATTACCATAGATCAGCATATTAATTAGTTAAAAGAGAAAATTTATTTTATCCTCTCCATAGATACTTAAAGGCCTTTAATACAATATAATATCTATTCCAGATAAAAAATGTTAAATACTAAATACTAAAAATAGGTACTTCATAACATGAATTACATACACATATGCAGATCTATATCTAATATCTATTTAAATATAGATGTAGTATATATCTAGATACAGACAGAGAAAAAGAAAGGAAGGATGTATGCATGTATGTACATATGTATGTACGTATGTGTGTATGCATACCAGCCTTCTGCTAAAGCATTATCTTTAAGATCTGGAGCAAGGGGCATCTGGGTGGTTCAGTCGGCGTTAAGCGTCAGACCCTTGATTTCAGCTCAGGTTATGATCTCAGGGTCCTGAGATCGAGGCTTGCATTGGGCTCTGTGCTCAGTGGGGAGTCTGCCTGAGATTCTCTCTCTCCTCTCCCTCTCCCTCTGCCCCTTCCTCCCACCCCAGGAGAAATCTGAAGTAAGAAAGCACATTCCTTGCCAGCAATATTGTTTATATTGTTTCAAAGCTACCAGTCACTGCAATAGACAATAGAAATCCTAGAGGTATAAAATTTAAGAAGACAAAATTATTTTTTGATTATTATTATTAAAATTATTATTTGATGTGATTGCTTTTCTGGAAACAATTGTTTTCTCTGGAAAACCTAAAAGATTTAACTAGAAATATATCATAAATAATAAGAAATTCAGTAAAATAGCTGAGTAAAAAAATAATAGTCTTCATATATACAAACCACAACCAGGTAGGTGATGTATTAACAAAAAGTAACTAGAAATAAATCTATTCCCTAAAATGCTATTGAGGAGCATAAACAAAAACTTTAAATATGGACATACAGTCACATCTTGAAGAGTCAATATTATAAAGCTTTCAGTTTTCCCTAAGTCAATATATATGAATTTAACTTATTCACAACAAAAATTCAAACTATTTTTTGACTATACAAGCTAATTCTTAGTTCATGAGAAATTTCTTTTTTTTTTCTTTTTCTTTTTTTTGAAATTTCTGAAACTTCAAATTGAGAGAAAGGAGATAACCTAGCAGATATTAAGATATATTAAAAAGCTACATTAATTAATTGACCAATCAATAGATTCGTGAACACTAGATTCATGATTCAGGAAGAGAAGAAAAAGCAATAGGAAAAATATTACAAAGGCCAGAAATAATAAGTAGACAAACAATAATAGGTATTGTTATTTAGAGGCAATGTTGTAAGCCCTGTACAATATTTGCTTTGCACTATGTTTTCAATAATCCTATGAAATTGCTTTATTCTCACTTATTGGATGAAGAAATTGAGACAAAGAGATGAATCATTGTTCAAGTTTAAACCATTGGTTTGTGGAAGAGCTAAGGTTCAAACCCAGACAGAAGGCTGAGCGCATACTCAAATGTTATGTTTTACTGCCTAAACACATGAAAGAATTTAGTATATGATAAAAGTATACTTCAAATCATTGGGGGGAAGATAGACTATTCAACACATCATATCTGGTTAAAAAATAAAGTTGGGTCCCTGTCCTCTACCTATTGGGAAAGTCAGTACCAGGTAGATAAAATAGTTAATATTTAAGTGACGAAATATTAAAAGTAAAGAGCAAGTATATCACTGCAGCATTATCTATAATAACAACATCACAATATCCGTTCATGTAGACTGGACTATAAATTAGAGTAAATCATACCGTGAAATACTATACAATCATTTAAAGTACTGGGCAGTATTATATATACAGCTAAGGAATATTATGCAAAATACATTCTGAGTATAGAAAGGAAGGAACAGAAAGCACATGGTGTACCACCGTGCTGTCATTTGTTTTCAGAGTTGCGCATGTGGTCTGAGTGGGCATGTGTGGATTCCCTCTGAAGCGTGCCAGGATTGCCTTCGGGGAAGAGAATTTGGATGGGTAAGGTACTGGGGGAGAGACTAAACTTTCACTGTATATCCTCTTGTACCTTGTGACTATTTTGCAGTATACACCTTATTATCTATTCATAAATGACAAAATTTAAAATCAACAACTAACAGGGCAGTTGTTTTCATCATCCCCTGCATAATACTCTCTCTGCCCATTGAAGCAAATAACCTTTGTGAAAACACAAAAGGGCATCATGAGGTTTAAGAGAAAAGGAAAGAGTGGCAGAGAGAAAAAAGTGGTTCAATGAGTGGATCTTCAGGTCTGAACTTTCTTCGGGTCCTTCTATCTTTTAACAATCAACACAAATGGAAGTCATTTAGGAAATAACACACTTAATTTAAGACAAGGGTATCGGTCATAATAAAAATCACAGGAACGACTCACACTGGCTTGGCATTCAGTTTGTCAGACACTTTTTTCAGTGCTTTGTGTATATTTTCCTCATTTAACCCCCACAGCCACCCGATGTGCCCTACGTGCGTACTATTGTTTGCATTTTTCCGAAGAGTAAATTCGAGTTTCCATTTGGTTCGTTTCCATCAAATGAAGAATTACAGTGTATAGTGTAGACAAGGGCAGATGACAAAACCATCTGGCCACGTTTCTACAAGCCAGGCCGCCGGGCAGAGTTTTCCGAGACATTCCCTCCTCCCACACCTGGAATGGTTCCAGAAGCACAAGGTCCGACGTGGGTCACGAAATGATGATGATGGCCCCTGGGGTGGCCTGACCCTGAGCAAGTGTCAACATTCAAAGACAATGTTGCTGATGGTGCAATTTCCTGCTTTGAATGTTCCACATTCCTGAGTACTCACAGTGAAGGCTAATATAAAGATTTATCTGGGACAGCATACCAGTACCATGTGGCGGGGGACTTGCTAAGATGGCGAGGGCAGTTGGGCACCATGCCTACAGCTGATTATTGCATAGTGCTGACAGTTGTCACACAGGGAAAGCTTTAAGCATGGCACTTCGAGAAAAATCTCACTCCATCATATCTTTTCTCCATACCTCTGCCCAAAGTGCCTGAAGTTCCACAAGAAAGCATTGCTGGCTGCTGGCTGCCAACTCCACTTTTTAAATGAAAATCCAATGAAATATATTTATATAACTAACACTAAATAAAAGTGAATTATTTTAAAAGTGCAGAGCATAGAAATCAGAGTCAGATATTTGTTCTAAAGTTTCCTACGCCTTTTTTTGGGGAGCCCAACGTGGGACTTGAACTCACAGCTCTGAGATCAAGACCTAAGCTGAGATCAAGAGTCAGGTGCTGAACCGCCACCCAGGTGCCCTTAAACTTCACTCTGCCTTTTAACGACTCCATGCCATCAGGCACGCTTACTCCATCGGCGTTAGTGTCCTCATCTGTGAAACGGGCCTACTAATGCTCATTTCTCAAGGTTGTTGTGAGAATTACATACACACACACACACTCAACCAGATACAGAATCCAGTTAAACGCTAACGCATTCACAGTGAAATGTTCCACTAACATCAGGTTCCTCCTACACTTTCCTACCCAATTAACCCCGTCTTCTTGGCAGGCGATGCAAGAGCGCTGTGCCGAAACCAAACTTGACCATCTTGCCTGGAAGCAGCCCTTTGTACAGTAACCACCCTGCCCTTTTGTTCGCTCCACTCCCGTGACCCCTGACCCAGTCTGCTCACTACAGTCCACAGCATGGTGAGCCAATCTCACAATGAAAAGGGACATTTCCTACCTTTGGGGAAAAAAAAAAAATGGGCAGAGACCCAGCAGACTTGTGGTGCCTTCCATTTCCCGTATGTAAATTTCTCAAACTACTTTCCAGTAAGCAATCTCTGAGGGCTCATAACGTGATTAATGACGTTAAGTGTCTCGGTCGCCTTGAGAATTTCAGGGAGGATGGTGTCTTAGGAACGTGTAGTCGTTGAGTCACGAAAGGGAGGTGGTCTGATCCGTCTTCGTCCCCTTCGCACGCAGGCTAGAATCTCAGAGGGGCGATGCGATAAGCGAGCCATCATTCAGCAAGAAAATAGACGTTTCTTCAAGTCCGGCAGGGAATTAATAGTGGTCAAAGTGTCACCTCCGGCATCTGGAGACCTCAGCTCAGCAGGACTCACGAGAATGGACATCTCACAGCGGCTGTTCCTGGGAGCACTGGAAACCCCACTTTTCAGGTTCCTAGTGTCTGAAATGTCATTGCTGTCAAGTTGAATCTCACAAGTGCCAGTATGAGTGAGTGCGGTTTCGCTCTGCCAAACCCATTTCGATACCCCTTACCCTCGGCGGGGGGTGGTCGTGTTCTAGAAATGTGCTTTCTAAAGCAGCCCGTGCTAGCCACCTGCTCTTCAGCCCCGCTCCCCGGCCGCTCGCAGCCAACGCCGTGGCCTCCCGCTGTCATCAGCAGAGCCGAGGGCCCTTTTCCGGGCTTCCACCATTCGTCTTCCACTCCACGTCAGACAAATGAAAACACAGGCAGGGCCTGTGTTCCAGCCACCCTCTTTATCTGCCTTCGCATTCCTTCCTCTGCCTATTCATGCGGCTGCAGAGGTCTGGACCAGCTTCCGGTAATCTTGGAGGGGAAAATTTCTCCCTGTAGCAAGGCTTCGGAGCCCAGTTGTTTTGGGTAACTGATTTCCTCCCCTCTCCTCACTGGAGTTCATATAGCTTCCTCTGCTCGCCCTGCTCACCCTCCTCCCACGACAGCCAGGGTGTCTTCTAAGCTCTAGGATTTCAGCCTGCTCCTCTGTTTCCTGCCGTCAGAGTGCAGGATTTCCTGAGCCGGGGATATACACAGAGTGGAGGCACCACTGGGCTCTATCCTGACCGCGCCTCGTAGGGATCATCCTACTCTGTACAGCATGTTATATTTATATCCTAGGGCACTGAGGTCGGTCCCTGCTTTGATATATCATTTCCTTCATTCCCCAAAGCTGAGCAAAGTGGAAAAACCTTTCTTCTCAAGCACTTCAGCCCCTACCTTCTCCCTGATTTGATTTGACGGTGGTCTTTCTGCCTAAGCTGAAGGATTTAGTTAAAATTGAAGATCAATTAATGGCTAGAAGAGCAAAATGTTGCAGGAGATGTAATCTTCCCGCTGACTTCTCTTCTGAGTATCCTAAATATTGAAAACACTGAATCATTTGAAGATAAAAGGATTGGTAGGTATACCTGAATTCGGGTCGGTTCTCCAATCCTTCTTTATTTCTCATGGAGGAGTGTAAGTAGACACTTTCAACAATTTAAAATATGGATTGCATCTATGAATAATCAGAAAACGACCATAGAGATAGGTCCATTTTAAGTCTGGGAAGGTGACATTTACCAGTGGAGATGCAAAATAAAATACATTTCTCACGTGGTCCTATAGCAGGAAAACCAGCCCCTTTACTTCCTGCCATATCCACCTCCAGGTGCCCATCTCCTTACCAGAGACATGATGTAGCACAGAATTCTCAAGTGTTTACTAGAATCCGAAGATGATTCCCAGCTTCCCAGACTTACTCCTGGAGTAGGGACTCAAATGCCCGCCCGAGGTCACCTCCAGTCCTGCTTCAAAGCCACCAAGTTGCCACCAGATGGTCCTCCAGTGGCCATGACCAAGTGTTTTGCAATTGGTCCTGACCAAGGCCATGGGCCTGAACCTAGGCCCCCGCTCCAATTCCTAACCAGTCTGTGCCGTTTGGCAAGCTCCCAGTCCAATGCTCACCTGGGGGTGCACACGACCAAGTGAGCCTGAGTTCAACACCGCGCTCTCAAACTCATTTTCTCAGGCACTTCCTTGGGCCTCAGACTGCCCCCCGGGGGTATATCTCTGCAGCACTCACACTCTGGGGGCTTCCGAAGCTTCAACAGCCAGCTCAGGGTAGGAGCCCGACCAGAGGTCTCTCTTTGGTTCTCTCGGGGCATCTATTTGGGGAGACTCACTGTTATCCCCTGTGCCTGGGCCTTGGTTAAGGACATTATCTGCACCCAGACAGGTTTCCTTAACTTTGAATCTAAGAGAAAAGGGGTTGGAAATCTCTTTAGAGACCTGTGGACAACGGCTCTATGAATCATTCACTCTCTCCCAGTACACTTGAAGCCCTGATTATCTGCAGTTTGGCCTAACTCCAGCTCAATGAACAGCCTACTGTGTTCTAGACTGTGAACTCCCTCCATATCCAATACTTACAGCCCCTGCTGCAGGATCATGTCCAGCAAAGGCAGGCTGGTCGGACCTGGTGCTCGGTGGCTGAGGTCTCCTCCAGCTCCTGTTGCAGTCTCCCCACTAGTCCAAGCCCCTACTTCTGGATCTGGCCGCTCATCTCTCACCGCTAGTCTAGGCAGCACCCTTGCCCTCGAGGCACGCTCCCTTGAGGATCCTGCATCTGAGTCCCTCTTTGCAGGTAAACTCAGGTGGGCTGTACCCTGATCTAGGCAGACTGATGCTCACGGCAATCTCCCAAGAGTGCTATGAGTGTAAGCTCTCGGCTCACCGTGAAGGTGATGGAAGCTTTGCCAGGTACAGCTTTCACATGAGATATTGTGCCTGGAGCAGAGCCGACTGCGCCAGGCCTAAGTCAAGCCACAGTGCAGCCATCTTGCTCCCCTGCCCACCACACGTCCACCTCCAGCCCAGCTCTCTAGGAGAGTATGAAAAATTACCTCACTTGGCTTGAGGTTACCCTGATTTCCGAAGATGTTCAACTAGATAGGAATGAAAAAGGCACCTTACTAAACTCCGAAGTTGAATTTGTATTTGAACATTGAATTGCTGTTGTGCGTGGCTACTCCTAGCTTGAGGGGCACCCAGGTCAACGGGTAAAATGGTGTTCAGATGTCCTGGGATTCAACTGAGACAGATTCTGGGTCATTTGCTGGTGCGGAGTCACAGAGTCCAGATCAGGGACTATGTTTCATAATATTGGGTATGTGGTCACTTAGCATTAGTTTGAATTGGCATGTGGTCTCACAGGGCTCTGGGAAGTATTGTCCTTTCCAGTCTCTCAAGGGCATGAGTAACACTGCCAACTGCCGTCATCGTGAAACAGAAAAGATAGTTCCTGTCTCCAAGGATTTTACATGAAACACAGAAGACTGTAAAACAATTCTAAAATAAGATCCTGTGTTCACTTAAGGCATTAAGAACAGAAAAAGGAAAGTTAAAACAAACAAACAAACAAACATTAGTCATGCGGCTATTATAAAAGCCAGGCTTTTATGATGCTGAGCATTAGTAAATTTCTAAATAATGCCATCCAACTAGCCCAGTGGCCACCATGCCAATGTCAATGAGAATATTTATTTTTGTTTGGAAAGTAAAGGTTTCCTAACAAAGGGCACAGGACTGAATGATACAGCTTTGTCTCCACCTGCAGGAATGAGGAGACTGAATTCTTAAAATTATTTGAAAATATGCAAGGCCTCTAGGATTACCACTAAAAATATCAGGTATAGTCAGTACTCAAGGTTTAACTACACAATCTTCTGTAATAACATGGTAATTGGATCAAAACAGAGTCAATTACAAGCCACAATGGATGTGGACCATTATGCTTACTTCTATAACCTTGTATTGAACTATAATATACATAGAGAAAAGTTCACAGTCCTCAACATAGAGCTTGATGAATTGTCCAAAGTAAACACACCGGTAACCATCACCCAGATCAAGAAACAGGACATTACAGCCCTAGAAGGTCATTCACAAACTGCACTAATTTTTAAAACCAGGATTGCAAACCTTAGTCTTCAACTTATCCATCTGTGCATCCTAAGGGAGGAAAGAAGCCACAGGCTGCAGACAGACTCTTGCCCTCTAAGCATCACAGTCCTGGCGCTGCCCCTAAGAGGGCCATCGCCTGCCCTGCTGTGATGGGGAGGAGGCAGCCACTTTCTGACTTTCTATGGCTCCTGTCTCCCACAGGCCTCCAAACACGATCAGCTCACACTCCTGTTCAAGGTTAGGTCTAGCCTTCATTCTCATTAAGTTAAGAGTCCGTCATAAGACTCAGATGAAAATGAAGCAGAAATTGAGGTTCGTCCTCACCAAAACCCATCACCTCTCATGTACTCCTTGCAGAACCCTGGCCCACAGTCCTCCTGAGGACTCTTGTCTGATCCAGAGAAGAGTGGAGGTGCCCCCAGGTTACCACATCAGCACTTCCAATATTCGACACCCACACTAAGTAAGAGATCACACCCCTTTGCTTATGGTGCAAAGTACAACTTCTAACAAAAATAAATCTGCATCTGATTTAGGTTATCCCTAGCTGCCTACTATCTAGTTCTTGAAACTATTATTTTATATATAGTTTTTTCCCCCCCTTTGGTTGTTTCTGACAGGAGAGTACATCCAGTCCCTGTTTCTCCATCTTGGCTGGAAGCAGAAATCTGGAGTTACATTCTGACAGTCCTCTGGCCTCTGGAGAAGAATAAGGTTTCTAGAAATACAAAGCATCTTGATTATTTTTATGCTTTGCTGTATAATAGGAACTGTTTTTTTTTTTGTTGTTGTTGTTGTTTTTTACCACATATGTGTGGTTGCTTGTTTTGTGATCACAAAGTCTAGATAACTCCAGGCTCAGATTTAAAAGCAGTTAATAATCCCACCTCTGACTGATTCAGCTGGGGAAGAACAAATTCACATTTTCATGTTAAGAACCCAAGGGAAAAGAAGACAAGATGAGAGGAAGAATAGAAGGGAAATAATAAAACTTTATGCAATTTAACAGACTTCAGTTTCTTCCCAGTTTTTAAAGTATATGTTAAAGTTGTTTGTTAGACTATTTCTAGTATTTGCTTAAATCATTGTAAAAACACATTCGGATGGTTGTCACTCAAAGAGTTAAGCCCGACTCCACGGGGGGACTTGGGAGGCTAGTGACCCCGCCAGGTGCTTTGGTAAAAAAGGAGGTAACAATGTGTCTAGTACATATTGTGGGCACACTTCAGCTATTCAAACCCAGACAGAGGAAATGGGGGAATGGAGCTGGGGGAGGGATGGGGCTTAGAAAATGAATAAAGAGAGAAAATGGCCCCAAACTCTCTGCTGTGGCTCTTCATGTGATGAAAGCCTGCATTGTGTGAAGCTGTGAGTCAAAATAAGGTTATTCAGCTATTACAGTCTGCATCTGAAATATGAAATACTTCTATTCCAGCCATTTAGCTTCTCATCCTACAAAAAAAAAAAAAAAAAAAAAAAAAGTCCTCCTCATTAGCTACCACTTTTTTTTCTTTTGCACAAAGTCATCTCATATTTTTAGGAAAAAATTAATTTTTTTAAACCTCTCTTCTCTAACCTGTCAAATGAATTTGCACATTCCAGTGGACTGGGGTAAATGTTTGGATCTAACCTGATGTTTGCCAAAAGAGCCCTCCAACCCCCTAATAAGCATCCAAACATTATGTGGGGAGCAACCCTTATGCCCCGCTCTCTTCACTAAAACAGCTCCCTTCTGCATCCCTGTCCCCCTCCCCCAGGTCCTTCACTGCCATCTATTTTCCTTGGATGAGAGCCTCCCAGTGAATAGGAAACATTTTTAAGAGAGAGGAGGAGGGGTTGTGAAAGAGATTTAGAGGCCAAATGGGGCCTTTGGAGGAAAAAGAATTCAGAATCGCTGATATAACTCAATGGCATTCACTGTTGCAGAAAGTAATGAACGTTTTTCCTTAGCAGCAGTTCATCTAGTGTCCTAGACTAATTGGAGACCATTTTCCAAGAAGAAAAGAAGGGTATGTGGTTTACAGCCACGCATCTGTGCCCGGTGCGGAGAGCCATCCGCCCTTCCTTGTGCAGATTTTGTGCAAGGAAAAGACTCATCTTTATTTCTCTGCCTGGTTTCTTGTGTGGCTTTCTCTCATAGGAATAAACAAGGGGAAATGGTTTGTAGATGGTTTGTAATCAACTTTAAAAAGGTAAAATTTGCCTGAAAATTATGTGCTGTGACTCAATCATAATATTCTATGTCCAAATGTCCTCAGACCTTCCTAAGTAATAGAGTGTATAGAAAATACCAAATATTGATCATGAAGCTGAGTCTTCTGTTAAGCTAGCTGAAAATGCGATCCCTTGAGAAACAATGGGGTCTCTTTTCTCGTTTCTTCCATATTAATAAGAATACCTGACCAGAAATAGTCATTTTCATTTGTTGGTATTGAAATCTATAAATTACTTCACCCTGGATACTGCCTTTGAATAGAAGGGACATGTCTTTCAGGGAAGGGCCAGCCAGCAGGGTATGCAAGCTGGAGGGTGACATTTATGCTTCCTGGTGGTCTCACCTTCCATGGAAGCAGCCACTCTGCTGCTTTAGATATTCAAAAGCAAAGTTCTGAACTTTTAACTTTCATTTGGTTAGCTATCAGGCCATGGGGTACCTCATGGACACCCTGTCAAATTTCTCCTCTCTTTTTGAAGGCGAGTTTGCTGGTTTGAGAGCTGAAACCGTGAGGAGTAGGTAGTGATTTTAGGTTTCTGGTTTGAATTCAATCCCTTTGTTAAGTAACAAAATCAAAACTCTCCTTATTCAACTTCCTGACCCGTATTCTTGGAATATCACTGTGAGTTTTGGCTGCGACAGATAGAAGTAGTATCTCTATGATCCTGCATGGGTTAAAGTTTGATTCATTCCTCAGCCATCAGAAAGTTTCTTTCAATTTAGGAAATTCTGTGAACTTGCTCATAGTAGGTACTTAATAAATATTTATTAATTTGATTTAATCTAGGATAATACCTCTAAGATTCTTGAATATTCCTACAATATGTGTTCCTGATAGTTCAGTTCTTAGAAGTAGAATGGAGGTGGGTCATTTTGAAGTGATTTTCATCTCTGGCTCCCTTTCCTACAATGTTAGAGACACAGCTTTGTGAGGTGACTTCAGGACAGAGCCCTGGAGAGGCCCTCACTCAGTGACACCACCCTAAGAATCTGAAAGGATCTATTCAAGGGTTTTTGGATGGCTTCTGATGGCTCAGCTGAGATTTGTACCTCTGAGTTCAGCAGGACCCCCAGTGCCATTTGGTCTTCCTCATCTCTATTCTATTGAGCCTGAGAGGTCACGTAGTCTGGCTGGTGCCTTTCCAGACAACTTCTACTGATGAAAAAAGAATAAGGAGGCTTTAAAAAAAAAAAAAAGAAGAAGAAGAAGAAAGCATGCTGCTGGTCCTAGATCCCCAACCTCGACAAGAACAGTATCTAGGTTCATCAAAGCCCAACAAGAGGGCGTGAAGATAACTCTGTTGCTTATAGAAATGATCAACCTAAGGGGGATCCCATGGCTGATGCCAGCATATATTCTTCTTGCCTCCAGATTAGCTCCATCGCAGGCCAAAGAGGTCTGGAACCGAATTAGCGGTCAGCATAACAACTGCTAATACTCATCAAGTACTCATCGTATATCCTGCACTGTTTTAAGGTCTCCATTAATTCATTTTATCCTTATAAGAACTCTATAGGCAGATACTAAAATTATTTTTCTTTTACTGATGAAGAAACTGGAGCAGAGAGACTTCAGGTAAATTGCCCAAGATTACACAGTGTGATGCTTTACACTTGTGTGGAAATTCTTTGAAACTCTTCTCTTCAAGAAGTGGAGTATCAACCTCCTTCTCCCTTGATTTGAATCAGACTTAGAAACCCAATTCTAATGAACAAAATGTGGTGGAAGTGATGGCAGGTGCTCCTCACACTAGGATAAAAGACATTGATTGCCCCTTCTTGCTGGCTCTCTCTTGAATTGCATGTCTTGAGGATTCCTACGCAGCTTGTAGAGGGGCCCATGTGGGAGGACCAACAACCAGCACCAGTGGGCCCCCCATGTAAGTGAGCCACTGTGGAGTGGGTCTTCCTGCCCCAGTCAAGCCTTCTGATGACAGCAACCACATGACAGACCCTGAGCCAAAAGTGCCCAGCTAAGCCACTTCTAAATCTGACCTGCAGACACTGTGAGATAATAAATGGTTATAATTTTGAACTGCTAGGTTTGGGGTAATTTGTTATATATCAATAGATAATCTTCTAAGTGTCAGGGTCCAGATACCAACCCAGAGGGTCTGAAAGAAGAGCCCACAGTTTACCACTATACCATTCTGCCCCTGTTGATACAAAGGAGATTATTTGATAAACTCAGATTCTGACAAAAAGTGTTCAATAATTTGGAGGACCATTTCATCCAACTGTAAGAAATTCTAATGTGTTTCTAGACATTGATAATCTGCTGACGGCAATGCACACATCAGCTACTTAGAGTCACTCCTTTCGTTGGATGTTCTGTAGTCAAATGCTCTACCCTTGAGCTATACCCCCTGCTATTCCTTGAATGTTCTGAATGAATGTTGGTGTAAGTCTTTTGGTCTATCCTGTTTTTTCTAGACTCCAAGCAGATCTTACCTTTCCGTCAGCACGGTACTTCAGACAAGCTTGTTAGAATATAATTAATCAGATTATAGCTTATTTTAGTGTCATTTCTATCCTATGGATACCACAGTCACCGTAACCAAATTAGACATGTATCAGATCTATTGACCTCAAGTATTAGCCTTCTTTTAGCGTCTTATTACTTTTAGGCTGGGAGGAAAATATAAAACAACTCAATTTTGAGATAGGATCACCTCTGCACGTGGTTATTTCCGGTTATGGGTTGATCTGGGCTGCTTGTCCGAAGGTTGACTCTCTGCTGCCACCTGTTGACAGAATAAATGCTAGCGCCCACAGCACTGCGCTTCGCACGGACTGCAAGCTTCCGAAGTGGGAGTGCCTGTCTCTCTCCACAGACACTGTTAGACGGTTGTCAGTAAATAACCATCACTTGACATAACTCCACTGGCTGCAGCAAACATGTGTTCCCCACCACTGGTTTTCAGCATCGAGATACCCAGAAGATGCACTCAGAGATGCAGAAGGTACGTGGTGAGTAACTCACTAGGTACTCAGAGTCAAGGGAGACAGGAGGCCTCAATGACGGTCCAACCAGGAAGAAACTACCTGCCCCCGGAATCCTGACACTCATTGTCTCTCACCAGGACAGATGCCACAACCGCAGTCTCTTTGCTTCTACTCCTCAGTGTTTTCCGCGTGGCCGCCACGTCACTCCTGTGTGTCAAACCCAAAGTCCAGGTTTCCCACGAGGTAATGGCAGAGCTTTCCACAATCTGACCCTGGCCTCGCTTATCTCATGATTTTCAACTTAACACTGAACTCTATGTAATTTCTGGAGCAACCATGCTCTCCAAGGCCGCACGCTCTTTCTCAGTCTTTGAGGATTCGGCCTAGAGTTCATCTCATCTGGAATCCTGTCTTCCCACTCTAGGGACCTCTCCCTTTGCTGCTTCCGCTTCACAGCTGGGGTGACCCCTCACCCACCACACTCCCGCAGGGCTCTGGGTGCCGCGTTGACATTGTTTTGCCTTTTTTTTTTTTTAAAGATTTATTTAAAATTTTTATTTATTTATTTGACAGGGAGAGACGGAACACAAGCAGGGGGAGTGGGAGAGGGAGAAGCAGGCTTCCCGCTGAGCAGGGAGCCAGACCCGGAGGTCGATCCCAGGACCCCGGGATCATGACCTGAGCCGAAGGCAGATGCTTAATGACTGAGCCACCCAGGCGCCCCCTCCA
>NW_023270316.1:62609026-62775129 GCF_011800145.1 Mirounga leonina
CCCCCCCCCCCCCCCCCCCCCCCCCCCCCCCCCGCCGCTTCTTTGACAACAATTGCAGGATTCTATTTAACTTTGCACTCCTGGTATGTGGCCAACAGAAGGGACTTAATAAATGAGATAATGTACATAAAGTATTTAGCACATCACCCGACAATAGTAAGTGATCAATTCAGATTGTTGCTGTTATTGGTAATTTGTTGAATGAAACCAGTGGTTACTGCTCACAGATCCACAAGCAAAAAAAAAAAAAGTATTTGCTTTTTTCCTGGCAACAACTAAAGAGAGGAAGGCTGAATGAAAAGAAAAGAAACACAAGATATGCATAGAAAACAATGAAGAATCTAAAGACACTAGAGATAAACCATTAAATAAGCTAAATAATATGAGATTAGTAAGAAATTAAACAAAGCAGGGGGAATTTGACAAATTTTCCTAGCCGGCCAGATAGTCTCCACTGGGAAAATGGCTTTGAGAGAAGTGGTAAATTCCCCATAACCTGAGTCACTAGAAACTAGACCAGACAAACCACTTAAAAGTAAATGGCAGCAGACATCAGGGAACCAGCTGAGTTAGTGGGCTTTTTCATCTTTAATTTCTCTGATTCATTCATAAAGTATTTATAATAAGGATGCAAAACCTTTGTTACATCTTTTCCCATTTGTTCACCTTCATTTTTCTGAGGGAAATGTGCCCAATACGAATGTGCAAGCCCACCGGAGCTCATATTGAACAATAATACTGGAAAAGAGAGAGACGGCCATTTTACTGGAAACTTTTTGGACACAACTGGATTATTTTGATTAGGTTTATATTGGGGGAGAAAAAAATCTTGGGGCAGATTGCTACTGGGTGTTGGTTCATTTAGTCTTTGAATAAAATTGGTCAGAATACCTTTTCATAAAATAACCACCACACATGACACGCAAGTTATACTTTCCTACTCTAGCTCCCTCCTGCTTCCTCCTCCTTGTTCCTCTGCCCCTCTTTTCATGTGATGGTTCCTAGAAACAAAGCCAGATACCAGAATAAAAGAGCTGATACTACTATTCTCTTGCAGTTGTTTAGTTGTTTTCTTTTGCTTTTTAAATGTGGTCCTATTTTTCTGACTCTGCTGATTAGGATTTTGCCTAAAAAACATCTTTCCAAAGTATCTCTGAAAAGATTGTTTTAGATTATTTCCAGCTTTGCCTTTAGCTGGCATCTGGATGCTTTATTTTGTTTTGGTGCATTAAAATGTAATACTACATTAAAAAATAAGTAATCGTGGTTTTTTGAGCCACTTGAGCAAGATCTGGGAGTGTTCGGGGTGAGTGGGAGCAGGGAGGCTCTGGCAGGACCCTCTCATGTTAGTGAGGAGGGAACCAAGCTCCCAGACATATTACAGGGTCACAAAGCAAGTGGGAGTCAAAGCCTAGACTGAACCCAGATGTCCTCATTTTTCATCTAGAAGTTTGCCCATTATACCAAGGATTAAGTGGGTAGAGACACTTGAGTTGTGTGCATTTTTTTTTCTTTTTCCCCAATCTAAATTTCAGCAATATAACCATAATAAAGATAAGAACAGCTAACATCCAATGAATGCTTATTTTGTGCTCTGCATTATTCTACACTTTTAATGTGTGTTTATTTGAGTCACAAGACCATTATCCCCATCTTACCAATGAGGAAACTGAGGCACAGAAAGTTTATGTTACTTTATCAGGGTAATGTAGCTTAGGTAACAGATGACAGAGAGAAGATGTGACTCCAAGGCCTTGGCTCTGGAGAGTAATACTCACCCATTACACCTGATGTCTCTCAGCAAAACCAGATCTTCCGCTGGGGTTGGAAAAGCAATGGAAATGCCTCTACCTCTGTCTGAGTGTTGACATTTCATTGCTATTTCAATGTCATTATTGTGGCTTTGCATTTTGATATCCCCTATTTTAGATAATCATTATAATGAATTTGCAATCTCACTCCCTTAGAATTTTCTGAATGCAACCACACTGATTTCACAATGATGTGAAAATACCAACTTTGCAAATTTTGCATCTTTGTAAACTACCTAGGTGTAAAGATAACTAAAAAGTTTGCTCTAAACCACTGATAAAAGTAAAGCAATTATCAGCAAGTGGATTTACAAAGGAACCAGTATGAAAGCTACAAAAGTGACATTTCTTAATATCCAAGAAGATCAAATAGAAGAGCCTTTGAGCATAATGGAAGTTGTACCCAATACTAAATACAGTTCTTAGATTTTTTTTTCCAAACACTATTTTTAATGGGGAGTATCCTATATTCTGTTCTAAAGACCAGAAACAATTGCCCTAACTATTTTTTTTTTTAATGACTTTCTATTAGCAAAAAGAAGCCTTCAAAATGTACATTACATTTATAAAGTTTTAAAACTGTATGAAGTTTAGGGAAGAATAGATAATATGGAAGACTCTGAAAGTCACAACTAAGATCTCCTTTGGTAGAAATAAACTCGGGGGGGGGGGGCGCCTGGGTGGCTCAGTTGGTTGAGTGACTGCCTTCGGCTCAGGTCATGATCCTGGAGTCCCGGGATCGAGTCCCGCATCGGGCTCCCTGCTCGGCGGGGAGTCTGCTTCTCCCTCTGACCCTCCTCCCTCTCATGCTCTCTGTCTCTCATTCTCTCTCTCTCAAATAAATAAATAAATAAAATCTTTAAAAAAAAAAAAAAGAAATAAACTCGGGGCTTACCACCCTATTAATAATACAGCCAGGGAGGCAGTTGGATGGGCCTTATCCTGCAGTGAGACAGCTTCACTCTGAGAAACGGGAGGCCATTTTGGAGCCTACATGTGGGTTTCCGTTCAGCCATTTTACACCAAAGCTACTCAAACTTCTTACAACCCCCACGTTCCCCTGTGTGGTTGATTTTTAGGTTCATTTTAGCTAATAGTTAGATCTCATGGAGCAAACAAAAATGTCAATAGACACATAATTTCCATATCCATCAGGACTAATGAGAGTACCACCTGACAGGTTTATACAGGCTTACACAGCATTTCTTAAAGAATGCATTTATGTTTAAAGAAGAAGCAGCTGATTATTAGGTGGATGGAACTTAAGTCGCAGGGAAGAATCAGCCTATTTCCACAAAACTACCAGCCTTAAAAGAATCCTGCTTGGAGTCCGGCTGGTGCGGAATTTCTACATTCCAGGGACTCCTCTCTAGATAACTGATAAGTGATGGTGGCCCAGTTCTGTCACCGACTGGGCCCTGCCAATCTACAGTCTGACAATCTTCCAAGTTTTGTTTTGTATTCCTCCTGTTCTAATCAAAGCAGAGGCAGAAAGAGATAACCAGCTTCTAATTACTGAAAATCATGGTGTCCTGGCCTCTTTGGTTGTCAGCAGAAAATGTGAAATGGCATAAAATCTCTTCCTCTTTGTCTATCAGAAGCCTCACAATCTCCAGTGCTCAAGGCTCCCACTGTTAGGGGGGACATCCAGGTCACACGAAGACCTCTCCCTTCAAACAGCAAGGGAAGTCCATTTGGAAAGCTTTCACTGCTGCCTCAGTCCAGGCCTGAGCCTCTGCCCAAGAAACAAGTCTAAGCGAACATCCTATATGAGCGGCACCCAGGGAAGACCAGCCTCTTTCCTCAGGTTGCCTTGGAGACAGATCTGCTCTTTTCCCTTCCTGGCACCAGGATGGGGCATGGGGGGAGACCATGAAGAGCACGGGGTGGACGGAACTGGCTTTGGATACCTGCTCTGCCACTGGGGAAAGTCCCTCAACCTCTCAGACCTTCCCGATTCCCATGTGGAAAACGGTGATACCAAGGTCTGCTTTATGGGGTTGTGAGGTTGAGACATAAAATATGCCCAGGGCCTGGCCCTGAATTGGAGATCCAAAATGGCAGGCATACAGAAGGAGGTGGTGCCTGGACAGTGACAGGAGGGCAGGCACTTCTCAGACTAGAGCCTCTAGTGTTTGCATGCTTCGGAAAACCCTTCGGCTCCTTGACAGGGGCAAGAGAGCACAAGGCGACCGGATGAAGGATGTTTTTTCTGTTTTCTAAAGAGACCATATGGTGAGTCAAGTACTTTTTTACTTCCACCACCCATAAGAGATCAAGGACTGAGCTCTGGGGCCAGGAAGGGGAGTCTGAGGAGGCTCTCTGAGCCAGGAAATAGATCATACATGATGTGACACCAACAGTGGTGGGGAGTAACTTTAGCAAAGTCTCTTTCAGGTGTTTATGGAGCATGCCTCTGATTTTCAATGACCAAGTCCTTTTGACGAATATTCAGGGGCTGGTGTCCCTGCAAAGAACACAAAGTGAGGCCCAGCTCCAGCTATCTGACAACGGAGAGCTGAGGGGATAGAGACTACAAGCTCCCCGAGGGCAGGAACCATGCCTGCAAGTGAAGAAAGGGCCAGTGGGGTTAAATCACCCCCCAAGGGGAGTGGCTCAAATAAGGCTTCAGTTATGACTATCCTCCTGCAGAGACCAAAACCTCAGGGCAGGATCTCACGGGGCAAGTCTGGTGAAAGGCTGAGGCCCACCCCACATGATAACTCTAACTTGCTGTCTCTGGATCAAACACACTTGGCCGATCGTGTCCGCCACCAAAACAGCATACGAAGAAGTGCCTGGAAAGTCTTGCAGTGTGATTTGTGGGGAGCAAGTGCCTGTCGGAATCCGTGGGAAATAAGCTGGAAAGATGGTTGGATCTGTTAACTGCCTGCCGAGGGGTGTTCTGGGGACAGGCCCCGGGTGGCGTGGAATCAGGGCGGTCCTCATCCCTCCGCCTCGGATGGAATGACCCCACTGGGCGGCCGCGGGGTGGGGAGGGCAGACCTCACCTGTGCCCGCGCCCCGCCACCACCTGTAACCCAAGCAACAGCTCGCGCCTGTGGAGAACGCAGGACACTTGGCAGGGAAAATGAACACGAAGAAGACGGTTAATATTATCAAGTGAGGTCTTGCAGAAACGACAAGAGAAGACAAGGAAGACCCAAGAGCGCAGTAACTACACGCTTCACTTGTCACCAAACCTCTCAGTGATTAAAACTTGACTGGGAGAAATTAAAGCCCATGGTCCTAAGCCTTTTTCATTATGAATAAGCCTTTTACAATGAATTCTCGAACCGTTCCCCTGAAAGCAAGTTTGACAGTGAACCTTGTTCATCAGTCTGCTAATGGCTGCAGCCACCTCTGGAAACACAAATGAATTTTTTTATTTTTAATATAATCAAGTGGATTACTAAATAGCATGGGAAGGAAAAAATGAATAAACACATACAATGGAGCATATAATTCAGTCAGACGGGGGAGGAGGGAGGCAGTGGGACAAAAAGCATTGGGTCCAGTGACAGAAGACTTGGGCTTCAGTCCAGCTTCTGTCACTTACATAAGACAAGTCACTTAACGGTCTCGGAGTTTCGGTTTCTTTATCTGTAAAAGCAGGGGATAGAAATAACACCGCACTTTGAGGACCTCGGTGGGGAGACAGGGACAGGCCCTGCAGGAGTATGCTTTCTAAAAGCCCCCCTCTACTCTTACTGCTCTCAGCACCAGCATTGGCCGCCTCCGAGCACAGCTCCGTCGGGGTGAGGGAGCCTCGGCGTGGCTCCTGTCACTCTGGGGGGCCCTGAGGGCAGTGGCCTTCCACTGACAGCCCATAGAGAACACGCAGCTAATAGGTACCAGATGACAGCAATGGTGGGGCGTGTTTATTAGATAAATGACCAGATTACCACCTGTGAAACAAACCAGAAAATGTTCATACCTTCTGGCATCTTACTGATCTCTCATCTTCTTTGCAGGACAGGTTTAAATTGTGGAAATACCAAGTAGCCAGCATCTTAACAGCACAAGGAATTTTGGTAGGCTGCCCTTGGCAACATGAAGGTGCTGAGTTGCTGGGGGGAGATTGCATTTTCGTAGGGCAAGGAAATTTGCCGATGTGACACGCTAGATATTAAGGTGCCATACTCGTTATTTTCCTCCAACTTCACAGATGAGAAAGCTGGGGCTGAGAAAGAGTGACTAGTTTTTCCAAGGTCCCACAGATCCAAATGATACTCTTAACCGTTACATCACACTGGGCACAGGACACTGTGGGAATCTGGAAAATTACAAAAGATACCGCCTGGCTGGAGGCGCCATGAGTTGCTTCAACCACTTGGAAAGCAATTTGGTACTTCCTAAAAATCTAGAACATTCATATACTCTATAACCCAAAAATGCCACTCCGAGTTAGAGAAATTCTCGTGTACTCGTACTAGTTTGTGTACACAGGGCTCTTATGGAAGCGTTGTTCATAATGCAAAACAAACAATCTAGAAAAGCCAAAAGTCGATTTGACAGGGGGATGGATGTAAATAACTCGTCACACGATCCTATACAGCAGTGACAAGGAAGGAGCCATAACTCTCCACGGTTGCAGAGACGACTCTTTCACATTACACCAAGTGGAGAAGAGTAGCTTACAGGGGGCTACCTCTAGAATGACACCACTTCAGTAAAACTCAAAGCAAGTAAAACTAACACAACGAATCTGGATACATATGTCCATGATAGAACGTTTAAACCATTAAGTGAAAGGTAAGGACAAAATGCGAGCAGATGGTGCCCGCTGCGGGGTAGGCAAGGGTGAAACAAACGCTTGCAGGTCGATGCAAAAGTATTGGGTACATCCTGGTTTGCGAGCTGAGTGGCAAGTCCTTGGGTGACTGCTCTGTCCTGCTTTGTGTTACCATGTAAATTAGATCATTACTTTGAATGAAGTACCTATCTCATCATTAAAGCCTCTGTTTTAAAGTTACTGCTGGTGGGATGGGCATAGAGGGGCCTCCATCTTTCATCCCACCCGAGGCATCTCAAGCCCAGATGACTGAAAGGGAAAAAAAAGCATTGGGCCGAGGTGCATGGCTCCACTGATCCGGGTTTGTTTTTCTGGCCGCGCTGCTCGAGAAAGCTACCTGGGGCTCTGGGTCTGGATAAACAGCCCGGCCAGCCCGGCAAAGCAGATGACAGAGTTCTAGACCACCCACGCAGCCATTAAGAGCTGCGCTGGGGGGAGCCAGAAATTGCATATGTCCCTGCCCCTTGGCGGCACGAAGCCACCTGTGGAGAGCAGCAGGGACAGCAGGAGTGTCCCTGTTCCAGGGCTGGAGGCCCAGCTGCCCCCAGGGGCCAGCAAGTGAGTGCAAGTGAGACATCAACACCAGGCGCTCCAGCTGGGGCAATTTATGTGAGTGGATAATTGCACATAATGGAGTTAAAATATAATTGCCTCATTAAAATGGGTTACTAAATCTCATTGTGTGTGAGTGTGAAAGAGATAGACAGAGACACGTGTGTTAAACGGCAAGAAAACAAAATTGCATAAATG
This sequence comes from Mirounga leonina, assembly GCF_011800145.1. NCBI lineage: Eukaryota > Metazoa > Chordata > Mammalia > Carnivora > Phocidae > Mirounga > Mirounga leonina. The sequence continues at coordinate 62,616,383 of NW_023270316.1, forward strand.
AATGTGAACGAGAGCAGAGTGCCTGACTGGGCCACCTCCGTGGAAGGAGACCTGGGCACCTCATGGAGCCTCTGAATGACTCGGGAAACCCATCCCTGGCGGCTGCTCTCGCACCATGGGGACGGCCCAGGCTGGGGCCGAACTCATGGTCGCCAGGTCCTAGGCCCTGCCCGGGGGTCTCCAGTTTGGAAGCTCAAGCTCTCGTCTTGTGTAGCAAAGATGGGCTCTGTCCCCCCACGGTCTCCAGAGGTCATCCTGGCAGGGCTCCCCCAGCAAGCGGGACCATCGGCACTCTTCCCACCGGCTTCCCCCTCATGGCCGACTTCAGGGCTGGAACCGGAGCTGGCTGTCGGCCTGTGTGACAGGTACGTCTAGGGAGCAGAGAAGAACCGCAGAGGGAAACGCTCCCAATGCGGCAGCATGAGCCCTTGCTGACCTGGAAGGGAGCCCGCGCAACTGCCATCTCCCCAGCCTCCGCTGGAAGAACACAGAGCACCAGGCTCTGGCTAGACTCCGGAAACGCTCCCAGCGGTCACGGTCACGCACACAGAGACAGAACGTCGTTCTTCTCCCCTGCTGCCTCCATGTCTGCCCGCCAAGCCACCCATGCCCCATAGGAGAGCTCCTCCATGGGAGAAAAATCTGGCTCCTCACTGCCTTTGGGTTTTGTTTTTGTTTTTGTTTTTTTTTTTTGAAACAGTTATTTCTAAAATTAACTCCAAGCGCTTATTACCCCAAGAGCCACACATGGTCATGCCTCACTTTGTTCCCAAGTTTCCAACGAGCGCTCAATCTGGCGATTAGCACAGCTCAGTCTGGAAGGAGCAAAGTTAAGTTTTGTCTCAGAACGCTCACACATTAAAATGTCAACACTAATGAGTTATTTTCTTTTCAGTATTAGAAAGCAGATAAACATTACCAATCTGGTGTCAGTGAGTGTCACTAACAAAACCCCAAACTTGCTTCAGAATCGGCCAGTCTGGGAGTGTTGCCTATAGCTTCAAGTGAGGCAAGGAGATGGGCACAGGAGATAGCGGGAGAAGGGGACAGAGGGGAGGGCTGCACACCCGGTCCTGACCTGGGCAGGGGACACGGACTGTGCCCCGTCACCCTCACCAGCCTGCGTGACTCACCGCTGCTGCTAAGCTCCTGATTTCAAATGCAGATTTTCACTTATATGAACAGATTTGTTTCTATGCGTGATTAAATACTCACTTGATTCCTCAGATAAGTTCAGAAGTGCAGAAAGGAGGAGGATGAGCTTTTTAATTACAAGCAGTTCAGCCTGGCAAATAGAACTCTCAACCTGCCAAGTCCTGGACTTCTAAACCTCTCTAAGATCCCCATCTGCTTCTACGGGGGATTGGGGAGGTGGTGCTGATTCAAGTTCCCACAGAAAGAATTAGAAAGTCTTGGACCAAACGCTTAGCTCTAACAAATAAAGAGCCTCAGTTCTGGATAAAAGTCAAATTGTGAAGATATTGCAGAGCTCTGTTTTTTGCTTTTTTGTGTGTTGGGAGGGTGGGTGGGTTGGTTGTGGAACAGGACAAGACGGGGAAATGGCAGAACCAGATTTCAGCTCATCTTGGTGAAATTTTGGAGTTACAAAGGCTACTCTTGTTCCCTCAGGTTTTTTTGGGTGCAGGCCAGGGGTGCCTGGATGTCCCTAATCCCTGAATGGATCTCCCTATCCCACCACCATGCCCAGTTTCCTTGAGCGCCAGGATACTCCAGAAGCCTCAGAATGGAGCCCCTGGAATGTTATGAAACAGGAATTGGCAATGCTCTCCTTTTAAGCTGCCAAACTGGAGAAAGAGCTGTGGAGGCACAGGAAAGGTGAATGCAATGTGTCATCTGGGTGTCATGACTCCACTCGTAAGGTGCCCCCAACTGGGCCCCCACCGCTCAGGTGGCAGGCAGATGGAGGGCAGATGGGCAAGAAGGGTGGGGACAGAGGCAGCATTGAGGAGAGTATCTAGAAGGAAGCAGTGGCCGGGTGGCAGCTGCTGAGTCTCAGCCAGCCTGGCACGGCTATCAGGAAGCCTGGAGTGCCACCCTCTGGTAACTGGGCCAGGGGTTGGTTGCTAAATCCTGTAACAGAACCCTCCCTACAGGCACTTGGCATTTGAGCCTTAATGGTCTTGGCACTTGGCCTAATTGCTCAGAATATGTGCATGGTTAGAGAGTAATTCCTTCATCACCCTCAGTAAGTATCTGCACACAGCAAAGAAGCTGTGATATTTTTATTCCAATAATTCCTTTGCCGGCCACCAAAATTTGATGAAAAATTTCTCAGAAGCTACTAGGTATAAACCAAACTGAGTCTTACATTAAGTTTATGTTTCAGATTACGGATAGTTGTATAAACCTCAGAATGTCCACCAAGCAAGAAAATTGCCTCATTTTGTTCAAGAAACCGTGTGCAAGGAATGCTGCTACATTCGGTGATAAAAAGGAGGCACATTATAAATACTATCTCAAAAGACTGGAAGCTGACATATTTGCTTATGCTTCTTAACATGATTATGCACCGTAACTCATTTTGAGATAAGGTCATTTTGGTTAATGAAATCAGATTACCTTATCAGATTGATCTCTTCAAGATTCAAGTCAGACGCTGGTACTCAGAAAACAGAGCCAACAGAATCCCAGTCACCCACCTCAGGGTTTGAGAGAACAGAAGCGAACAGTATGAATGGTATCTCAATATGCTCTGTGAATTTTGCTTAATTTACCAAAGTGCATGGTGGTGCTGCCAGTAATTCATATATCGATGATTGGCTTAATTGGTAAGTCTCCAGTGTATTTTTATAACCATGAAGTAGGACACACAGACAGGGACATAAAAGGGCCACGACAGAAGGAAACCTATTGTCATCATCAATTGTGCTTTTTAAGAAACAAATTTTAGGGGCACCTGGGTGGCTCAGATGGTTAAGTGTCTGCCTTCGGCTCAGGTCATGGTCTCAGGGTCCTGGGATCGAGTCCCACATCGGGCTCCCTGCTCCTCGGGAGCCTGCTTCTCCCTCTGCCTCTCTCTCTCTCTCTGTCTGTCATGAATAAATAAATAAAATCTTAAAAAAGTTCTAAAAAAAAAAAAAAAGAAACAAATTTTATTGCTCACTCCCTTGTTAAAAACTAAAAGCAGAAATGCAAATAACATACTTCTAAGTAAGTAAAGGTTCAAAGAAAAAAATCATAAGGGATAAAATTTAAATGTTGAGACATAGCCTCAGAACATATAAAGCAAAAACTGAAAAAAACTCAAAAAAAATGAGCAAATACATAGTCGTAGTTAAAATTTTTAGCAAATCTTTCTCAGCAGATGATACAACATGCAGATCAAAAATCCAAAGGACTATAGATGATTTGAACAAGATTAACAAAATTTATCCTCTTAACATGTATAGAACACTGCACCCAGTAACTACAGAACATATCATTTCCACAGATAAGGGGGATGTCCTTCACTAAAATAGTATGCTGGACCATAAAATAACTATGAACAGATATATAAGGATTGATACACAATTTATCGGTTGGCTACTGTGGAATTAACCTTGAAATCAATAATAAAAAGATAACTAGGAAATCTTATGTTTGGAAATATACTTTTTAAATAATCTATGAGTCAGAAGAAATCAGTGTGAATCAGAAAATACTTTGCAGTGAAAAATAATGAAAATATGACATATAAAAACATGGATATAACTAAGTCTGTGTTTACATGGAAATACAGATGATATTTAAATGAATATATTACAAAAAAGAAAGTTTGAAGATTGATGATACCAATTTTCCTTGACTCACAATAGGGTCATGTCCCATGAAACCCATTGTAAGGAGAGGTAAGTTGAAAATGCCTTTAGTGCACCTAAGCTACTGAACATAATAGCTTAGCCTCACTAGCCTACCTTAAATGTGCTCAGAACACTCACATTAGCCTACAGTGAATCTAACACAAACCCTTCTTTAGAATAATGTGTGGAATATCTCATTTATTAACTACTGCACTGAAAATGAAAAACAGAATGGTTGTTAAGTGTATCAGGTGTCTACCCTTGCGACTGTGGGGCTGACGGGAAGCTGGGGCTCCCGGTGCTGCCCAGTGTCACAAGAGGATCCTCCTGCATGTCACTAGCCCAGGAAGAGATCAAAATTCAAAATGTAGAGTTCCAACTGAATGCATGTTGCTTTTGCACTACCGTAAAGTCAAAATATCATACGTTGAACTATATAGTAATTTGGGGACCATCTCTATAAGGTCCCACTTCAAGAAGATAGAAAAAGAAGAGCAAATAAAACACCAAGAAATAAAAATGGAGCAAAAAGTCAATGAAACATAAAATAATCAACCACATCCAGAACAGACTCTTTGAAAAGACTAACAAAGTTCATAGCTCTCAGCAAGACTAAGCAAGAAAGAAAACATAAATTATTAATACCATGTCCACAGATATTAAAAAAGGTTAAAAGGACAGTAAGGAGAATGACATTATGACAAATTTAGGTGAAAGGGACATATATCTTGAAAAATAGAATTCATCAAAACTGACACAAGAAGAAATGGGCCGTATGAATACTCTTCTTTATATTTAAAAAATTGAATCCTTCCCACAAAGACATCTCTAGGTAAGCTGGCTGCACTTGGAATTCATCCAAGTACTTATAGAAGAAATAACAACAATCTTAAACTATTCCGGGTAAGAGAAAAAGAGATTATGTGCTAATCTGTTTTATGAGGTCAGTACAATCTTGTTACCAAAACCTGACAAAGATATTAAAAGAGAGGAAAATAACAGGGTAATCTACAGGCCATGAACATAAAATCAAAAAAATTCTAAATAAAATACAAATAAATCAAATCAAGAGGTATATAAAAAAGATTGTACATTATGACCATTGGGTTTATTCCAGGAATGCAAAGTTGTTTTGACATTTGAAATTCTCCACATTAAGCAAATAAGGATAAAGCCTATATAGTTATCTAAATAGATACAGAGAAAAAACAATCCACATTTGATAAAATTCAAAACTCATGATTTAAAGTAATCATAACAAATCAGGAACAGAAGGGGACTTTCTTAATTTGATAAAGCTTATCTACAAAATATCAGCCAAGTAAAAGCTTTCCCTCCTTCCTCACATTTTGGAAAAAGACAGCGGTGATCACGATTACCATTTCTATTCAACACAGTAACGTTGTACTGTTGAACTCTGCACAGCGTCATAAAGCTAGCAAAACTAAGAAGAAGAAAAAAAAAAACCGTCATTAATCACAGACTATGTGACTGAATTTATAAAGTTTACCAAAAAATCTACAAATAAAGTTTAGAATTAATTAATAAATTTAGCAAGGTCACTAATCACTATATAAAACAAAACTAAATCCAGTGGTTTGTACAAAAAGAGAAAATAGTGTGATCAATATAGGATTATCCCAGGAATGCAAGAGTGGTTTATGATCAGAAAAACTGTAAATGTTGGGCGCCTGGGTGGCTCAGTCGTTAAGCATCTGCCTTCGGCTCAGGTCACGATCCCAGGGTCCAGGGATCGAGTCCAACACTGGGCTCCCTACTCAGCAGGAAGCCTGCTTCTCCCTCTCCCACTCCCCCTGCTTGTGTTCCTGCTCTCACTATCTCTCTGTCAAATAAATAAAAATAAAATCTTAAAAAAAAAACTATAAATGTCATTTACCACATTAACATTAAAAAGAGAAGAGCCTTATGATCATATGATGCCCTCTGATTAATCTACTGAAAACCTACAGCAAACATAATTCTTAACGGTGAGATACTGGGAATGTCACCTTTAAAATCTGAATTACAAAACGTGCCCATTATCACTGCTCTTGGTTAACACTGTGCTGGCGGTCCTAATAAGGATGTTAAGACAACAAAAGAAATGGAGGGCATATAGATTGCAAAGAAAGAAACAACACGGTCGTCTAGTCTCAAATAATATAAATGTCTATATAGAAAACTCAAAGCATGGATATTAGATACAATAAGTGAGTTAAGTGCTAATATCTAATATAATCAACATATAAAAATCAATTCTGTTTCTATACACTGCAACAGATAATTTTTTTTTTTAAAGATTTTATTTATTTATTTGACAGAGAGAGAGATAGCGAGAGCAGGAACACAAGCAGGGGGAGTGGGAGAGGGAGAGCAGGCTTCCCGCCGAGGAGGGAACCCGATGTGGGACTCGATCCCAGGACCCTGGGATCATGACCTGAGCCGAAGGCAGACGCTTAACGACTGAGCCACCCAGGAGCCCAACAGATAATTTTAAAATGTAATTTAAAAATAGATGCCATTTACACTATGAACAAGAACTGTAAGTTTGTTAGGAATGAATAGACCAAAGTTTTTAGATTTATATGAAGAAATATAAACTTTTATGAAGGACACTAAAAATACTCTAAATAGGGAAAATTTAACATGTTCATGATTTGGATTATTTAACATCATAAAGATATTAATTGTACCCAAATTGATACACAGATTCAAAGTAATCCCACCCATATTCCCAACTGCTGCTTGAGAAATAGAAGTTGATTTTAAAACCTAAGTGGACGAGCAAAAAGCCAAGAATGCCTAAGGCATTCTAGATGAAAAAGACAAAATGGAACATCCTACCATATATTAAGATTTTAAGGTTATAATATTAAAATGTTTGTGCAGGAATAAGTAAACCTATGAAAACAATGCACGGAAGATCCAGAAATGTGCCCACATATGTAAAAATTTATGACAGAGATAGCACTAGCCTCATCCCACTGTTATCACACACAAAGTAGGAAGCAATACTAGTAATTCTGCATCATCCCCTGATACCTGCGGTTACCAAGAGCAACACCATGGCTAATGATTTACCACTTGCAAGCAGAATCACAGGTTAACCACAGGAGTGTATTTGCACATTTTTGGATTTCTGCAAATTCCATTATGATTTATTATTGTATGATTCATTACATTAACCTGTTAATACTCAGTGGTTAAGTGATTTCTTCTTTGTAGGATTCAGAATAAAGGCCGGGTAACTTGACATGGTGTTTTTGTTTTCGGTGTTTTGAACGGCAGCCTTCTGACTTCTGAACGCTTGCTTTGCTGACATCTTTGTTTGTGAAACGGAATACAGTTTTCAAGAGAGAAAAATTCCCGATCTTCTATTAAGTGCATATTGCAAGGCTGTGGAATACTAACCCAATCTTTGGTTTCTTTTTTAAGACCTGGCTTCTCAGGCAAATGCATTTTTTTTTTTTTACCTCCGTGCACTCCTCATTACCATTTTATATTCCATCTGAGGCCTGGATAGCAAATAGCAGCCAGCTCTTGTCTGAAGTCTCCAAAGTAGGCTCATACATTTGATACCCCCAGGAAGGCTCATGGCATCTCAGCACAGGAGACCCAACTTTTGATGCTGGCTTGTGTAAGAAAAACCAGTCGTGTTTCTTGTCATTTTGCTTTTAGTAGGCAAAAACTAATGCTCGCTCCAGTGGAATTCCAGATCTTGACATTGATGGAAATGAACAGAATATTCAAGTAAATTAATTTCCTGGTGGCAAAGCTATTAACTTTGAAACTCCTAGATTGGCTGGGACTTTAACTGCTTAAAATATTCCATGAAAAAACACTTTGTCAAACAATGATACATCCTCTCAAAGCAAGCAAATATTTCATATGGATATTTTCAGCCCTGCCAACAATTTTCCCTTATTTTCATAAGCTTAGTACCATTTATTTTTACTTATTAAATTATCAGTGCTAGGCAAGTTTTTGTTTTTGACATTAATGTTAGTTGGATTCGATAGATGAGCATGCTGTTATTAAATGATTATTATATTTGTTTCTTAGCCAATTTATAGTCATTTCATGTGTGGATATGAAAATACATAATTATATAATCTATCTCCAGAAGCACATTTTAAGGGAAAATAAATACATATTTTCAAGATAATTGTGCTTAAGTACGATTATAGCCCTAAAGTAACCATATGTAGACCTATGTATTTATAATAGTATCTAAACAGTATATTTAACTAAATAGGAAAAATAAGCTGACCTCCAAGTATTCAACATTATTATGTGACCCTGCATTTTAATATTTATTTTAAAATCTATATTGTATAAAAGATGAAAACTTGTTGCCTAATATAAGGTCAAATATTTATACCTATGTTTCTTTCTGAGAGTTTTATAGTTTTTAACTTTTACATTGAGATCTTTGATCCATTTTGAGTTAATTCTTGTATATGTCATGAATATGGTCCAACTTCAATTTTTTTTTTTTTAAGATTTTATTTTTAAGTAATCTCTGCAACCAACATGGGGCTCAACCCCACAGCCCGAGATCAAGAGTCGCACACTCCACTGACTGAGCCAGCCGGGCGCCCCCAACTTCAACCTTTTTGCATGTGGACTTCAAGTTGTTCTGGTGCCATTTGCTAAAAAGATTATTCTTTCCCCATTGACAGGTCTTGGCAACTTTATAAAAAGATCAGTTGACGATGCATGTGTGTTTACTTCGAACTCTAAATTCTATCCCGTTGATGCCTATCCTTATGCCAGTATCACATTGTTTTGATTGTAGTAAGTTTTGACATTGGGAAGATTCAAGATCATTTAGGTGATTCATGGTCCCCTATATGTCCATATAAAAATTTTGGGATCAGCTTGTCTATTTCTGGACCAAAAAAAAAAAAAGGCAAATGAAATTTTGATAGGGACTGCATTGAATCTACAGATCAGTTTGGGGAATATTGCCATCTTAACAATATTGAGTCTTTCATCCATGAACATGAAATGTCTTTCCATCTACTTAGACCATCTTTAATTTCTTTCAACCATGTTTTGTAGTTTGCAGTGGGTATTTCACTTTCTTGGTTAAATCTATTCCTAAGTATTTTATTCTTTGTAGTGCTATTGCAAATGGAATTGTGTTCTTACTTTTTCAGATTGTTCATTACTAGTGTATAGCAATACAACAGATTTTTGCATACTGGTCTATATACTGCAATGTTGCTACACTTGTTTATTAGTTCTAATACATATATGACCATATAGATAGATATAAATATATATAATAGATATACATGCTCATACCATCTTCAAAAGGACATAGATTTACTTCTTCCTTTCCAATCTGAGTGTCTTTTATTTAGTCTTACCTAATTTGTCTGGGTATAATTTCTAGTACAACGTGGAAGAGAAGTGGCAAGAGTGTACAACCTTATCTTACTCATGATTTTAGGAGGGAGAGCTTTCAGTATAATGTTAGATGTAAGTTTTTCATAAGTGTCCTTTATCAGTTCGAGGAAGTTCCCTTCTATTCCTAATTTGTTGAGTGCTTTTTGTTTTATCAAAGGCTTTCCCAGCACCTTTTAAAGTAATCATGTTTATTATTTATTCTATTAATATGGTGTAGTACATTGATTGACTTTCATATGTTAAACTGGTCTTGCATTCCTGGGACAAACTCACTTGGTCCTAGCATATAATCCTTTAGTAGTTGCTGGATTTTCTTGTTAGTATTCTGTTGAGGATTTTGCATTCATAATCATAAGGGATACTGGACTATGATTTTCTTATGTTGCCTTTTCTGGCTTTATTATACCAATAACAAGTGTTGGCCTCAAAGAACAAGTTCGGATGTGTCCCCTCTGTTCTATTTTTTGGAAGACTTTGATAAGATTAGTGTTAGTTCTTTAAACATTTGATAGAAATTATCAGTGAAGCCATTTGATCCAGGGCTTTTTAAAAATTGGAATTGTTTGGACTCTAGTAATCAAATTGAGTCAAACTGAGTCAGAATCAATCTCTTCGCTATAGGTCTATTCAGATTTTCTATTTCTTCTTGAGTCAGTTTAGATTGTTTTTCTGTATTTGTCCACTTCATCCATATTATCTAATTATTGATGTACAATTATTTGTAGTATTCTGTTATCCTTTTTATTTCTGTATTTTATTTCTGTAGGTCAGTACTAACTTTTTATACCTGATTTTAGTAATCTGAGTCTTCTCTCTTTCTTCTTGGTCAATCTAGCCAAAGGTTGGTCAATTTTTTAAAAAAAACAATTTATTCTTTTTTTTTTTTAAGATTTTTCTATTCTTTATTTTTATTTTTTACATATATGTTTATAAATAACAACTTCTTTACATGTAACACTGGTCAGCACATCCAATAACTGAAGTAACATTTTTCTCAACATGACGAGCAAGGAACACTCCTAGAAACATCTTACATGTTTCTTTAAATCCTTGTCTGCATGCATTACATTATGATTAGCACATACACTCTCAGAAATAACTCTTCTCAACATGCCATACAAGAAACAATTTTTCAAACTTTTTTACATGTGTATTCAAACACATCTCTACATGCATTACGGAATGGCTAGCACACCCATTCACTGAAACACTATTTTTCTATTCTATATTTTCTCTGTGTCTGCCATAATCTTTATTATTTCCTTCTTCTTGCTTTCAGTTTAGTTTGCTTTATTTCTAGTTTTTTTAAGGTGTAAGGTTAGGTTAACTTATTTCTTCTTTAATGCAGGCTATTTTCTTCTAAGCACTGTTTTTGTTGCATACTCTAAGTACTGGTATGCTGTTTTATATCAAACTTTCATTCACCTCGAAGTTTTCTCTAATTTCCTTTATTTCCCTTTTAACCCACTGGTTATTTAAGAGTATATTATTTAATTTCCCTATTTATTTATTTTCCTTTTGTTATTGGTTTCTAATTTTGTGCCATTGTAGTTGGAAAAGATACTTTGTATGATTTCACTCTTTTTAAAATTTACTGAGACTTGAATTGTGGCCTAACATATGGTCTGCCTTGGAGAATGCAGCATGTAGACTTGAGAGGAATGTGTACTCTGCTGTTGGGATGGTGTTCTGTCTAGCTGGCTTGCCTGAGTCCTCTATTTCCTTGCTATTCTTTATTTCTTTGTTGATTCAAGTGACTGTCTAGTATTCTTTCATTTCAGCCACAAGGACTACCTTTATTTTATTTTTAAGTTTTATTTATTTATGGGGGGGCAGTGCATAAGCAGGGGGAGCAGCAGAGGGAGAGGAAGAAGCAGACTACCCGCTGAGCAGGGAGCCCAACAGGGCTCAATCCCAGGATGCTGGGATCATGACCTGAGCAAAAGGCAGATGCTTACCAACTGAGCCACCCAGGTGCCCCTCAGCCACAAGAACTACCTTTAACATTCCTTTAAGGCAGGTGTGATAGTTTTTGTTTATCCTGAGCTGTCTTAACTTTGTATTTTCACAGGCAGTTTTGCTGGCTATAGAATTCTAAGTTAACAGTTTTGTTCTTCCAGCACTTTAATATGTCATCTAATGCTTTCTGGCCTCTATGGTTTCTGAGGAGAATCATGATAATCTTATTGTAAATCACATGTACATGATGAGTTATCTTTCTCGCTGCTTTCAAGTTCCCCTCTTAGTCTTTGGCTTTTGATAATTTGATTGTGATGTGTCTTGGTGTGTATCTCTGTGTGGGCTTGGTTAACTTCTTAAATGTGTATATTAAACTTTTCAACAAACTTGTAAAGTTTCCTACAAATATTTCTTCAAATACTCTTTTGGCCCCCTTTCCCGTCTCTTTTCCTTCTGAAACATCCATTGTATGAATACTGATAATATCCCACAGGTCTCTGAGGCCCTGTTCACTTTCATCCTTTTTTTCTTTTTTCTTTTTTTTATCCCTTTTTCTTTCTGTTCCTCAGATTGGATAATCTCCACTGGCCTAACTTCAAATTTGCAGATTCTTTTTGCTAACTATTCAAATCTGTTCAACTCCTACAGTGAATTTTTAAATTTCAGTTATTATAATTTTCAACTCCAGAAAAGATACTTATAATTTTTGTGAAATGACTTTAAATTATAATTTTTATAAGTTTATAACCATAAAAACATCATTTTTGCAATTTCTACAGGAAAGATGGAGAAGATGAGTGCAGAATTTGAAGGTGGGAAAATAAGGGAGATTAATCTAACAGCTTCTATTTTCTCTATAAATTATGAGGGTCATTAAAAGTGAGGGTGGAAAAGTCATTTTGAAAAGTGGAGAGGTGAGGTTAGCTAAGAGACGGAGTAGAACTACAAAGCAATACGATGCCATCTCAAGACTGTGATCATGAATTTAAAAAGTCATTCAGTCCATTTATGTGATTTTTCTCAGGTAACATTCATCTGTTCAAGTACAGGTGCAAAGAAAGAAACAGAAGAATTCAACCAGAAGTTTTTGCGAGGCAAATACCTTTCTCTGAGAAAAGGCTAACATGTATTCTCTAAGGTTATACTTATGCCACATCAAAACAGCTCAAAATGCAAACCAGGAAGTATATAGCAAATACAAGCATTGTGTCCACGAATTCGCACTTATAATCTTTTATTTTGACTTAGTACTCAAGATAATATTGATAACGCATTCTGCTCATCAATCTTCCACCATCTCAATTTGGCTCTATATTGTACTTCCTTTTCTATTAGTACATTTTCTAAAAGCACACTGATGAGATGTATAAAAATATACTTCAATTATCATTGTTCTAGAAATAGTTTTAATATTTTGAGGAAACTGTATAAAAAGCCAAATACACTTTTTTCCTAGAAAACAAAGGGATTAATTAATGATAAGGTAGCAATCTTTTTTTCATTATAGAAATAAATTATATAAAATTTAAGCTCTCAATTTATATCATACTTTATTTTCTATCTTTTATATATCACACATACTCATTGAAGGAAAAAGACTAAAAGCATAGATTTATACCAAAAGAGGTGATAAATAACTGCTCTTACTCCAAAAGAATCATATTAATATAAACAATTACAAATTTCAGATACATGAATAGGCCATGTTCTGTAAATAATGTGTTATACATTATATGTTATATAAATATTAGTTTTATCTTACCATTTTGCAAAATATTTTAGCTTTGTCCATTTTTTCCTTATGCCTCAGTTTTCTCATTTATAATTTAAGGACTCACCTCTTTTTATAGTTTTACCAGACATTAAGATATTTTGCTATTAAGAATCATCCTTGAAATCTTACCAACAAAGTAAAGTCACATCAAACACATTGAAATCTATTTTTTTGAAAAACACAGTGATTCTGAATCTTACTCATAGGTAAAGTTCTAAAGTCAGAGCCCAAATCATTCTTTGTGAGGGGCCACCAGGGGGTATAGATACACTGTCAGTGAGCAGTTGCTACTCAGTATTTTTCCTCTGGTGTGAGAGTAGATCATTTTTCTTTGGTTTGAACACCAGATAAAATCCATAGTTGGTTAGGTTTAGAGTTCATACTATATAACAAATACCTATCATTAAACACTACATTTACATGCAGCACAGGGTGCCTACATGCCTAAAATCCTTTTGCAGTGCGAACTTCACCTTGAATTCAGTCCAGGGTATACACAGAGTGACATCCACCCTCTTTAAATTACTTCTCATTCTCTCTTTTCCCACTTTTTGCTAAGTGTATATTTCTGCTCCTCAGTTTAAATATGTCAACTCACATGAATAACTAATAAGAAAGCAACTTAATCTTTAGGTAAGGAGATGTTATGTCCCACCTTTGTACTAATTCTTAAGTTTAGACAAATTTTTTATGTATGATTAATTTGGAACTAATGTTGTAAAGAAAAATCTCTCAAACCTTTCATACGACTTTTCCCCATACATTTATATTCCAGAAAACTGCAGAGCTGGGGAGGTGGCTCGCAGAGAACACAGCATCTCTACATAAGGAGCAGATACAGAGCAGCACTAACTCAGGTCGAGATTATATTACTTACTTCCATGTATCTGTGATCAAAGAAAAGAAACCACTGGGACCTACAATGTTATGACACAAAGAAAATCGTAACCATCAAATTTCAAAGTGAAGATTAACAGACTAAAGAACAAGAAAACCTTTAGAGTTCTAGGGACGCACTATTTTAGATTATCAGGAGAGAAGCGTGTGCACTTGCTGCGGCGATCGGTGCAGGATGCTCTCTGGATCTCTGTATTCATGGACTGGATTCATCACAGCAGCATATACTTCACCGTAGGCTCTGCAGACTAGTTCTGTAGACTGTTTTATGATCTGCTCTCTATTGATAAACAAACAATATGTGAACACACAATCCGAAAATAAAATACTAAGAATTTTAAGAAGCTTCGTATTTGAACCAACACATTTCATTTTCATAATTACCAAATACATACTATAAAAAAAAAATCACTGTACAACTACACAAGTTACTTACTTTGGTTTGGGGATCAAACATACTTTTTCATATTCATTATTTGTTTACTGTTGCAGAAGGGCAGGGACTGTGTTTTGTTTACAGTTGTATTTTTAGGATTATTAGACAAGAAACAGAAACTGTGACCTGCCATCAATGTCCTGATCTTGCAAACATGACTGATAACACATTAACTTTAAAGAAAGAGGTTTATCATCATTCATATTTATCAAGTCTTCGAATCTCAGAATAACTTACAGTAAACTGTCCTTTCAGCTATAGCTCCTACACCAGTAACCACATTTTAGATTTCTCATCTATTTATATTACCAGGATAAAATAATGTGACCCTCCAACAAGTCAGCATTTTCCACAAAAAGAATTTCTACATATGCACATAAAAGAATAAAAAGTTTTAAATGAACTGAAGCAAATTTTTAAAGATCTGACTAGAAAAAATAGCACTGGGTTCATAAAATCTGCATCAACTCTCTCCATGTTCTCATGACATTTACTTCTTGTCATTCTCAGCTACTTCTATTCAAGTATCACTATACCTAGTGATAAAAACACTATCTTTTCTGATTTTTACAACTAAATTTAAATGTGTCTTTCATGCTTCACTCCCACACCTACTTTTTTGTTCTTATTTCTGTCAGTGGCATAACCATGTTGCGTCACCTCAGTTCAGACCCTAATGAACTCTTGTATGGAGTACAGAAAAAAGCTCCCATCTGGTCTTCCCTCTTCTAGTCTCTTCTACATTCAATCTATCATAAGCACTGCTGTTAGATTAATCTTTCTAAAGCATACCTATTATCTTGTTTCTCCCTCACCCAGGGCCTTCCTTCAAGGAGTTTCTCTGGTTTCCGAGAAGTCAAAATCCCTCATCCTGTCATTTAGAATCCTTTATAATACCTTCCATATCACAACTCTAATCCTGAGGTCCGACTCCTGACTGTTCTCTCTGCCCTGCTCGTTTCACCTGAATTCCTCCACTCTATTCCTCCATTTGCCCAGGATGCTTTTCTCTCTCTCACTGAAATGCCTTTAATTCTCAGTAAAAATGTACTCTCTCATTTCCTGATCCTCAGAGCTAGAAATAATTATTCCATTTTGGAAAGTCCATGACCAAAATGATACTTAAGAAGACTATCTGTGGAAACATGTATCTGTGGTCTAAGAAAGACTAAAATTAACTGGACAGAATGAGAAGGGAAGTACACTTATGATCTTCGATCATCAGCACCCTGTTCTGACAGGGTCTCAAACTGTTGGTGAGGTGAAACAACTTGACATTTCTCCCAAATTGCTAAAGCTTTCAAAATGAGAACAGGTAGAAGGAAGTTACACTGAGTGAATGCTTTGAGCAGCATGGAGAAATGCTACTGGCTACACTACCTTTTCACTGGAAGGGAGGGTGGTAGGAAGTGGTTTGGAAATCTACTTAACCAGATGAGCCTTCAAGATATTTTTCATCTATTAGTGATCATTCCTATAATTAACTGAACATAATAAATGCATCAATATGATGCAAAATTATTTTCCATACATGAAATAGATGAAAAATACTATAAACTGATTTTTAAAAATCTGTTAAATATAATACACATTTGATGCCCATTTTGCAACAAGTCACATAATGAATTTTAGGCATAGTGTTTTTCGTTCTTTACTCAAAGCAGTAAGACAGATTTTGGAGGAGTGTATAAAGCATCCATTAGTTATACCTAATACTCTAAAATCGATACTCAATCTGAACATAGTGTGTTATTTATACTATATAAGGAATACAAAGAGACAAGGCTATTCCCTCTCACAAGAAGTTTAAAATCTGAATATGGTACAATAATGAATATTAAATATAATTTAAAAAAATCCAGAGTAACTGGGTAAATGTAGACTGAATTGTTGAAAAATCTGAATAAATTTTAAATTTTATTCTCAAGTTCAAATGATGAAAAATTTTAAATTTACTGGAGTTTAATTGTAACCCAGGGCAGGTTTCTGTTTATAAGCTAAACTAGCTTACAAATGTCTACAACTCACAATGCAGCAGAAAAATCATTATAAATCTGAAATGGAGAAAACCAGAATAAAGCGATATTGCTAAGACATAAATAAATAAAATCAAGCCAATAAGACCAAGTAAGAGTTTATAATTTATTTTCTATGTGGTATTTGATAGTACAGCATTTCTCATTCTGTTCCTCAGTTTAGGAAGCTACTAAGACAGGGAAGGGATTAAAAAATGAACACGGCTGTACAGAACAAGATGAGAGATACCAAAGCTCATGGAGAAAAGAAGTCTTCCATGTAGTGGGGTAAATAAAGGAAAGGGCAAAGAACTGTTCCTCCTGGCCTGTCAGCTAGCTGCTAAAGCCAAACAGGAGAGAAAGGCAATGGGAAGAGAGATTCTCCAAAGTGAATCTGAGTCAAATCCAAACTGTAAAGAGCAAGAACTGTGACTGATAATGATTTTTCACATTTCTGGACAAACGTAAGAGTTCACCATCACTACCAAAGCCAGGTAAAGGTCCACACTCACATTCAATAATTTTTTTCTAATGAACTACATATAGTAGAGATCAAATGGTACAGTGATGGACATGACTGTCAGAAGACCTTGACTCTTGTCGAAGCTCTGACACTTCTTAATGTTGCCTTGAACAAGTAATTTAACATTTCTAGGACTAATTTCACTACTGTAAGGCAATATATTGAGCTTGATAATATTTACAGGGTACTTTTACTCTTAAATTATTCCATTGGATTAAGGGCATTTTAATGATCTATTTTTTAAAAAAAAACCTCTATGTGCATCTATTTATACACATACATACATACATGTTATTTTGGGGAATTGGGTTCCTTAAATAATGATTTATAATAAGCATATCAGTTATTTGTATATAAATATTTTTACTTTTATATACAAATCTTGTGTTAAAAAGGTTTTACTTTCTTGCCATTTTACTATCCCCTCCTTTTTATTTATAGTGCTAATTACTATGCAATTAGTATGTATCTTTTATCTTAAAAAGAATATGCATGTTATCTGTATATCTAACTGTCTGTCTGCCTGGTGTCTTGGCCCAAGTTATTCACTAATATCATTTAAGAAATGCAGAGTCTTGAATAATGATGAATCATTATAGTGACAAATAATCAATGCTCAAAATGGAAGTTTCAGGTATTCTCTAACTAAATACAAAATCACCAACAAATCATGTCATCATGTCAGTCATGTGCTTCTGAAAACTTGGAATGTGCTTATCTACCGATCAACTCGTGTACAGATAGGGGGAAAAAAAGCAGTATTGTTTTTTAGTGGTGTATGCTGAGCACTGGTGCTAGCCTGGGCATCCACCTCAGATCTACACACTGTATTTTGATCAATCACAGCCAAGTCCATAGCTGGTGGATGGAGAGTACTTTTAGAATTATTTCTTTTTTTTCCAATTTGAATTCAATTAATTAACATATAGTGTATTATTAGTTTCAGAGGTAGAGGTCAGTGATTCATCAGTTGTATATAACACCCAGTGCTCATTACATCAAGTGCCTTCCTTAATGCTCAACATTCAGTTACCCCACCCCCCACCCACCTACCCTCCAGCAACCCTCAGTTTGTTTCCTAGAGTTAAAAGTCTCTTACGGTTTGTCTACTTCTCTGATTTCATCTTATTTTATTTTTCCCTCTGTTCCCCTATGATCCTCTGTTTTGTTCTTAAATTCCACACATGAGTGAAATCAGATGATAATTGTCTTTCTTTGATTGACTTATTTTGCTTAGCATAATACCCTCTAGTTCTATCCACATCGTTGCAAATGGTAAAATTTCTTTTTTTTTTTTGCTGGCTGAGTAATATTCCATTTTGTGTGTGTGTGTCTGTATGCGTATATGTATACACACACACACACACACATATATATATACACACACACATATATATACACACATATCATATCTTCTTTATCCATTCCTCTGTTGATGGACATCTGGGCTCTTTCCATAGTTTGGCTATTGTAGACACTGCTTAGAATTATTTCTGTAGGTTAAAATCTAAACATAGGTCCTGCTTTTCATATAATCAAAGAGTATGAAAAAAGGCCAGTTGAAAGGGAAAAAAATTTTGAATGTAAGCTATGATCATCTATAAAGTTAGACCATTAACCTCCTTCGTCTCTTTACTATCCATGAAAATCTCGTAGGTAGTAATTTATTAGGTGGTGCTCTATTGGCCTTTGGACAGTTTAATTATCTTCATAGTGTAAATAGAACTTTCAAAAAATAAAAACATAACTCATACAAATAAAGAATGAAAGAATGTCAAAAATTTAATAACTCCTTCATGAGGAAACTATTAAGATGGTAAAGCTGGTCATTTTGAGGAACTGGTCATTTATAGGCATTTGGAAAGGAAGGTTAGAATAAAACAGTTTAGACAAAAAACGGGTTAATGTCCCAGGGAGCAAAAAAATACACAGGACATGAGGAAGCATGGGGTCTTTAATCAACAATAAGCAGAGCATCAAACTATGAAACATCCCCCCAAATAATTAAATAATTCTCAAAGGGCCTGTTAACAATGCTTCAGTGTGACA
Organism: Mirounga leonina; assembly: GCF_011800145.1. NCBI lineage: Eukaryota > Metazoa > Chordata > Mammalia > Carnivora > Phocidae > Mirounga > Mirounga leonina. The sequence goes on from NW_023270316.1 coordinate 62,635,251, forward strand.
TGGAAAGGACACACTGCTTTCCCAGACCCGATTTGCCCTATTTCTAAGTTTCGGAAAGTCTTTCTTCTACTTAGAAAGTAGTTTGCTATACCAGCGTATCATATATCAAGGATAATAGTCATGTAGTGAATTAACTACTGGAAAAAAGAAAAAAGAAACTGAAGGAGGAGGAGATGAGGATGTTATAAAATTGTACAGAAGGGCAATACTTTTCTTATGCATCAGAATACCATGCATTAAGAAATTCAATTTGTCCAGTTATAAACATCACAATGTCCTAAAAATTTAGTAGTATAAATCTCAAAAATATTAATAAAGACTAATATATGACTAAATGGAGATATCACCCATTTTAAAACATGTTCACAAAACATTTTAAATAATTATTTAAAGCATTTAGCTGTGATAAGAAATGAACTGCTTACTTCCAGAATCAGTGAGCTTGTCATTAATCAGTACTTTAGGATTTTGGTTGCCATAACAACATGACACAACTTTTATCATTACCATAAACCCAGCATTTCTAAAAATAGCTTATTTCAACATTCAGGCTCTGTGATCACTAAATTGAGCTTTATTACAGAACCACAGTTAAGAGTGCAATCAAATGCATCACAGGAGAGAAGAAGTCATTAACAGTTTAAGCCTGAAAAACTAAAAAGAAAAGATGATAATATACTTATAAATAATAGATTGGTTAAAGAACATTGATTTTTCTTTTAACATAATACAAACATCAAAGACGTCACAATGGGTCAAGTTAATTTTCATCCCAGATCAGTTTTCTGTCACCCACTGTAAAATTAAAGCATATCTTAGGGGCATTTGGTTGGCTCAGTCAGAAGAGCGTTCGACTCTTGGTCTTGGGGCTGTGAGTCCAAACCCCACACTAGGTATAGAGATTATTTTTTTTTAAAAATCTTTTTTAGAAAAGTATATTTTACATAACACCCTGCCCACATCTCACATAAGTGTTACCTATCATGCAAACATTTTTGAACTTCCTTTAAAAATAATAAAATAATATAATCTCAACATAGGACTAATAAAAATACAGTACAGGCCAGTGTTAAAGAGAATAGGTTCTGGAATCAGAAATACTGGATTCAAATCTTGGCTCTGCTTCTTACTAATTGCTTGCCCTTGGTTCATTTAACCTTTCTTTCTAAGCAATGTCCTCTTCTGTAAAGAGGAAATAGTAATTCATGGACTCACTGGGAGGATTAAATGAAGTTAAAGGATCAATCTTGTTGAGGTATTCAGATGGATTACATTGTAGGGGTTGGGGTGGGGCAAGGGTGAAAACAGAATAGTTCAGAAGCTAATGTGATAATACAGGCATAAATGACACTCCTTTGGACCATAGTGATAACTGTGAAGATGTTCAAAAGTAACTAGTCTCCTCTCACATAACTTTTTTCTAGATAAACATTTAATGAAGTGATTCCATGGGAATTTTGACTGAAGTTTATTGAATTTATTGGTTTAACTATATCACATAACCAGTTTGAGAAGAATACTATGTGACTATGTTGGAACACTGAAAATCTACAGCAAACATCACACTTAATGATGAAACATCAGAAATATTTTCACTAAAGTTCAAAATAAGATATGCACATTCACTATTACATCTACCATTTACCTTGGAGCTCTTAACCAATATAATTAGTTTAGTTATAAATACTGAAAAAGATTAATGAAACTCATTGTTTGTAGATGTCTTTACCAAAAACTAAACAATTGATAAGCTAATAGAACTAAAATAGAGTTTAGTTGCTTGGCCAGATTCAAAATTATCATATAAAATTTAGCATGTTTCCTATATACCAGCAATATCTAATTAGAACAGGTAATGGAAAATAAAAGATCTTATTATAATAGTCACAGAATAAACCTGATAATATATAGAGAAGATTATATGAGGAAATTACAAAACTTGATTGAAAATTCTAAAAGATCTGAATAAATAAAATTCCCATGTTCATAGATGGAAATAATAACTAGTGGATTATACTTTTTCAGTTCTTTTTTTGCTCATTCTTACATTAGTGTGGTGAATGTTTCATATGCACTTGAAAAGAATGTTACCTTCTATTGTTGTGTGTGGTATTCTATATCCTTCTATTAGGTTGAGCTGATTAGTGGCATTGTTCAGTTCTTCTACACCATACTAGATTTTTGTCTACTTTTTCTATCAACTACCAAGATAGCAGTGTTGAAATATCTACTTCTAATTGTCAGTGTATCTATTCTTCCTAAATTTTTTGAGCTTATACTGCTTGTTTTTTGAAGTTCTGCTATTATTTGCACATATTTAAGATAATTATATCTTCTTCATAAATTGATTCTATTATTATTATAAAATGTCCCTCCTTATCTTTGGTATCTGTCCTGCAGTCTAATTTTTCTGATATTAATATAGCTACTTAAGCTTTATTATGATTAGTATTTGCATGGTATATCTGTTACCATCTTTTTACTTTTAAATATCTGTATCCTTATATTTAAAGTGGATTTCTTATAGATAGGCCATGCTTTTTCATCTAATCTAAGAAGCTCTGCCTTTTATCTGGAGTGTGTAAGTCTTTTACATTTAATATAGCTATTTATAAGGCTGAACTTAAGTCTGTCATCCTGCTATTTTTTTTTATATTTGTCCCTCTGTTCTTTTTCCTTTTCTGCTTTGTTTTGTTATGATTGTTTTTTAGCATCTTATTATATCTATTGGCATGTTAAGATAATTTTTGTTCAAAAGCTTGCTGCATGGTTCACAATGTACCTTCAAAAATATTATATAACCTTATAACATCACAAATGTACATTTCTACTTTCCTCCCACTCCATCTTTTGTGTGTTTGTTGTCATAAATTCTATTTCTATATGTTAAAAATTCCACAATTCACTGTATTTTTGTTATAAATGGTCAACTATCAACTATATTTATATTTAGTATTTCTTGTGCTCATTATTCTCTGTGAGTTTTCTTCTGGTATTCCTTTCCTTTAGCCTGAAGGACTTCTTTTATCATTTCTTACAGTGCAGTATACTAGCAATAAATCCTCTCTGCTTTTGGTTATCTCAAAATGTATTTATTGCTCTTTCAGTTTGAAAGATACTCTTAATGAAAACACTATCAAGGTACATATTTAAAGATGATATTCTATTGTCTTCTGGTTTGCACTATCTCTAACAAGAAGTCAGTAATATAATATACTTACCATTATTCCCTATAAATAATCTTTTTCCCTCTGGCTGCTTTCAAGATTTTTCTCTTTATCACTGGTTTTCAGTAATTTGATTATGACGTACCCTTGTAAGGTCTTCTCTGTTGGGTTATTTAACTTCTTAAGTCTGTGGGTTCATGTTTTCCATCACATTTGGAAAAAGTTGTTTTATTTCTTCAAATTTGTTCTGACTCAATCTCACTATGACACTCCAGTTATACCTACTTTAGATTGCTTAATATTATGTCACAACTCACTAAGATTCATCATCTTTTTCTAGTATTTAATTTTTTTTATCTGTGCTTCAGTTTCTACTATACTCTTTTCAGGCCGACTGATCTTTCTAGGTGTCCAACTGACAGGCCTACTCAGTTAATTTTTCATTTTAGATATGATACGTTTTGGGTATAGAATTCTCATTTTGTAAAATTCCTTATTTTTTCTCTCAGTATGTTTTCCTTTAAGTCCCTGAACGCACTGTAAATAGCTGTCTTAAAGATTTTACCTGCTAGTTCTATAAATTGTCATTTGTCAGTTTGTTTCTACTGACAGATTTTTTTTCTAGTTTTGGTTCATATTTTCCTACTACTTCACCTAAGTTATTTTTTATTGCATTATAAATGCTACACCGTTGATTGTATTTGTTGTCATCTTTAACAGTGCTAAGTTTTGTTCTGGAAGGCATTTAATTTAGTTAAAGATCAGCATAATCTTTTGGAGTTTGTTTTTAAGCTTCTTTGAGTCTAAAGTAGCCTTTACTGTAGGACTAAATTAACTGTTGTTTTTTTTTTTTTTTTAAAGATTTTATTTATTTATTTGACAGAGAGAGACACAGCGAGAGAGGGAACACAAGCAGGGGGAGTGGGAGAGGGAGAAGCAGGCTTCCCGCGGAGCAGGGAGCCCGATGCGGGGCTCGATCCCAGGACCCTGGGATCATGACCTGAGCCGAAGGCAGACGCTTAACGACTGAGCCACCCAGGTGCCCCAAAATTAACTCTGTTTTTAAGGCTTGGACTTTCTGAAGTCTCTAAAGCATTATGCAAGTTCCAGTTATTTTTCAGCTCACAGGTTTCCAGTAGCTGTTCTTTCCCTAGTAGTCCTATTTTCCCCCAAACCTTACTTTATTTTTATTGATACAGGTATTCCTGACAGTTAATGCTGGTGGCTTAAAAGGAGGCAGTTAAAGAAAAGAGGAAAAAGAAAAATTATTCTGTCTACCTCTTTAAAAAAATATTTCCTTTAAAGGCATTATTTTTTAATTATTACATTATTTTCCTAGTATATATAATAGAGGAAGATCCCTGAACAAGAGTTCTCAAATCACATCCAATTTCTGATATGCTCACTTTAGGAAGCATCTATAATTTCCTTTATTTCTTAAATTACTCATAGAAATAATTCTGAATCATGAAGAAAAGACATTGAGAATAACTTATGTATTTTATTTTTTTTTTAATTTTTTTTAAAGATTTTATTTATTTATTTGAGAGAGAGAATGAGAGAGAGAGCACATGAGAGGGGGGAGGATCAGAGGGAGAAGGAGACCCCCTGCTGAGCAAGGAGCCCGATATGGGACTCGATCCTGGGACTCCAGGATCATGATCTGAGCCGAAGGCAGTCTTTAACCAACTGAGCCACCCAGGCGCCCGAGAATAACTTATGTATTTTAAACTATGGTTTCTGTAATCTAATCTCTATATTTACACCATTGAAAGGTGAATATTGGAGTTTGGCACTGAAAAAAAAACACACCCTTCTAATTCACCCCAAGGAAGAAAGGAAGGAAGAATTCCTTAAACCTATTTTCTATACAACTTTGCTTCCTGGTTATTTAAACTTATTCAGTAGTTTATTTTGATGCTGAGGGATTCAATCAAAATCTCTTTCAAAGGAGTCAAACTCTAGGACAAAGAAAAGGGAGACAAGAGTGATAGGTGTCCCAAAGGTACTGCAACCATAGTAAAGTGCAGGAGAGCAGAATATTAACAAATTTTTAAAAAGATTAAAAAAGAATATTTTATATTACAAAGCTATTTCAAATAAACAATTGACATTTTAAATAAAATATGAATAGAAAATAAGTTGGTGACATAAAAATATGAAATTAATTTTGATTAAAAATGAATTATCATTTTGAAAAGGTTCAAAATTTAGCTGAATAAAAGTTCTGGTCCTATTGTCTCAAATGTTTTATAAATAAATACTGTGCCTCTACAGTAGCAGAAATAAGGATAAAAGTTAATTTTGAAAATAAGAAAATGCCATCAATCAAAAAAAAAGGGAAAAAAAGCAGTCAGAAAATCTGCTTTCATGGTGAATCTTAACTGTATAAAATGTCCTTTATTTTCAAAACAGCCCTGATTTTTACAATAAGTAGCCAAATTGCTATCACATTTTTTCTTCTGAAAATATATTCACAGGTTACATTTCAATTTTAGAATACTTTGCAAATAACATCTTAGAAATTTTCTGAATGAAAAAAGTGATATTGTTAGGTAGTAACCAATTTCTCTTAGTTGTCCTATTATTATTTATATGTGTATCTCAATTTTTATTTTATTTTTTTAAAGATTTTATTTATTTATTTATTTATTTATTTATTTATTTATTTATTTATTTATTTGACAGAGAGAGAGAGACAGCAAGCGAGGGAGTGGGAGGGAGAATCAGGCTCCCCACCAAGCAAAGAGCCCAAAGAGCCCGACGTGGGGCTCAATCCCAGGACCCTGGGATCATGACCTTAGCCAAAGGCAGACGCTTAACGACTGAGCTACCCAGGCGCCCCACGTATCTCAATTTTTAAATGTCACTATATTAGTAAGAATTTATAACAGGATGTTAGGTACATACTATAAAAACAAAATACTAATTTAAAAAATTTAGATTTTAAAACAATATACCAAAAACTATGTTCATTTGGTTGTTAATAAAACAACAAAATTTACATTATTATTATTAATCAATAAAGCAGTAAAAGTAAATGGAAAACTAAAATACTTCAGTAATAGAAGACAAACATCTGATTTGAAATATCATTTAAGCTTTAGAAAATCTGAGGAGTCCTCACAGATAAAGAATTCAGATAGAGTCATATAAAGTGCTTAATCCCACTGCTAGTTCTGTAATTTTACTTTAAATTATTATTAAAGTTTATGAAAGGGAGGGAAAAGTCTATTTAGAAGTATCCCTGAGTCTAAGGACATACACTTTTAAAATTTTGATGAATGCTGTCAAATTGTCCTCTAAAAGGATTGTACTAATTTATATTCTCATCAACAGCATATGAAATAATGCCCATTTCCCAGACCCTTTCCATTAGCATATAACAAACTTTTTATTGTCAGTAATCTGACAGGCAGAAATTCTCATTGCTGTTTTAATTTGCATTTTTGATCATTATTATGTTCTCATATATTTATTTGCCACTTGCATGTCTTCTGTGAATTATCCAAACATACAGTGCCTGTTTTTCTACTGTTTTGTCCTGATTTGTGGGATTTTGTTCAATATTAAGGGTAACTTGTCTGTTACATAACTTGCAAATACTGTTCCACATTACTGTTTATATTTTAACTTAGTTTATATTATTGTTTTCTGTGAAAAAAACAAACTTTCAAGTGTTTTGTAGCCAAATCTGTCCATTTTCTCCTTTATGGCATCTTGGCTGCATGCCATCCTTTATAAAACACATTAAAATTTCCCCTCAATTGGCATATTATGAAAAGAATAATGGTATGTTTTATATTTAGTGATGCCCCAAACAACTCAACACTCAAATACTAAGACTGAAACATGTGGTAGAGCTGCAGATATTCATTTAAAAAAATAATTTAAGAAACACACACAACAATTTGAGCCATGGCATAATGGAGTTTCTTTTACCATCTCTCAGGTCTTTAGCCTTCCATTATGTAGATAGTATGAGATCTTTCAGAATAATAAAATATAAAAGTAAAAAAAAAAATTAAAATCATTCACTCTAACTACACCTAATATGGGAAAATTCCCTAATTCTATGCCTGAGAAAAAAATGGTCCATCCCATTTCCAGCCAATTCTAATTGATATCAAATTTTTCTGCATGTTGAGCCAAAAGCTGCCTCCTTGCTTTATTTATTGCTGTAGACCTACTCCGCGGAAAAAGAGAAAACAAGTGTACCACCACCTCTGTACCACTGCATCCTTGCAGATAATTGAAATATTTTCTTCAAGTTTGATTGTTCTTTCCTTATTGTACTTTTTAATATAAATATCTGTTCACATGTCTAAATGACCCAACAGACTATAATCTCCATGAAGACAGTGCAAATGTCTTTTAAATCTTAATCCTTGGTGCCTGTTATGTAGAAAGCATTTAATACACAACTGGGTGAATGGAAAGAAAAAAAAACGTATAGAGTTGTCTAATTTCCTACTTTTAGAAAATTTAAATTTGTCAATATTTTCCTTGTAATCAAGAAAGTCAGACATAATGATCTGTTTCTTATGTGATATTCTAAGATTTTAATGTATAGTTCTTTGTCTTGAACACATTCCTGATAAATATGTGATATTGAACAATTAAAAATATATCTACAGATCCAAAATAGTCCATAAAGTAGTTCATCTGCACTGTGCAATTAATATATTATTGATCCCCCATGACATTTTCAATGTCATTGTGACATGTTAGTTAATATAAGGGAATTTGGTATTATGGCTTTACACATCCAATTATATTCATATTAATTTTATAAACCACTCACTAAATAGAGATTTTGGAGCTGTATACACGCAAGCAATAAGTATGAACAGAGTCAGGTCAGATCTCCTAGGGGACCTCAGGCATAAAACTAAAGATCTTCAATGGTAAATCTATTCTGAAAATAAATTTTTTCTAAGAAATGTGCTTGGTATTTTTAAAAATATATGAATCTTCACCACCTAGTTGCAACCAAAAAATACTTACTTCACTGTGGTACTTAGAAGAAAGTTCAGCTGTGGCATCAGCAAGCTGTCTGGGGCTGAGAGGTAACGATCAAACTGAACCTACATGAAACAGAGAAAGAGCAAAACATAAAGTGCATATATTTGCTAGTAGACATCTCAAATACAACCATCACTTATAAGGGTTAAATCTTAGCAAATATACTATGGTACAAATAATGAGTTCTTTGTGATCAAAATGAGATATTGCTTCAACAGTCTAACTAAAATTCCCTAAAGTGTCAACTTCTTAATGTAGTCAGTATCAGCAATAACTACTTTTAAAATTCTGAATCCAAGTCATTCATCTTAATCTCCTTCACCAAACTTTTGAGTAACAATATTAACAAGAAAGGTCATCAGATTTCAAGTCTACCTTACTTTCTTAAATCCACTGTATTTGTTAATTGTTAATTTACCTATTCATTCAACTAATATTTATTGAGTACCTACTATTAGGAAGGTACTATATTAGGTAAAGTGTGTATAATGGTGAGCAAAAGAGGCCAGACCCTAGCTTCACAGAGCTTATGATCTACTGAGAAAGGTAGTAGACAAATAATAATGTAAATAAAATATAATTACAAATTGTGTTAGATGCCATGAAGGAAAACACCAAAGTACTATAAAAGTGTAAATCAGGAGGATGGACCTAGTTTCTGTGTTTGGCAAAAGAATCTGAGGAAAGGACATGTGAAGTGAGATCTTAAGAGATGAATAGGGATTAAGTAAGAGAGTGTGTAGTGGGAGCTCAGGGGTAGCATGGATAGGATAGCATGGATGAAGGCCTGAGGTGAGAAAGAGAATGGCTAACAGAGATCGGTTCATGTAGGTCTCCTACACTTTTTTAAAGGATTTTAATTCTTATTGGTAAAAGCATTTAGGAAACCATTGAAGGAGGGGAATAATCTGATTTAAGTTTTAAGAAGCTACATCTGGCTACAGCAAGAAGGAGGGAAGGTTGTAATGGTAGATGCAAGGATACCAAATAGGTGGCTATTGAAGCATCTTAGACCACAAGGACAGTAACATGGTAGATAGAAGAGGAGATATTTGAGAGAACTGGATAGTAAAACCATCAGCATTTGGTTAGTGACAAGGTGGAAGGGCTGACTCCCAGAGCTGGATCTGTATAATTTAATTCACAGCATTATCACAATTCATAACTGTATTCTTTTCACATTTATTTAGTTGTGCAACAGCTACACTCCTTACTAGATCACGTCTATTTTCATCCCAATTCTTAGCAGGATGCCTAGGAAACAGAAGATAATGTTGAAATGATAATGGACAGATGCTCTTACCACTTTGTGTTGGGAAACATGGAAAAGGCCTGGGGGTGGGGCAGGAAAGACTCAGAAGAGTTCAATTCTGGGATATGCTGAACTGAAGTGCCCTGAAGCAATTCAAGTGAAGGCAACAGACAGTTATATATAGAATGATGGACCACACACAAAACAAGTTTAAGAAGAAGCACAAAATAATTTGTAATGGGATTTAAATATATTTTGTGGGTTTATATTATGGACTGGATATGTGTTGGTGGGAGAGAAAGAGAGGGAGGAAACACATTTATTGATTGCTAACTAAGGTTACTGATCTTTGTAATGTGTAGACTTATGTCCTCGTTTGGGAGGGGGGTGGAATACCTTGAAGTGGGACTACTGGGTAGTATGGTGAGTGTATATTTAACTTTCTAAGACACTTATCTTTTTAAATTAATCTAAAATTTATTCATTTTTATTTATTTTTAAACTTTTTAGAATAAAATCTTCGTATTTTTATAGTTTTTACTGTGATGTTTGATGAACAGAAGTTATAACTATTACTTCTCTCTATGTGTATATATATTCTTTTATCATGACATAATATTCCTTATTTATCTTATTTAGTGTTTTTAAAATCTATCATCTAATATTAATATTGTTGGCTCTGCATTCTTTGCATTGTTAGGTATCTTGTGGGCTTATCCCTTTCATATAATTTAGCTCTGTAAGATGATAGGTAACAAAGCCTTGGTATCAAAAGTAATCCAGGAGAACTGTGTGCTAAAGTCAAGCCATTGTGGTGAGTATTTAAATACTTAGGATAGGATAGGCAGTGTAGTAGTTCAGAGTGTCAGTACTAGGTTGAATGGGTTTGTTCAAAGGATTAGAGTTAATATATGAAAAACACTAGCATGCTCAATAAATGCTAAAGACACTGTTGTTATTACTGCTGCTATTGTGTAATTACTGCTGCTATAAGTGTATTATTACAAAGCTTCCAAACAAGATCACCCTATGTTGGCTAAACGAGTGTCACATGACTGGTGGATATACACACATGCCAAGTATATACGTAAGACGTGGAAATGTGTTACAAGAAGTGGCGCTCATAGGCGTGCAGGCAAGCTCCCCACTTGAAAAGAAGGAAATAAAGTGGAGTTTGAGGAGTCTCACACTCAAGAGTAATATGTTATTTTAAGACTGGAATCCAATTTCAGTTATCACCTCAGGAAGAAATCAAGAACTATAAGCCAAAGATCACTAACAGTAGGAAGTCTTCAATGATATATAGTCTAACAACTTTTCATCTGTCATTCCTGTTTCTCCATTATGTTAGAAGTAAGACTCTGAAAATCAAGAAAACCTAAACAGGAATGATGAGGAGTTAGGGTAGAGTGGAATATTACTACAAACGTATGTCTTGGTCAGACCTTAGTTCAAGGAAACATTATTATCGCACCCAATGTGAATGTAGTATATCAAGAGATAAAAATTACCACCCAAGACAAAATTAATAATAATCAGTATAGAGGAAACCTATGTCGAAATGCTTTACTATTCACTTACCATTGCAGCCTTCAGTGCCACAGAATCTAGGTTGGGCAAATTAGCTAAAGAGCCCTAAAAAACAAAACAAAATGGCAAAAACAAGATGTAAAAAAAGGTGCTATAGTTTCAGTTCATTTACGAAATATAGTCTATTAATAGATTCCCCAAATTTGGAAATTCAGCTCCTTTCCAAAGAACTCAAGTGTCATCTCTTCAACCTCAACTACAGTAGGTTCTATGACTTGATCATTTTTTTTTTTTTTTGAGAGAGAGCGCGAGCAGGGGAGGAGGAGAGGGAGAAACATAGGGAGAAGCAGGCTCCCCGCTGAGCAAGAAGCCCGATATGGGACTCGATCCCAGGACCCCGAGATCATGACCTGAGCTGAAGGCAGACGCCCAACCGACCGAGCCACCCAGGTGCCCCCTGGATCATTTTTATGTAACTAGCACGAAGGCACGCAATCATATTTGTTGGAGGGAGTGACAAACCCCAGTTTATTAACAATGGGAATACCAGGACATTTCAGATTTACATATAAGTAAGGCAAAACGCAAGGAAGCACTTAGAAAATGTCAGTAAATCATGGAGGCTTGAAGTTGCACTCTGACAACTTTAGGTAGTATAAAACAGCAGCAGAACTGATTCCTCTTTGGTAGAAATTTGCTTGCTGCTTTATCAGAAAAAAACATTTGGAACTGGTGATTTTTGAAAGCCTCATTTAAAAGTTCCTGGACTATAAAATATTCATCATGTTAATGCCATTTAAATGAGTTCTCTGCTTTTTATTTTATTTTTTTTAATTTAATTTTATTATGTTATGTTAATCACCATACATTACATCATTAGTTTCTGATGTAGTGTTCCATGATTCATTGTTTGCGTATAACACCCAGTGCTCCATGCAGAACGTGCCCTCTTTAATACCCATCACCAGGCTAACTCATCCCCCCACTCCCCCCCCCTCTAGAAGGCTCAGTTTGTTTCTCAGAGTCCATAGTCTCTCATGGTTCATCTCCCCCTCCGATTTCCCCCCTTCATTTTTCCCTTCCTACTATCTTTTTTTTTTTTTTTTTAACATATAATGTATTATTTGTTTCAGAGGTACAGGTCTGTGATTCAACAGTCTTACACAATTCACAGCACTCACCATAGCACATACCCTCCCCGATGTCAATCACCCAGCACCGCCCCCCATCCCTCCCATCAGAGTTCTCTGCTTTTTAAAGAAAGATCCTGACATAGGTTTCTCGGGTTCCCCCATTCCCTTCTCTATTTCCACTGGAGTTTTATAGCTTAACAAGATTTTATGCTGGCCTCAAAGTATTTACCTTTCCAAAGTAATAGACCAAGATTCACTAAGTTAAAAAGGGGACAACTGCATTTACACAGTAATCTATGCATTCAATTAACTGATAGTGATATAGGACTCTGGAAAATTTATCAGTATGAATATCCTTTATACATTTTATAATACTAAGTTTTTTTTTCATTATTTTTAACCAAAATTACCATAGTAAAAAGGACAGTTAATATTTGGGGTCACTCTACAACATCTCAGGTAGTCATCTAGGAACTGTACATGTATTTTCTCACTTTATCTTCAGAGCAACCCTATGATACAGATATTAATATCACCCCAATTCCACAGATGAGGAAAGAGACACAGAGAGATAAGTCACTTTCCCAGTGAAAAACAGCATTAAGTGGCAGAGCCAAGATTCAAACTAGAGTCTAGCTCTAGAACTACCATGCTCTAAATGGGCATTTCTCTAATTAGGATCTCCCGTGTGCTTACCTGTTCAGGCTTATGTTGCTGTACGGTGTTATAGATAGAACTCAAGCCTGCTCTAGTTAAAACGTAAGAAGCTTGCTCATTTATAAGTGTGTCCAAATGTGCTTCAATCTAAAATAAAACACAACAGAAAGAAAATATTTTAAAAGAGGAATAGGACTGATGAGAGTAGAAGTAGACCACCCTGGAGTGAGCTCTTCATCAGGGACTTGCTCCTTGCAGTGGCTATGAGGCCAGACCATGAGGCACAGGAGCTGCTTCTGTGACAAAAGCTTTTCCTTCCCCAAAGAGGAAGTCCTTCTACAAAAGGGAGAGAAAAATCTCACTTTAAAAATGATAACTAAAGAGGACTCCAGGACTAGCCACTAGTCAAAAAATCTGAGTTGCCTGTCAGCTCTTTTAAAAGATGGCACTAAGCAAAACACAAACAAAAAACAAGAAACACTAAAAAATAACAACAGTGTAAAATAAAATATTTAGGAAGACTTCTGGGAAGATGAAGGCCTTATGTTCCTGACCTCCACATTCCCTTACCCTCCCAACTTATTGGACTGACTCAACCAATCAAATGTGCCGTCTGGAGAAGCAGGTTTGTTATAATTAGGGGAGAGCTGAGGACTCAGCAGGAGGTTGGTCAAAGATTTCAGGTTTAGGAACTGCCCATGAAGATGTGAACTAGCAGATGTGAGTTGTATATGCTCACCCACTTTGTATTATCTTTGAGGAAGCCATCCAATGCAATGGGGGCAGAATCCACACAAATGGACTACCCTGATGGGTTGAAGTATCCCCTAGTGGGAAGAAATCTGCTGCTCCCTTACTTTTACCAGTATAGGCCCGAGAGTTTGGGATTCTTCCATCTTTTCCTGACCAGGGAGTTCCCTCAGTTTTACCAGTTTGTTTGCCCATGGCACAGTATACTAACTGTGCTCTTAATATCTGAATGCTTGCCGTTGTCCAAGTAAACTCCAATAGCTGAGCCCTTCCCTCTTAAAAAACTTAAAACTAACTTAAAAGAGGTGAATATGTTCTAAGAGAAAACCCATCTGAATAATTAGAACAAATATCTTTTCCGGAGGCAACTCTATTAAAAGACACAGAGTACTTTAATTTTTTTTTTAAGTGAATGTCCAAGAAAGTACAATTAGAGCCCTTCAGTCACTAGACTTACTGGAAATCAAAGAAAAACAAGAAGTGCAAATATAAACACTTAATGAAAGAGTTACTGCTAAGAACCAAATGAGTATCTGAAGAAGAACAGAAGAAAAGTAATACAGTAACATCAAAGAAAGATTAAATTAAAGAGATATAAAAAGAAATCAGAAGAGAGATTCTGGAGATAAAACCAACTAAGGGCAGGAGCTTCAGAATATAAAAAGTAACAGATGGAAAAGTGATAATTAATTAGATAGTAAAAAACTTTATTGAGCAAAAGAAAGGGTTGAATCTTTAGACTGAAATGGCTCTGCAAAATCCAAATGGAAATAACAGAAAAAGAGACATACCAAAAAATATCCTGAGGAAATATCTGAACTCAAAGGAAAATCCGTACAAGCTTCCAGATGGACAGAAAAAGTCACCACAAAGAAAAGAGCATCAGACTAGCCTGAACGCCTTACTTGAAACACTGGAAGAAGGCAAGTAAGAGTGGAAGAACATTAATAGACTACTGATAGAAAAACTCTGAAAATCAAGAATCTTTTTCTCCACAAGGTGAACTTTCTTTGGAGGGCCTAAATAAACCACATCTTCCAGTATCAGCATCATTGTACAGTCCTCTCTCACACTGACTCTGGGCTGGCCCATGCAACAAGCATTGGCCAACAGCCAATCAGCAAGCATGGAGTAAGTACAGGCTGCCTAGGCACTTACACACTGGGGCTTATCCCCTTGGAATGCAAAACATGACCATGGAATAGTTAAGAAACACAGATAATTGGGGATAAAAGAGATTGATGAACACCTGATATATCTGAACTTCTTGAGAAAAGATTTAGACAAATGGTAGAGTTTGGGGGTTGAATTAGTGATAAATACAGTAAAAACCAATGAATTAAAAAAAAAAGAATTTTATTAATTCCACAAAAAAAGAGTTATGTAAGGAAGGAAAATTAATCATACTTCATTATATTTCTTTTAAAAGAAGGAATTAGAAATTAGAAAATATCACAAGTTTAGATGTATCAAAACTTATTCCTCAGAAACCCCTAAAACTTTACAAATGAATTTTTACCATAGCCACTGCCAAATTACTTATATACTTGTAATAACACAGAACATTCAGAGTTTATTCTTAAAAACATTATATTTACCAAAATCCACTATTTCAAAATCAGAAGCCAAGTATCTGGTAAATTTTACAAATGGCTTTGTTTTAGCCACTTTACAAACTCTTAAGCGATACCATTTGGCTTATAGGACTAGAGTCACCGGTATAACAAACTGTAATGTTTTGCCTAACACTGGTTTACACATAGATAAAAATATATCTGTCCTCTGTAACACCTTCTGCACTAGCTAGAAAGCTTGAAAAATATAGCATATTATTCACAGTTCAGAAACTGAAATCTGCATACAGAGTAACTGTTCCAATCAATAAGAAAAGCTTCATTCCATCATCACAAACTATGGTTTGAATAAAATGTCGTATTTATTATATATTCTAGCTTCCCCCAAACAAATCCAAACTACCGAGTGTGTGTGTATGGACTTCCATCAGATTATACCAAAGGATTTATAGAAAGTAGGTCAATGAAATTGGATTAAAGCCAGTAACTGAGATCATATACAGAAAAAAAGGCTCTATCACAGTGAGCTGTCATCTTATGGTAAAATTTACCTGAAACTGTAGCATTTCTAGACGTCTGTCAGTGAACTCAAACAGAGCTAGTGTTGTCTTCATCATATATAGTGAATTGACCATGAAAGTGGCCATGTCAGCTGTGCCTAAATTGCTGGCAGATACAGTACACATTTGGAGGAGAGGATCCAAGACACATGATAAAACCTTTAAATGAAAAATAAAATGAAATTTATTTTTTTTTATTCCCCAATCAGTGATACAGGCTTGGGTGAACAGTACTTCAGAACGAATATCAAACTAACTGGAAGGGGGCCAACTTACAGAAGTACATTTCAAAAAGATTAAATGGTGCAGTAGTCATAATGTTTTTTACAATGAGCATCACTGAATAAAATACTTTTCAAATTAAAGAGAGCTGGTTTAATATTTGAAGGAAAAATCAATGAGAAGGATTGTTAAAATGTATGGGTTATAAAATGCCAGAATTTCAACAGAATGTATAATAGGGAGCAATAAGTAATTGTTAAAAATGATTTATAACATACTTGCACAAAGTCAGCTTGACGGGCATCTAATGGTACGACTGAAGAATCGTGAGATGCCAAAACTTCACGCAACAACATGAGTGTCTGATTTAATGCAGAACTTGGTCCAAGATCAGGTGGTGGGAGTTCAACCTAAAATAAAGGGTGGTTCATCCACTGCTTACATTTTTCCACTAAATTTTAATGTATAAATAAATGCAATTCATTGTAAAATAATACATATAAAAGATGTAAAGCTTTGACATATTATAAAACCTATAATTTATCAGTAGCTTATACTAATAAGCATAGAAAGTGACACAGAAGTTTTTTGTTATATTATTACAGAATATATTCTTCTCATAGCAGTGTAGAATTTGTACTTCCAAAATTCAAAAAATTATAAGAAAACTTAGTGGTCTTTGAATTGTAGAATTATATTTTTATACAAACTTGAAATGGATTACTGTTTTTTTTTTTTTTTTTTAGCCCAAGTCATAAGAAAAAGGCAATCCAGAAACCACCACTCCCCCAACAGTAACATAACTGAGAATCGTCATCCATCCCAGGCCCAAATCTCAGAGATTTTGGTTCAATATGCATAGGTTTGGGGCCTAGGAATCTATCTTTCAATAAGCACCACAGGCAATTTTCAAGGGATTGGTGTATGGGCTACACACTTCACAAAAATGCAGTACACACTGTATTCTACACAGTATAACACTGCCACTAAAATCTTAAGAACTCAAGTTAAAGATTAGTTTTACATTTTAGATTACCATTTACTAGTTGTGTGGTCCTGGGTAAGCTCTTTAACTTCTCAGAGCTTCAGAGAGATTCTGTAAGGACTAAGTTGGATTGTTGCATCTAAACTACTGGTAGAGTACTAGGCACTTAGTAACTGGAAAGTATGCCAAGTTCATTACCCCTACTTGCCAGCATCATGATATCCAAAAAGACGTCCCTGTGAATTTTTTAAAACACATTTTTCTGAGTACTTATAATATTAATATAGACAGATTTTGTTTTATTTATAAAATCTCATACTTAGAAGTCCATGTAAGAGATTATAGCCTTGTATCAGATAGAAAGGTGTAAGAATTTATAAATATCTGGGTTTATGTTAAGAATGTTTTATATAGAAAAGTTAATACATAAGTGACATCAGCAGAAATGGTGAAGTATGGACCTCTGAAAATCCTCCCCTCCTTCACAAAAGCAACAAAACCAAAAAATATAAGACATGCAAAGAAACAAAAAAATATGGTCCATGCACAGAAAAAAAAAAAGTCAATAGGAACTTTCCCTGAGGAAGCCCAAACATTGGAGTTACTACTCAAAAACTTTAAATCAGCTATTTTAAATATGTTCAAAAAACTAAAGGAAACCATGTTAATGAACTAAAGTATGAAAACAGTGTCTCATCAAATAGAGAACATCAATAAAGAGATAGAAATGATAAAAAAAAAAAAGTAACCAAATGGAAATTCTGTAGTTGAAAATCTCTAAAATGAAAAATTCACTATAGGGATTCAATGGCACATTTGAGTAGGCAGAATAAATGACCACTGAACTTGAAGATAGGCCAATTAAAGTTATCCAGTCTGCAGAATTGGAAGAAAAAAAAATGAAAGAAAGTTCAGAGCTTCAGATACCTACGGAACACCATCAACGTAAGCACAATGGGGATCTTAGAAGAGAGGAGTGCAGAAAGAATATTTGAAGAAATAATGACAAAGACTTCACAAATGTGATTAAGACAAAACATTAATCTAAACATTCAATAAGCTCACAAACTCCACACAGAATAAACTTAAATAGATCCACACTAAGACACATCACAATCAAACTGTCAAAAGACAGAGAATTTGAAAGTAGGAGAAAAGTAACTGGTTCTGACAAAGGAAGCTCGTAAGATTAACAGCTGATTTCTCATCAGAAAACATGGAGGCCAGAAGCCACTGGATGGCATAGTCGAGGGCTGAAAGACTATCAACAAAAGATTTCTATATTCAGTAAAACTATCCTTCAAGAATAGTTGACGGAGAAATTGACATTCCCAAGAAACAAAAACAAAAACTGTTCACTAGGAAACCTGTTGCACGAGAAATATGGGAAATCCTTCAGGCTAACGTACAGGGACACTAGAGATAACTTAAATTCATATGAAGAAATAAAGAACATCAGTAAAGGTTCTGACATAGATAAATACAAGACAGTATTAATATACTTTCCATTTGTAATTCCTTTTTTCCCTTATTTACAAGACAACTGCATGAAGCAATAATTATAATTCCATGTTAATGAGCACATAATGTAGAAAGATGTAATTTGTAATAATAATAGTGTAAAGGAAGAGGAAAACTAGGCTATGTAGGAGTAAAACTTTCATGTGCTATTGAAAGTAAGTTGGTATTAACCTGAACTGTTATAAATTAAGATGTTAATTGTAATTCCCATGGCACCACTAAGAAACTAACTACACACACAAACTTTCACTCACATATATTTAAATAAATAGTAAGGGAATTAAAGTAGTATACTAGAAAATATTAACACAAAAAAAGGCAATAATAGAGGGACAGAGGAACAAAAACAGTTAAGACATACAAGAATAGCGAAATGGTACTACTTTATCAGCAATTAAATTAAATGTAAATGGATTAGACATGCCATCTAAAAAGCAGAGTGGCAGATGGATTTTTTAAAAAGAATAATCCTACTATCTATATGCTGTCTTCAAAGAAACACTTTAGATTTAAAGACACAAAAAGGTTGAAAGTGAAAGGATGGGAAATGATAAACCTTGCATACAAAAACCAAAAGAGTTACAGCAGCTATACTGATTTCAGACAAAATAAACTCTGAAGACAAAAGTTGTTACTAGAAACAAAGAAGGGTATTTTATAATGTTATTAAGAAGACATGACAATTACAAACATGTGTGCATTTAACAACAGAGCCCCAAATACATGAAGCCAAGATTGAAGCCAAAATTGAAGGAAAAGTATCTCTCATGGCAAATATTTATTTCAAGTTTCACATCTCTTTCAGTTTTATTTCTTTTTTTGTATTAAATTCAAATTGAATTAAGAAAGACTCCAGAATACGAAGTCATCTCCTATAAAAGTATTTTCTATTCATTCATCCAATTTAAAAAGATATATAAAATGTTAAACTGATGGCAATGAGGGGCACCTGGGTGGTGGCTCAGGCAGTTAAGTGTCTGCCTTCGGATCAAGTCATGATCCCAGGGTGCTGGGACCAAGCCCCACATTGGGGTCCCTGCTCAGCAGGGAAACTGCCTCTCCTTCTACCACTCCCCCTGCTTGTGCTCTCTGTCAAATAAATAAAATCTTAAAAAAAAACTGATGGCAATGATGGTTATTTAAAATTATTTCTAAATGAAGGAATTTTTGAAAACTTTCATCTTCGTGTTTTTCTGCATGGTTTGAATCCTTATGAATTTATGCATATCAATTTTACAAAAATAGAGCAATCTATCACCCAAACTGAATGAAACATGTCAACCTGTTAATAGCAATTAATTCAGGATTAACAAGGGATGGATGACCATGATTTTGTTCTTTGTGCTTTCAAATGTTTTAAACTAAACTATTTGTTATTAAAGTGTACTTAAAATTTTGGAAATTTTAATTAGAATATATAGGTATTACATATACATGCATGCATATACATAAGTAATATAAAATGCACAGAAGCTAGTCAAATAAAAAATGACTCAGGAATCTTTAGATAAGTATAAATCAGTAAGATTTGCCAGCACTCTAACAGCTTTAATACAGAAATAGGCATCTATATAAACCAGAGAAATTTGTGTGTGTATGTGTGTGTGTGTGTGTGTCAGTCTCCCAAAACCTTTCATAAAAAGAAAAAATAATAATCAAGAATTAACAAATCCTCCAGGGAAGCTTCAGTACAGCTACATACACTGTATGACTAAGACCCTAATGTTTAATGTGCAATTTTCTAAGTTATAAACAATAGTATCATTTGGAAACAAACAAAAACCTTAAAGATTATCTTTCAAAAATTCATAGTTTTTCAATTGCCAATCAAAACAGAAGGCCGATGAGAGAAATCTTATGTACCAATAAGAGCTGATGAGAAACCTCTTTTTACCCTCTTGAATTAAAGGTCTTTAAAAGCTGTGCAAATTTAAAGCAGAAGTCAGGCCTCTGTTAGCAGAGCCAATGATAAATGATACAAGTACTACTTGAACTCACTTCATTCAACAAACTGACATTCTGTGAAGCGATTTTACACACATCTATCAGATCAGCAATAGCTCAGAATCACACATCAAAGGCAAAGTGAGAATTATGGCAGTTTCAGATAAACACGATTTATAATTTTATAATAATGTAGTAAAAATAATGGATAGAAAATTGAAAGAAGAAAAATATTTAATTAATTCAATTTAATTTCATCCAAGTGAAATGTATTTCTAATGGTTAAACTTCATATAAGATAGTGTGGTATTGGTGCAAGGACAGACAAACCAATGGGAGTAGAATAAACTTTATAAAACAAATCCACACATTTATGGTCTTGTAATTTCTGACAAAGTTTCCATTGCAATTCAGTGGGAAAGGCTTGCCTTTATAATAAATGGTGCTTGATCTACTAGATATTCAAATGGGAAAGATTTTAACCTTGACTCCTACACCTCACGGCATACTCAAAAATTAATTTGAGATGGACCAAAGACCTAAATGTAGAAGCTAAAGCAACGAAGTTTCTTAGAAAATATATGTAAGGATAACTTAATGACCTAGGGCAGGAGAAGATTAAATGACTAAAAGTTAGGATATAGGACAAAATTAAAATGAAGAACTTCTGTTCATCAAAATACACCATTAAGAGAGTGAAAACACAGGTTAAAATTGGGAGAAAATATTTGTAATGCTTATTTGTACCCAGAACACATTTTTTAAAACCCTCAGAAATCAATAAGAGAAATACAGATAATCCAATAGAAAACTGGGTAACAGACTTCAAAATACACTTCACAAAAGGGTAATCCAGCAACCAATAAACATATGAAAAACTGTTCAACATCATTAGTCTTCAAAAAAGTGCAAATCACAAATGAAATACTACCACACAATTTCCACAATGGCCAAAATTAAAAAGATTAGCAATATTGAGTACTGGAGAGGATGTAGAACAACTGAAATTCTCACACATTTCTGGTGGATTAAATTGATACAAACACTTTTAAAAATGAGTGGCAGTACCTACTAAAGTTATCAGTCCTATCACCCAGATATTCATTCCTGTATATACACATGAGAGAAATGAGAACTTACATCCATCAAAAGTCATGGACAAGAATATTCATAGGAGGGCACCTGGATGGCTCAGTTGGTTAAACGACTGCCTTCGGCTAAGGTCATGATCCTGGACTCCCTGGATCGAGTCCCGCATCGGGCTCCCTGCTCAGCAGGGAGTCTGCTTCTCCCTCTGACCCTCCCCCCTCTCATGTGCTCTCTCTCATTCTCTCTCTCTCAAATAAATAAATAAAATCTTAAAAAAAAAAAAAAAGAATATGCATAGGATCCTTATTGACAATACCTAAGAACTGGAAACAATCCATGGATATAGTGTCCATCAATATACTGTGGTGTATTTATATAATTGAATTATTACACAATAATTTAAAAATGAACTACTGTAGACCACATGGATGAATCTTATAGTTATGTTAAATGAAAGGAGTTAGATCCAAAAAAGTTCAATTGTATCAAGCTATTTATGTGAATTTAAATAGCACACAAAAACAGGAAATAGAAGTCAGATAGTGGTTTACCTTCGGGGTTACTGAGAAAAGGCATAAAGAAGCCTTCTGAGGTGCTGGAAATGTTTTATGTCTTGATTTGGGTGGAGATTAATGAGCACATACAAATAAAAAATTCAACTAACTGTACACTTAAGATCTGTGTACTGTCAGTTACATCTCCACTTAAAAAGAAAGTTCATTTGATATTTGTTTATATTTGTAAACACTGAGAATCAACAGTGTTTTATAAAAACATCCAAAATTCATAAACAAAGTTACCATTAATAATTATTAATGTACAAAAGCACTTTATGAAACACAATTCATAACTTTATGTACATTTTCCAATTGATAAAGTTGAACTATAAAAAATTCACTTTTAAAAACATTTAGTCTACTGAAAATTTCACATTCCATATGTTAGAACCTCGCTTTTTAAAAAATGTATAGAGCTAAAAACTAAACAGTTATTCTTCCTGTGACTGTTCACCATGACACTTTTTATCCCTGATATAGAGAGGTGCTCTTTTTTAGAAGCACCATAAAAATTCCAAAAGCTGTTTTTAAGACATCATTCCACTGTAAACTTTAGTTCTATTCTTTCAAATACCTTCCATTTAAGGTCTTCTAATTTTCTGTTCTGTAGTTTCTTAGAAGGTCACTCACCCATCTTCTTTCAAAAATAAAAACAAAATCAGCAAACCAAAAAAAAAACAAAACAAAAAAACCAAAAACCCTATTTTTAAACTCATTTCTTCATCTTATATATAGACTCCTTTTGCCCTATCTACATACATGTATGCTCTAGCAATTGACAATAAATAGAACTGAAGTGTTTTTTAAAATCATTTTACTGAGGTATGATTGATATAACAAACAGCTGTATTTATTTAATGTATATAATTCGATGAGTTTGGAGATCCGTATACACCCATGAAACCATCATCAAATTCTAAGCCGTAAAACATATGCTTCACCTCCAAAAATTTCCTCTTGTCTTATATTTTTACTTATGGAATTAAAGTTTTTAAGTCGATAAAAATATCCACAATGAGTCTTTTTTTTTTTTTTTAAAGATTTTATTTATTTATTCATGAGAGACAGAGAGAGAGAAAGAGAGAGGCAAAGGGAGAAGCAGGCTCCCAAGAAGCAGGAAGCCCGATGCGGGACTCGATCCCAGGACCCTGAGATCATGACCTGAGCCAAAGGCAGACGCCCAACCATCTAAGCCACTCAGGTGCCCCACAATGAATCTTAAAATGCAAACTAACATCTGTTTGAAATAACTTCAAATAATTACAACTTTTTATTTCATATAACTTTATTTAAAATTTAAAAAGCATTTTAGCTGAAATTACTGTTTTTGTTTGTTTTTCCGAACAGAACAATCTGTAGGGAATAATGTAAAACTCAAACTATTTATCTAGAACAGCATTTCTCAAACTTTAACATGCATACGAATGAGCAGGGAATCTTGTTAAAATGCATATTCTGATTCAGTAGGTCTAGGCTAGACTAAGATTTTCGAATGTCTGAGAAGCTCAGAAGTGAGGTCCAAGCTGCTGGTCCATACACTACACTTTGAACAGTAAAAGGAGGTTCCGAACACTAACTTAATACTAGAATTTAAGTCACAATTCATTTAAAGGACCATTTAGTTTAGTTCCCCCCCTCCCCCCAGAGATCTAGGTAAATTAACCCTATTAATTTGATTTGGGTTTCATGTTTTTTAAAGATTTATTTTATTTATTTGAGAGAGAGAAAGAGAGAGAGTGCCTGCGCACACACCAGTGAGTGTGAGTGCGGGGAGGGGCAGAGGCAGAGGGAGAGGGCAAGCAGACTCCCGCTGAGCCTGGAGCCAGTTAGGCTAGATCCAGGACCCTGAGATCACGACCTGAGCCAAAACCAACAGTTGGATACTTAACTGACTGAGCCACCCAGGTGCCTCTGATTTGGGTTTCATTTACGACATATCATATACTTTTAAATTAGAATTGTCCTATCGCTATAGTGAAATATAGTAAAATAGTGAATATAGCAAATGTCTGTCTAGCTTAAATTGATATGAAAACACAGGTTAAAATTGGGAGAAAATATTTGTAATGCTTATTTGTACCCAGAACACATTTTTTAAAACCCTCAGAAATCAATAAGAGAAATACAGTGTGTATTACACACTGTAATACACACTGTGTATTTTGCAGCATAGATATATAGAGAGAGTTCCCAACTAATGACGACTCAACGTAGAATTTTTTGACCTTACAATGGAGTAAAAGCAATATACATTTAGTAGAAACTGTACTTCAAATTTTGAATTGATTTTTTCCCCCAGGCTAACAAGCTGCAGCTCCCAGTCAGCCACGCAACCACAAGGGTAAACAACTGATAACCATTCTGTACCCATACAACCATTTTGTTTTTCACTTTCAGTACAATATTCAATAAATTGCATGAGATATTTAACACTTTAATTATGAAATAGGTTTTGTGTTAGATGATTGTGCCCAACTGCAGGCTAATGCAAATGTTCTGAACATGTTTAAGACAGGTTAGGCTAAGCTATGATGTTCTATAAGTTAGGTGTATTAAATGCATTTTCAACTTATAATATTTTTAGGACATAAACCTATCATAACTAGAGGAAGATTGTATTACCTTTAGACATTGCTAGGTTTGCAGTTATGAAAGTTTCAAGACAGCCTGATAAGGAAGGGAATATACATACTTGACTACTTAAGTGCTTCAAACTGCTTTGTTAGGGAAAATGTACAACTGTCAATAAAATGATGTCCTTGAATTTTCCTTTTTTCATGGTGAATAAAGAATTAGTTCAGAAATATGTCTTTTTAAAAGCACAGAAGGAGGGGCGCCTGGGTGGCTCAGTCCTTAAGCGTCTGCCTTCCGCTCAGGTCATGATCCCAGGGTCCTGGGATCGAGTCCCACATCGGGCTTCCTGCTCAGCGGGAAGCCTGCTTCTCCCTCTCCCACTCCCCCTGCTTGTGTTCCCTCTGTCGCTGTGTCTCTCTCTGTCAAATAAATAAATAAAATCTTTAAAAAAAAAAAAGAAGCACAGAAGGAATCATATAAAGAGTTCATTTCTGGCTATGCCTTCATTTTAAAGGTTGTTCTTCCCCAAAAATTTACTATCCACTTAAAATTTTATTAACAAAAATTTCCGCTTGGGTGCTTTGCTGATGAAGACCATTCTGAGTAAGTGTTGTTTTCTTTATAAGGCCAGAATCTTTTTAAAAGAATTGAATGATTTACGAGATGTAGAATAAGAGAAAGATATAATTAATATAAAATACGGAACATTAAAATTTAATGAAAGAAAGATAATTCTTGAAAAAAACCTGAAATGGCTGCAGATGTAAGCAACATTCAAGCTGTAAAAAGTATCATATTCCAAGCTCAACTTAATGTTAAAATATCCCTAAATATAGCCCAATTCATATCTGAGAAAAACATTTCAGGGCACAATTATTGATAATGGTAACAAAAACCAAAAATAGTCAAAACCCATGCACTGCTCTAAACTCACGTAACTTGTACTTAAAATATTCAAGTTACAATTCCTTTCTTTCCCTGTTTATCCCCTATCCTGTTCTAGGTTTTAATTGAAAGATGCCATCCCTTATTATCCATTTTATTTTTCTATTTTATTATCCATTTTATTTTCCTATTTTCTTGCAACTTTCATTTTAACTTTATAAGAGAAATAAAACACAGAAGAACTTAGTAGTTTTTTGAGTAAAAATAAAATAAATGGGTAACCATTTGGGAAAAATAAATAAGATCCTTCCTCCCCAGCATGGACAAAAATAAACTTCAGGTAGATTAAAATTTTGATGTAAAAATGAAACCACAAAAACACCTAAGAACATGAATCTAAATAATTTTATTAAATAATCTAACATTTTCCCATTGACAGATGCTAACTTTATCACATATTAAATTCTAAGTGTATTTTCTGATTGTCCAGAGTTTTTAAGCATCACATCCTCCCAAGAGAGAAACCATATAGAAAAAACTTGAGACTTAGCTATGTAAAAATTAAAAGTAAATTTGTTAGAAAATACTACAGGCAAATTTAAAGGCAAATGATGACTTGGAGAAAGTATTTTTAATAAAAATGACAGTTGATATTCTTTACACATGAAGAAGAGAAAACAGTTAAGACAAAACCCAGTAGAAAAATGGCAGAGGACATAAGCAATTCACAAACAGCCAATAAACATACTTTAAATGTTCATTCTCAGTAGAATCACTGAAATCCAAATAAAAAAACAGTGATACCATTTTTTGCTCATATATTGGCAAAGATATTTTATAATGTCTATTATCCATTGTCAACAAGAGCTGGCAGTTCAAGTAGGAGGAAGTATGGTAGATTTGAGGAAATAGGTAAAAGAAAGGTAAATGGGAGTCGCTGCTTAAGAACATGTAGGACTGCCATTATGGTGGGCTTTGCTGATGTTGGAAATGGTGAATTTTAGTGAATCTAGTCTGCATGGTTACAAGATTTTCTTGAGCAGTGCTCAGCAGTCAGAGTATACAAAAGAGAAATTGAAAAGCTGAATTCAGGGTGTTTTTGCAAAGGAAGGATGGTAAAATGAAAAGGGTGCAAGAGATAATAGGCTAGCAGAAAATGAAGGGTAGGAGTCATTCTTGTAACCAGTATTTATTAAGTCCCATGTGATCTGTCATACAGGAAAATTATTTTTTCCTTCTTTATTTACCTATGTAACCATCTTAACCATATGTTAAGAAACCATATGTTTGTGTGTCCAATATTAAGTGCTCACTAAATGTTGGCTATGATTTGTAAAAGGCATCATTCTGATCAGTCAGTCATTTGTTAACTGAAATATAACACACTTTTTTCCCTTTTACTGAAATATATAATTAACATATATGATGATTATTCATTTTAATGTGTACAGCACTAAGATCTGACTTATATATTTTGTGAAATGATTATAATAAATTTAGTTAACATCTACCATATCATTTAGATTCAATAAAAAGACTAGAAAAAAAATTCTCATAATGAGAACTCACAGGATTTACTCTTTTAACAACATCATACAGCAATGGTAACTACAGTCAACATGTTGCACATTATATCCCTAATACTTATTTATCTTATAGCTGCAAGTTTGTACCATTTGACCATCTTTCTCCAATTCCCCCTCCCTGCAATCCCTGCCTCTATAACCACAAGTCAGACCTCTTTTTCTGAGTTTGGTTTTTGTTTTGTTTTTTGGATTTCACATTTAAGATCATACAGTGTTTGTCTTTCCCTGTTTGACATCACTCTGCATAATGCCCTCAAGGTCCATCCATGCTGTCACAAATGGCAGATTTCCTTACTTTCTTATGGCTTAATAATATTACATTGTGTGTGTGTGTGTGTGTGTGTGTGTGTGTACCACTTATATATCTGTTGATGAACGCTTAAGTTGTTTCCATGTCTTGGCTATTGTAAATAACGCTGCTATGAAGGGGGTGATTTTTTGGGTTAGTGTTTTCATTTCCTTTGGATATATTCCCAGAAGTGGAATTGCTGGAACATATGGTAGTTCTATTTTTAATTTTTTGTGAATCCTCCATACTGTTTTCCATAGCAGCTGTACCAATTTATGATCCCACCAACAACCATAGCAGCTATACCAATTTATGATCCCACCAACAAGAACAGAAGCATTCGTTATTTCTTGTCTTTTTGATGGTGGCCATTCTGACAGGTCTAAGGTGGTGGTATCTCATTGTGGTTTTGGGTTGCATTTCCCCATGATTAATGATGTTGAGCATCTTTTCATATACCCACTGGCCCTTCATATATCTTCTTTGGAAAAATACATATTCATGTTCTTTGACCATTTGCTAATTAAATTGATGGCTTTTTTCTATTGAGTTGTATGAGGTTTTTTTTATACATTTTGAATAATAACCCATTATTAGGTATATGGTTTATAAATATTTTTTCCCATTTGGTAAGTTGTCTTTTCACTTTGTTGATGGTTTCTTTTGCTGTGCAGAACTTTTTAGTTTGATGTAATCCCACTTGTTTAGTTTTGATTTTATTGCTTGTGCTTTAGGTGTCATATCCAAAAAAGTCATTGCTGAGGCCCACATCAAGGAACATTTTTTTTTTAAGATTTTATTTATTTATCAGAGAGGGAGAGAGCACAAACAGGGGGAGCGGTAGGCAGAGGGAGAAGCAGGCTCCCCACAGAGCAAGGAGCCCAATGCGGGTCTCAATCCCAGGACCCTGGGATCATGACCTGAGGTGAAGGCAGCTGCTTAACCGACTGAACCACCCAGACGTCCCAAGGAACTTTTTTCCTGTATCTTCTTCTAAAAGTTTCATGGTTTCAGGTTTCACATTTAAGTCTTTAAATTTCACTTTGAGTTAAATTTTTGTGAGTGGCATAAGACTGAGGTCAAGTTTCATTCTTTTAAACATGAGTATCTAATTTTCCCAGAACCATTTAAGATACTCTCTTTTCTCAATTGAGTATTATTGGCTCCCTTGTCAAAAATTAATGGAATGTATATACATGGGTTTATTTCTGGGATCTAGATTCTGTTTCATTGTTTCATTTCTCTGGTTTCATGCCAGTATTATATACTGCTTTAATTATTATAACTTCATAGTTTAGCTTGAAATCAGTAGGTATGAAGCCTCCTGCTTTGTTCTTTCTCAGCATTACTTTGGCTTTTGGGGGGTCTTCTGTGGCTCCATATAAATTTTAGGATTTTTTTTTTAACTTCAGTAAAAAGTGCCTTTGGACTCTTGTTAGAGATTGTGTTGAGTCCATAGATGGCTTTTGGTAGTATTTACATTTTTAACAATATTAATTCTTTCAGTTCATGAACACAGAATATCTTTGTATTTATTTCTGTCTTCTTCAATTTCTTTCACCGATGTCGTAACAGTTTTCAGAGTAGAGATCTTTTCCCTTCTTGGTTAAATTTATTCCCAAGAATTTCATTGTTTTTGATGCTATTGTAATGGGATTGTTTATTGTTTTTGCAGATAATTCATTGTGTACAGAAACACGACTGATTTTTTAAAGATTTTATTTATTTATTTATTAGAGAGAGATAGAGAGCAAGCTCGAGCAGGGAGAGGGGCAGAGGGGAAGAATTCCAAGCAGACTTCACGCTTGAGCACAGAGCCCAGAGCCCAACCTGGGGCTCAATCTCATGACCCTAAGATCATGACCTGAGCCAAACCGAAAGTTGGATGCTTAACTGACTGAGCCACCTAGGCACCCCAGAAACTATTGATTTTTATCTGTTGATTTTGTATCCTGAAATTTTACTGAATTTGTTGATTAAATGTTTTTATTTTAGTCTTTTCTATACATAAAATCATGTCTTCTGCAAATAGACAAATTTTACTTTTTCCTTTTCCAATTCTTTTTTTTTAAAGTAATGTCTATACCTAACGTGGGGCTCAAACTTACAGCCCCAAGATCAAGAGTCGCACACTCCACTGACTGAGCCAGCCAGATACCCCCCTTCCTTTCCAATTCTGATACCTTTTATTTATTTTTTCCTGCCTCCGTGCTCTGGCTAAGACTTCCAGTACTATACTGCATAGATGCGGTAAGGGTGGACAGCCCTGTCTTCTTCCTGATTTTAGAGGAAAAGCTTTCAACCTTTATCTGTTGAGTATGGTGTTAGCTGTGGGCTCATAATTTATGGACTTTATTGTTGACATACATAACTTCCATACTTAATTCAAGGGCTTTTTTTAAAAAAAGTCACAAATATGTTTTTGTCAAACGTTCTTTCTGCATCTATTGAGATGATCATGTTTCTTTTCTTTCATTCTATTTGTGATGTATTAGATAGATTTGGGTATGTTGAACCATCCTTGCATCCCAGGGATAAATGCTACTTGATCATGGTGAATGATCCTTTTAATGTGCTGCTGAATTCAATTTGCTAGTATTTTATTGAGAATTTTTTCACCTATATTCATCAGGGTTATTGGACTGTAGTTTTCATTTCTATTAGTGTTATTTTCTGGCTTTGGTATCAGAGTACAGCTGGTATCACAAAGGGACTTTGGGAGCATTCCCTCCTCTTCAATTTTTTAGAAGAGTTTGAGAAGGACTGGTGTGAATTCTTTAAATGGTAAAATATACCAGTGAAACCATCTAGTCTTGGGTTTTTCTTTGTTGAAAGATTTTTGATTACTGACTCAATTTCCTTACTCATAATTGGTCTATTCAGATTTTCTATTTCTTTTTTTCTTTTTAAGATTTTATTATTTATTTGACAGAGAGAGAGAGAGCACAAGCTTTTAGTTGTTTTTGCCAGATGGTGCTAGGAGCCAGGCTTCACAGCAGGTGAGGCTGTGACTCAGCTCTCTGCCTAGGGAGAAGGTAGGGAGGAACTCCCAATTTTCCCAAACAGGCTTCTCAGTTGAGAGCTACCAACAGCCTCAGGTGAAGCTATGGATTAATTCCCCTACATGGATATAGCAGGTGAATGGTCCATGCCAGAAGCAAGCAGCTCTGCTTATCCATTTCTAGGCTTGAGTGTTGCTAGGTTATGCACTATCAAGTGTTCCTGCCAGCCCTTCCAGTCGATGGGACCAACAGTCATGCTTTGGAACAGAAATGACTACGACTCAGCTCCCTTTCATAGGTGTGGCAAACCAAGATCTAATGCCATCAAAACTCTTCAATTCAGGATCCAAATCAGGCAGACCTAAACCCTGATGAGGTCACTGGTCAGAGTGCACCTCTGAGTTGGTTCTACAGATGGGCAAAACCACTGGTTGGGACTACTACTTGGGCTCTACAGGTATGAACTTCGTCTGCCAAGATCTGAGTGCTTGTTTCAACCCCCACTCCACTGCTCCGTCAGTCAGAATCCCAGTGGTTGACACCTCAAAATTCCCCTGTAATCCCCATGGGGTAAGAATAGCATAGGAGCTCCCATGAAGCAACACTGGGGAGGCTAGATGTCCACCCAGACTCTCTTTCCCACTGCAGGAACCACAGGCTTGGTGGGGGGGCTGTTTGTATGGTGCTACTCTGAGCTGGATTGTAGGGAATATATAGTTAGCATGTAGCTACTTCTCTTATTCTTGTATGTCTTGATCTCTGTGGTGCAGGGTGGTGCTTCAGTTTCACTCCAGAGTTCTAGGATTCTCTCAGTGGTGCTTTGCCCATGAAGAGTTCTTGTGAAAGGGAGCAAAGCCAGGAATGATCTATATCACCGTCTTAGTGACCTCACCCTTCCACCTTAACCACTCTTAAGTGTACAGATCAGTGGTACTAAACATATTCTTAACACTGCACAACCCTTATCCATATCCACAACTCTTTTCATCTTGTAAACTGAAACTCTATACCCATTAAACAGTAACTCCCTATCCCCCCGCCTTCCCAATCCCTGTCAGCTACCATTTTACTTCCCGTCTCTAATTTTGCCCACTGTAGACTCTCATATAGGTGGAATCATACAGCATTTATCTGTCTTATTTCTTTAGCATACTAACCTCAAGTTTCATCCATATTGTAATAATGTCAGATTTCCCTTCCTTTTCAAGGCTGAATAGTATTCTGCTATATATACATATTGCTTATCTGTTCATCCATTGACAGACATTGGCTGATTCCACATTTTAGCTATTATGAATAATGCTGCAATGAACATATATAACTACACAAATATCTTTTTGAGACCCTGTTTTCAATCCTTTTGGACTCCCAGAAGTGGAACCGCTGTATCATAATGGTAATTCTATTTTAAATTTTTTGAGAAACTACCATATTGGTTTCCATAGCACTGCACTATTTAACATATCTACCAACAGTGCACAAGGGTCCCAATTTCTCCAATCTTGCCAACACTGCTACTTTCTGGGTTTTTTTTTTTGATAGTAGCCTCCTAATGGGTGTGAACCCATTAGACCCATCCTAATGGGTCTTATTGTAGTTTTGATTTCTATTTCCCAAATGATTAGTGATGTTTGAACATCTTTCCTTGAAACTTTATTGGCCATTTATATGTCTTCTAGAGTCTTCTTTTTCTCTTAGTCCATCTAACTAAAGGTTTGTTAATTTTGTTGACATTTTCAAAGAACTATATTGTGGTTTGACTGATTTTCTCTATCGTTTTTCTAATCTCCACTTATCACTGCTCTAATCTTTACTATTTCCTTTCTGTTAGATTGGGTTTAGTGTATTCTTTTCTCATTCTTTAAGTTGTAAAGTTAGTTGTGGATCGGATATTTTTCTTGTTTTTTAATGTAACTGTTTATAGCTATAAAGTTTCCCCTTGATACCACTTACACTGCATCCAGTAAGTTTTGTCATGTTGTGTTTTCATTTTCATTTGTCTCTAAGTGCTTTCTAATTCCCTTGTGATTTCTTATTTGATCCATTGGTTGTTAAATTTCTACAAATTTGTGATAAAATTCCGAGTTTTCCTTTAAAAAAAAAAAGATTTTATCTGACAGAGAGAGAGTGCACAAGCAGGCGTGATCGGCAGGCAGAGGGAGAGGGAGAAGCAGGCTCCCCAAGGAACAGGGAGCCTGACAGGGGGCTCGATCCCAGGACCCTGGGATCATGTCCTGAGCAGAAGGCATACACTTAACCAACTGAGCCACCCAGGTGCCCAAATTCCGAGTTTTCCTTTTGTTACTAATTTGTAACTTTATTTTGTTGTGGTCAGAGAAAATAATTTGTATCATATCTATCTTTTAAAATCTACTGAGATTAATTTGTGGCCTAATGTATGGTCTACCCTGGAAAATGAGGCAGTATACTTCAGAAGAATGTGTATACTGTTATTTTTGTTGGGTAGAATGTTCTGTACATGCTGTTAGATCTGGTTGGTTTACTGTGTTACCTTCTGTTTGGCTGTTCTATCCATTAATGCAAATAGGCTACTGAAGTCTCCAATTATTAATGTAGATCTATTTCTTCCTTCAATTCTGTCAGTTTGGGCTGATATTATTATAGCCACATTTGCTCTCTTTTGGTTAGTATTTGCATGGACTTTTTCCTTCCTTTCACTTTCATTAGGTGTCTTGTATCTAAAGTAAGTCTCATGTAGACTGCAAACAATTGCATCTTGTGGTTTTATCCATTCTGCCAATTTCTATCCTTTGACTGGAGAGTTTAATCCATTTACATTTAAAGTAAATATTGATAAGAAACTTACTCCCATTGTTTTGTTATTATTTTCTATATACCTTATAGTCTTCTTTTGTCTCTCATTTCCTGCATTACTATCCTCTTTTAAGTTGGTTTTTGCAATGAATAAACATTTAAATTTTTTTTCTCATTTCTTTCTGTGTATATTTAGCTATTTTCCTTGTAGTTACCATGGGGATTATATTTAAGGTCTGAAAATTACTTAACACTCTAACTTGAATTTATACCAACTAACTTCAATAACATACAAAAAACTCTGCTTCTTTACAGCTCCATCTCCACTCTGTCAGTTGATGTCACAAAATATAAATTAATAATCATTTTAAATGATTAGCCTCTTAAATTATGTAGAAAAAATATGGAATTACACACCAAAGTTACAACAATACTAGCTTTTAGAGTAAATAATTTTTAAAAAAGGTTTAGTCTCTTAAATCATAGAAAAAACAAAAAGTAGAGTTCAAACCTTTGTTACAATACTAGCTTTTTTTTAAGATTTTATTTATTGAGAGAGAGAGAGAGCACAAGCAGGGGGAGGGACAAAGGGAGAGGGAGAAGCAGACTCCCCACTGAGCAGGGAGCCCGATGTACAGCTTCATCCCAGCACCCTGAAATCATGACCTGAGCTGAAGTCAGATGCTTAACCAACTGAGCCACCAGGTACCCCAGTATTAGCTTTTAATTGCTTATGTATTTCCCTTTATTGAGATCTTTATTTCTTCATAAAGCTTGAAGTTACTGTCTCTTGTCCTTTCATTTCACTCTACAGGGCTCCCTTGAGCATTTCTTTGCAGGGCAGGTGTACTGGTAATTAATTCCCTCAGCTTTAGTTTATTTGGGAATGTCTCACTTCTGTGAGAGAATACCCTCACTTTTGGAAGAGTTTTGTCAGATAAAGAACTATTAGTTGACTTTTTTTCCTCCTTTGAGCACTTTTAATATATCTGCCACTGCTTTTTGGCCTCCAAAATTTTTGAAGATAATCTGCTGATAATTTTACGTGACAAGTGCTTTTCTCTTGGTATTTTTCAAGAGAAATTTTCAATTTTCAAATTATAATGTAATATAATTACAATGGGTCTTGATATGGGTCTCTGAGTTCATCTTCCTGTAGTTTGTTGACCTTTTTGGGTATGTTTACATACATATTTACCATCAAATTTGGGAATTTTTCAGCCATTTCATCAAATATTCTCCACCCCCAGTCAGCCTTCTTCTATGACTCCCACAATGCATAAATTGGTCTGCTTGATGGTATTCCACAGGTCCCTTAGGCTTTGTTCACTTTTCCTATCTTTTTTTCATTTATTCCTTGGATTCGGTAATTTCCAAAGTCCTGTTTTCAAGTTTATTGATTCTGTCTTCTGCCTGCTAAAATCTCCTTTGAATCCTTATAGTGAAATTTTCATTTCTGTTAATGTACTTTTCAACTCCAGAATTTCTTTGTGGTATCTTTTTAGGTTTTCCAACTCTTTATTAATATTTTCATTTTGTCCATACATCGTACTCTTGATTTTGTCCACATCTTCCTTTAATTCTTTGAGCATCTTTAACATAGTTGTTTTAAAGCCTTTGTCTAGTAGATCTAGTAGATCTACCAATAGATCTTCTATTTTTCAGAAACAGTTTGTTTATATTTTTTCCTCTGAATTGGCTTACTTTCCTCTTTCTTTGTATACCTTGTAATTTTTTTGTTGAAAACTGAACATTTCAATGTTAAAATTTGCTCACTCTGAAAAACAGATCCTCCCCATTCCACATGGTTTACCATTTTCTGTTAATGTTTTTGGTTTTTTAAAACTGTTATCACTGTACCAAGGATCAGCTTGAGATGTAACCTTAAGGTCTTCTCAGTTCTCTTCTGAGCTGCTCCATTCCCTGGACATGTGTGGTTACTTTCTAATCATCCTTGTGTATGGAGTTGCTTTTGAATTCCTACTCTTTAATGTCTAGGCTCCCAAAAAGGGGAAAAAAAGAAAAACTAACGGGGTGGGAAAATTGAAATTCCCAGGAAGTCACTCTAGCCTGAGGAGGTGTTTGCTACATGGGGGAAGTGTAAAAACAATGGCCCTCCTCTTTGCACCTGTGTGATCAGAGCACAGATCCCCCTGAGGTTTGGAGGACAGTCTCCTTTTTGCCAACCCTGGCTCAACAAGCTGTGTGCAAGTCTTCTCTAGTGCCCATGGAACATTCTCCAGAAGAGATCACATCCTAGGTCACAAATCAGGTCTCAACCAGTACCAAAAGACTGGGATCATTCCCTGCATATTTTTGGACCACAGCGATTTGAAACTACAACTCAATCACAAGAGGAAAGTCAGAAAGAACTCAAATACATGGAGGCTAAAGAGCATCCTACTAAAGAATGAATGGGTCAACCAGGAAATTAAAGAAGAATTTAAAAAATTCATGGAAACCAATGAAAATGAAAACACAACTATTCAAAATCTTTGGGATGCAGCAAAGGCAGTCCTAAGAGGAAAGTATATAGCAATACAAGCCTTTCTCAAGAAACAAGAAAGGTCTCAAATACACAACCTAACCCTACACTTAGAGGAGCTAGAGAAAGAACAGCAAATAAAGCCTAAACCCAACAGGAGAAGAGAAATAGTAAAGATTAGAGCAGAAATCAATGAAACAGAAACCTAAAGAACAGTAGAAGAGATCAACGAAACTAGGAGCTGGTTCTTTGAAAGAATTAACAAGATTGATAAACCCCTGGCCAGACCTATCAAAAAGAAAAGAGTAATGACCCAAATAAATAAAATCATGAATGAAAGAGGAGAGATCACAACGAACACCAAAGCAATACAAACAATTATAAGAACATAGTATGAGCAGCTATATGTCAGCAAATTAGACAATCTGGACGAAATGGATGCATTCCTAGATGTATAAACTACCAAAACTGAACCAGGAAGAAGTAGAAAACCTGAACAGACCCATAAGCACTGAGGAAATTGAAGCAGTAATCAAAAATCTCCCAACAAACAAAAGCCCAGGGCCAGATGGCTTCCCAGGGGAATTCTACCAAACATTTCAAGAAGAATTAATACCTATTCTTCTGAAACTGTTCCAAAAAATAGAAGTGGAATGAAAACTTCCAAACTCATTTTATGAGGCCA
Organism: Mirounga leonina; assembly: GCF_011800145.1. Taxonomy (NCBI): domain Eukaryota; kingdom Metazoa; phylum Chordata; class Mammalia; order Carnivora; family Phocidae; genus Mirounga; species Mirounga leonina. The sequence goes on from NW_023270316.1 coordinate 62,671,498, forward strand.
GCATTACCTTGATCCCCAAATCACACAAAGACCCCATCAAAAAGGAGAATTACAGACCAATACCCCTGATGAACATGGATGCAAAAATTCTCACCGAAATACTACCCAATAGGAACCAACAGTATATTAAAAGGATTATTCACCACGACCAAGTGGGATTTATTCCTGGGCTTCAAGGTTTGTTCAACATCCACAAATCAATCAATGTGGTACAATACATTAATAAAAGAAAGAACAAGAACCATATGATCCTCTCAATAGATGCAGAAAAAGCATTTGACAAAGTACAGCATCCTTTCTTGATTAAAACTCTTCAGACTGTAGGGACAGAGGGTACATACCTCAATATCATAAAAGCCATCTATGAAAAACCCACACTGAATATCATTCTCAATGGGGAAAAACTGACAGCTTTCCCCCTAAGGTCAGGAACATGACAGGGATGTCCACTATCACCACTGCTATTCAACGTAGTACTAGAAGCCCTAGCCACAGCAATCAGACAACAAAAAGAAATAAAAGGCATCCGAATCAGCAAAGAAGAAGTCAAACTCTCACTGTTTGCAGATGATATGATACTTTATGTGGAAAACCCAGAAGACTCCACCCCAAAACTGCTAGAACTCATACAGGAATTCAGTAAAGTGGCAGGATATAAAATCAATGCACAGAAATCAGTGGCATTTCTATACACCAACAACAAGACAGAAGAAAGAGAAATTAAGGCATCGATCCCATTTACAATTGCACCCAAAACCATAAGATACCTAGGAATAAATCTAACCAAAGAGGCAAAGAATCTGTACTCAAAAACCCATAAAATATCATGAAAGAAATAGAGGAAGACACAAAGAAATGGAAAAGCGTTCCATGCTAATGGATTGGAAGAACAAATACTGTGAAGATGTCAATGCTACCTAGAGCAATCTACACATTTAATGCAATCCCTATCAAAATAAGATCAACTTTTTTCAAAGAAATGGGACAAATAATCCTAAAATTTGTATGGAACCAGAAAAGACCCCGAATAGCCAGAGGAATGTTGAAAAAGAAAAGCAAAGCTGGAGGCATCACAATTCTGGACTTCAAGCTCTATTACAAAGCTGTCATCATCAGGACAGTATGGTACTGGCACAAAAACAGATGCATAGATCAATGGAACAGAACAGAGAACCCAGAAATGGACCCTCAACTCTATGGTCAACTAATCTTCGACAAAGCAGGAAAGAATCTTCATTGGAAAAAAAGTCTCTTCAACAAATGGTGTTGGGAAAATTGGACAGCCACATGCAGAAGAATGAAACTGGACCATTTCCTTACACCACACACAAAAATAGACTCAAAATGGATGACAGACTTAAATGTGAGACAGGAGTCCATCAAAATCCTAAAGGAGAACACAGGCAGCAACCTCTTCGACCTCAGCCGCAGCAACTTCTTCCTAGAAATACTGCCAAAGGCAAGGAAAGCAAGGGCAAAAATGAACTACTGGGACTTCATCAAGATAAAAAGCTTTTGCACAGCAAAGGAAACAGTCAACAAAACCAAAAGACAACCGACAGAATGGGAGAAGATATTTGCAAATGACATATCAGATAAAGGACTAGTATCCAAAAATCTATAAAGAACTTATCAAACTCAACACCCAAAGAACAAAGAATCCAATCAAGAAATGGGCAGAAGACATGAACAGACATTTTTCCAAAGAAGACATCCAAATGGCCAACAGACACATGAAAAAGTGCTCAACATCACTCGGCATCAGGGAAATCCAAATCAAAACCTCAATGAGATGCCACCTCACACCAGTCAGAATGGCTAAAATTAACAAGTTAGGAAATGACAGATGTTGGCGAGGATGCGGAGAAAGGGGAACCCTCCTACAGTGTTGGTGGGAATGCAAGCTGGTGCAGCCACTCTGGAAAACAGTATGGAGGTTCCTCAGAAAGTTGAAAATAGAGCTACCCAACGACCCGGCAATTGCACTACTGGGTATTTACCCCAAAGATACAAATGTAGTGATCTGAAGGGGTACATGCACCCCAATGTTTATAGCAGCAATGTCCACAATAGCTGAACTATGGAAAGAGCCAAGATGTCTATCAACAGAAGAATGGATAAAGAAGATGTGGTATATATATAGAGAGAGACACACACACACATACACACACACAATGGAATATTATGCAGCCATCAAAAGGAATGAGATCTTGCCATTTGCAATGACGTGGATGGAATTGGAGGGTATTATGCTGAGCGAAATAAGTCAATCAGAGAAAGACATGTATCATATGACCTCACTGATATGAGAAATTCTTAATCTCAGGAAACAAACTGAGGGTAGCTGGAGTGGGGGGGTTGGGAGGGATGGGGTGGCTAGGTGATAGACATTGCAGAGGGTATGTGCTATGGTGAGCGCTGTGAATTGTGTAAGACTGTTGAATCACAGACCTGTACCTCTGAAACAAGTAATACATTAGATGTTTAGAAAAAAAGAAGCTAGCAGGAGGGGAAGAAGGAAGGGGGAAGAATTGGAGGGGGAGACGAACCATGAGAGACTATGGACTCTGAGAAACTGAGGGTTCTAGAGGGGAGGTGGTGGGGGGGATGGGTTGGCCTTGTGATGGGTATTAAAGAGGGCATGTACTGAATGGAGCACTGGGTGTTATACGCAAACAATGAGTCATGGAACACTACATCAAAAACTAATGATGTAATGTATGGTGATTAATATAACAAAATAAAATTAAAAAAAAAAAAAAGCTGTGTGCAAGGTGGTCCAAGAACAAGTGCACAGCTGCCTGCTGCATGGCACCAGGCATGGAAGACAGGTAGTTGTTAGTTTGCTAAGTAGAAATTGACCAACATTGATCACAATTTACTGTCCAAACCTTCCCCTAAACATTGCAAGCTTTCATTCGACTCCAGTGTTAGAAAATAATGACATTAGCCAGATTCTACTAGTGCAATTTTTGTCTAGGTGGGGAGATAAGATTACTGCTGCTTTCAACTTTGTCACCCTCCCTGAAAATTTATTTTTGTATATTGACCATGTCATCAAATAACTTTCTAAATCCATTTACTAAGTTTTACAACTTCTCAATTAATTCTCTTGGCTTTCTGAGTAGACAATCATAGCATCCATAAATAATGTCGCCTCCTTTGAAATACTTGTATCTCTCATTTTTTAATCTGGTGTTTCTATTATTTAAAAATGTTATTGGCAAACATTCTTGTCTTGTTCTTTCTTGACTTAAAGAGAATATATTGGTAGTGCTTCTGTGTTAATTATGATGTGGGCTATTAATTTTATCTTCATATGGTTAAGGAAGTATTTTTACTTTGTTATTTACTAAGATTCCCCACTCAACAATTTAATATAAAATTTTCTTATTTAACACTGAAACATTTAATGTATTTCTAACACTTAAACATTCTTGTATTTCTGAGAAGAACCCATACTTGGTTTTAATAAAATGCTAGATTTGACCTGATGGTATTTTAACTATTTTTATTTTTTTTTAACTTGAAGTGACTGATTTGTGATAACTGTCTTTAAAAGGCTTTTATGTCAGCATTAAAACACCTAAAATGAACTGGGAAGTTTTCTATATTCTCCTACATTCTGGAGAATTATCTGTTTGAGGGGGGGGAAAAAACTATCTGTATAACCTGAACTAGGCCTAGCAGCATGTTCTTTAATAGTTTTTCTTCCCTTGCAAGGTGTATTCAAGTATTCCACTTCTTTTTCATTCTTTTTGTCAATATATATTGTTTTAAAATCAGTCTTTTTATTCAGATTTACAGATTATTTCAGCATAAAATTGCTGTATTTTAATATGGTATTTCCTAATAAATTTTAATTATCTCTGGTTATTTCTGATATTCTAATTTTTAATTTTCTTTGGTTAAAGCATTGCTAGAAGGTTGTCAATTTTGTTGATCTTCTCAAAAAATCAATTTTTTCCTGTCTTCTAATTGATCATAAAAATTTAAGTCCATCTTTCCTTTTACCATAGTGTTTTGTTCTCTTTCAAATTTCATAATATGAATGCCTACTATATTATATTTTCAGTCTTTAGTCCATATATTATCTGACTGGTGAAGCTTTGGGTAATATGCACATCCATATGCTTTTCCACATACTGCACTCTTGCTCCTGTCCTCACCACACAGCTAAAATTGTTCTCAGTAAGTCATGGATCATCTATATGTTGTCCAGGATAACAAATCTGCTGTCCTTGTTTTACTAGAACTCTTTATACAATACCTGTCATTAACAATGTCCTCCTTCTTGAAATTCCATTCTTTTGGCTTTTCTGATAAAACTTCCTCACTTTTCTCCTGCCTCTCATGTCATCCTCCCTCAGCATCCTACCATGGGTGGGCTTCTTTCTTCTCTTAAATGTTAGGGTTTCCCAAAACTGTGTGTCCTGTGAACTCTACTCTTATTAAACATGGACTTCTAGTGACCTCATCCAAATCCATGGATTCAACTATCTTTTACATGCAAAACTCTCTAAACCCAAATGTACAGCTCCCAACTAGATTAGACAAGTAACAATGGGATATTTCAAGGTATCCTACCTAACGTGGGCCATACCATCTTTATCCTGTAAATTTTACCCTCTTCCTATATTCTGTATACTTGTGATTACTATTGATATTCCCAGGTTGGTAACATAGAAATTATTTTAGGTTCCTGCCTCTCATGTACCCATATTCAATCAGTTACCAAATTTTTAAGGTTTACCTTTACCCCTTAAGAATGTGTTCCTTCATGGCTGTTCCTAGAATCTCTACTTTTGATCATGTATTTTCATAAAAACTACCTTGATAGTCCCCTAATCTTTCTGTCTGCAACCTGGTCTCTCTCCTACCTACATGCTATACCACTTTCCAAGTGATTTTTTTAATAAATGAAAAATTTGTTTACCGGTGACTCACAGCTTATGTTCTTGCATATTCTTTTTGTTTCCTCTACTTAGGATGACCTCTGTCCACCCCCTTTTCTACCTATTTAAATCCCACGTCCTTTCAAGTTCAACTCTTCTTTCTCCCTCTCTGGAAAGCTCCTCCTTTTGTGCTGGCACAGCACGTTGGCCACATATCTTTCATAAAATATGTGATTCCATAGCAATCATTGATTAATTTAACTATTCTCCACTAAAAGGGAAGCAATGTGAGGCTAACCAACCTTGTTTGCCACTATAATCTCATCAGCAAGCACATGTTTATTCACGTTCAAAGTACGCATGAATGATTTTTCAAATTTTTGTTTAAATAAGAACTCACATAAACACATACAAAACCAGCACTGACTGTTAGTAAACTCGCAGTGTAAACAAAAATACATGTAACAGGAAAAAATTTAAATAGGTCCAGGTCTATAAATTCATATTGCTTTTCCAAAAGAATTTGAATTGTGCATGGGGGTCAGAAAGTAGATTCCTATTAAGGCTTCTCTGAGCTTAGGATATAAAAATGGACCAGGAAACTCTGGATTGGAATGCTACTCACTATTCTATACTATATTACAAATCTGTGCCTAATACAGCCAGGCTATTAGATTGAGTGGTATAATTAAAAGAAAAACAAAAACAAAAACCCAGTACAGTGATTGTGATGCATCCTTAAAAGACCTTGAGTCCTTAATGAAACAAAAATAAAGAAGGATGGGGCGCCTGGGTGGCTCAGTCGTTAAGCATCTGCCTTCGGCTCAGGTCATGATCACAAGGTCCTGGGATTGAGCCCACATTGGGCTACCTGCTCAGCGGGGAGCCTGCTTCTCCCTCTCCCTCTGCTCCCCCGTTCCTGCTTCTTTCTCTCTTTCTCAAATAAATAAATAAAATCTTTAAAAAAAAATAAAGAAGGATTTGCTTACTGTAAACCCATTCATTAAGGTCTTGCCACAACACACTGCTCAAGTGAAAAATATTAGCTCTCAGGACTATTTCAGATTTTTGTTGTGGTTGTTTGTTTTTTGTGGGAAGTTTTTTGTTATCTTATTTTCATAATTAATTGTAGTATATTACTCAAAGGAGCATAAATTTCTTAAGGATAAAACTGGACCACCAGAGAGTAAATACATAAAGCAAGCTGTTTAGAAAAAAACATTTAGTAAGAGTTCCAGTTTTCCAATCTGTATGTCATCTTAGCCCTGACCTAAATATAGTAAGTTTGCTTTAATTACAAATTAAAGCAAATTTTCTATAGAAAACTGGTAGTGAAACTAAGGCTTGAGATTCTATCTCCAATTATGACTCAATGTTATACTGTTCCAGGAACCCAGCCTATAAACCTAGATCCAGTAAACCCATCTCAAAATATATTTTGTCGTTCAGAGGAAGAACTCAAGAGAACATTGTACAGAATGGGAAAAAATCGTCACCAATGTAAAAACTGTAAAACAATATTTTTAAATGTGAAAGATTCACACTCACATAGTTTACGAATCGAATTTTTCAAACATACCTTGTCCATTAATTTACTTGCATGAAGACTCAAGCAATTGAAGAATATTTTTTTGCTTAGCAAATGCATTTCTTCAATGGTAGTCAATAATGTAGTTGCACTATTTCCAACAATGCCACTAAAAGCAAAGAATATTTCAGGTTGCAAAACAGAAGCTAAAACAATCAATTCTTTAACTGCGTATAATTCATTTAAAAGACTGATCTAGATTTAGGGGCACCTGAGTAGCTCAGTCAGTTAAGCATCTGACTCCTGATTTCAGTTCAGGTCCTGATTCAGGGTCATGAAATTGAGCCCCATGTCAGGCTCTGTGCTGGGCATGGAGCCTGCTTAAGATTTTCTCTCTCTACCTCTGCCCCTTCTGCCATACACCCCAAGCTCGCTCTTTCTCAAAACAAAACAAAACCAAAAACAAACAAAAAAACAAAAAAACCCATTAGATTTAAAGTGTGTATGTAGAATATAAACTGTGAATTAACAACAACCCCTCTAGTTTCATATAAAAATGACAAGGTTTTTTTTTTTTTTTAAGAGTTAGATGATGAACAAATGGTTTCAATGTTGTACAATCTCTTTTAGAAAAACAGACACTCATGTCAACCCATCTCTCTGTTTTTCTCTATTATAGTAAATGCATCTCTTGATTATCCAAGAACTAATTTTAATTTTAAGGAGGCCATTCCATCAAGCTCTATTCATAAAATATTTAAATTTTATTAACACTGAGTTATTCTTCCAATTAAACTCTTACACCATATCTAAATTATAAAGTTTCTCAATTTTTATACAACTGCCTAAATAGCAGTGTATTTAGACTAATTATGAAAAATCTGGTAGTATTTTAAAATATTTAATTATTAGCACATTCGGTACTCCTTAATTTGCTATGATATTTCTTAGACCTATCCAAGGAGTTTCTCATTTTTGCCAGAATGTAAGACAAGAATGTATATAAAACAATTCCCAATTTTATATTCCAAATTCATGTATTGAAAGTCATTTAAAAATGTGATGTTACGTGAAAAAGTTTTTTGTTGATGTGAAAGATTGCTCAAAATAAATATAATGGCATTGATAAATACCAGCAGATAGTAAGCAAAAAAAAAAAACAAAACAGCAAATTTAGAGAAAACTGGTATGTTGCATATAATATATTATAAAAGCAAATACTAATACTACATATTTCAATACATTCTGAAACTGAAACAAATTGGAATGAATTCTTATATATTTAATGCACACAAAACAAATTAACAGTTAAAAATATACATATAAAGCAAACAGCAAAGTAAAAGCAAATTCCTAAACAGGCAGCCATAATACCTACATTAAAAAAAAAAAAGTATTTTGGTTAAAAATATTATAAGCTAAACACCAAAATAAATTGAAAGAAATTCTCACACATGCCTATACATGCAATAAAAGTAAGTATGCCTCTGAATAAAAGTATACTATCCTAAGCAACGGGGGGAAAACACTGAATGTACACAAACAGAAACTGATATTTTATTTATTTTTATTTTTTGTTTTTTTTAAAGATTTTTTTTAAATTTATTTTTGGGGGAAGTGGGAGTAAAAGCAGTAAGAGGGGCAGAGGGAGAGGGAGAGAATCTCAAGCAGAATCCCTGCTGAGCGCGGCGGAGCCCAACACAGGGCTCCATCTCATGACCCTGACATCATGACCTGAGCTGAAACCAAGAGTTGGACACTTAACTGAGTCACCTAGGTGCCACAGAAACTGGTATTTTAATGAAAACTTTGTGGAGAGATACCAAGATATGTTTACATGCATTTAAAAAAAAAATGGAGTTATCAGCCATATTTTGCAGTTACTCAGATCTAGAATTTACCAGTGTTTACTAACTACTCACTAGGTACCAGTAACTGGGCTAGATACTTGTAAATGCTTTTTGTATTTCACGCCATATTTCTACCCAACATCCTTATCCTCCCATATTTTTCAATTTTAGATATTATATAGAAAAGTTACATCTCTTACATAATGCTCATCCCCCACCACAACATACCCAAACTTCATCTTTCCCAGGTTCCCTAATACAGTTATATCATAGGGTTTGGTGAATAAATACTCAATGTTTACATTATTACAAGCATGTAAATACTATTCAGAGCTGTCCAAGGCATCAGGGATTTCAACATAAGGGAATGAGCAGGCTGATAAAGAAGACAAAACCCTGTGTCACAGCCTTGTAGTAGGTCTAAAGAGCAACCAATTCAGACTGGAGAAAGAAAATGGCGTGTCCAAGATGGATGTGGGAAGAGGAGAGGAGAGAGAAGTTAGGAAGGACTGGTTGATGTGCTTGACTATATGGTGAGAAAATGTAGAGTCTACTTAAGAGTTTGGGTCTGAAATAGTGATAAGGACATAGGAAAGGAAGCAAGTGCAAAAACAAAGTGATTATTAACTATAGAGAGAAAAAGTTTTACAGGAAAGGAAATGTAATCAAAGTATGCTGGATTCCCTGTTTTTATGGATTCTACATCTTCCTTTCCTTGGTTTACTACGGCCTTTTGATGGAATCCATCCTTTGGGAGTTTTAGTGTATAGGATGAAAAATATTTTTGAAAATTGTGTCACCCACTTTTCCCCAACATCACTGGCTATTCTTTTCCAATTTTCTTTGTGGGTTTCTTTTTTTCCTAACCTCTTAATATTAGGATTCCCCAGGACTCAGTCCTAGGCCTCTTGTTTATCTACACTCACGTAAGTTATTTTACCTAGTCTTAGTGTTTCAAATACCATCTATACACTACAAACTGTCAGATTTATAGGTTTAGCCCTGATTTCTCTGTTGTCTGCTCACTCAACATCTCCCACTGAATGTTCATAGGGATGCTGAATCCGACAGTCAAAAGTGGGCTGGACTCTTCATTACCCACCCGCTCCCATCAAACTGTCCTCTCTAGAACCCTCCCTCTCAGCAAATGACTATACCACTAATCTAACTGTTCAAACCAAAAGCCAAGAATTCATCCCTGACTCCTCATATCTCACCCTCTCTAGTCCATATATATCCTCTTGTCTCTGGAAATAATTACTTTTCACTCCCTCCAAGACTATCACCCTACTCTGATTCATCACTGTCTCTGCTCAGAATACAAACAGCTTCCTAAATACTGTCCCTCTTCCCCTTTACCCCACTACACTACGTTATCGACACAGTGCCCAGAGTCACCTTGTATCATAAATCAGCTCAAGTCACTGAAACACACCCCCCCACACACACACAACACACACACACATCTTCAACCCACTCAGTATAAAATCTAAATCCTCACTAGAGCCTACGAAGTCCTACATGATCTGGCCTCTGCCTACCTCTCTGATTTCATCCCTCCCTACTCCTTCCATTCACTCTACTCCAACTACTGGCCTTCCTTCTGGTTCTTTAAAATGGAAGCTTTTTCTGGCCTCAGGGCCAGAGTGTGCCCTGCCTAGCACACTCTTCTCTGAGATCTTTACATGCCCAACTCCTTCACGCTCTTTAGGTCTGTATTCAAACATCACCTCCACCAAAAGGCCTTTAAAACAGCCACATGCACATACACCTGCTCATATGTGGTCACTCTCTATGCTTTATTTACATTCTCCTGCTTTATTTCTCCTCAGTGCCCTTATCATCAGTTAAAATTATTTTATACTTAGTCTTTCTCCCCCATTAGAATGTAAGTTTAAGCTATTTTGTTCACTGCCATTTCTTTAGCATCTAGAAGAGTAACATTTGTAAACAGTTTTTTAATTGACTAAATGTAAAAAAAGTAAGTAAAAAAAGTACACAAGTAAAAAAAGTACACAAAAAAAATGTATCAAAAGATCCAACTGTCATCTTCAAAATCATCACCTTCAAAGACAAAAATTATAATTCTCAGAGTCTAACGAACCTATTACCTTCAGAATCCAAATGATTTTTTCTTAGCATTATTTGCATTAGAAACTGAGTTATCATTATCTTCAAATAAAAATTTCATGCAGTACCATCATGGGTATTACTACATAAATAATGTAAAAATGATTTACCACTACCTTTGCCTAGTACAGCATTAGTTACAGTGTTAGCTGCTTTCAGTGGCTCTTGTGTTTCCTCAGTACGGATCATTCTCTTATTTTAGGAAGCCTATAACATCACAATTGAAACTAATTTATTGCTTTTGAGTCATAGCAAGTGGTGATAATAAATTTATATCTAGGGCGCCTGGGTGGCTCAGTTGGTTAAGCGACTGCCTTCGGCTCAGGTCATGATCCTGGAGTCCCGGGATCGAGTCCCGCATCGGGCTCCCTGCTCGGCGGGGAGTCTGCTTCTCCCTCTGACCCTCCTCCCTCTCATGCTCTCTGTCTCTCATTCTCTCTCTCGCAAATAAATAAAAATCTTAAAAATAAATAAATAAATAAATAAATAAATTTATATCTAAAATGTTACAGGACTAACCCAAATCCTATCTCTGATTAGTTTTATAGCCTGTGGCTTGTTGGTTTTGTTTAAAAATGTGAAACCCATCTCTTAGCTGTGAAGTTTTGGGTGGCTAATCTCAGCTACTAGAAGGTAGGTAACATCATTGCCATAGTCTTTTGGTGCTTCTTGAACTACTGATCCCTGTACCTCTCCTGGATCTATTAGTTATAACCCTCTTGGATTTTAACAATTGAACTTCTGTTCTTGATTCTAGCATACTGGATGAAAAGTAACTGTTAAATCATTTTTAATGGACTAATATGAAAACTATCCAAAATAGAGCTTGAAATTCAAGACATTGTTTTAACACAACTACGCATGGAACAAGGTCTTATAGTGGCATAATAAAGCTCAAGTGTATGCCATCACTGCAAAGTGAAAATAAATGCACACTTTAGAGTCAAAGATCGTACTATAGAGAAAACAAGTGGTTCCTAATCAGATAAAGGAACTTTTATTTAAAGAAGATAAAGTACCTTTTATTTAAGCAAATAAAGCTATAGTGCTGCTTTATCACTAATAGGAAACTAAATGATAAAGAATTTACATTATTTACATCGAGGATAGGACACTTCACTTATTGTGCCCTATTCTGAGTATAATGTATAGTTACGTTAGGTGCCACATATCTCTTTTACTGATGCAAGAAGATTAAAAATATACTCACCCTATAATCTCACACTGTTATAAGTTGTATGTGTGCATGTGCATGTGTGTGAGGGTGTGTACAGTTATGTTTAGGGAAAAAAAGGAAATGACAGACCTCAAAATACAGCACAAATAATATATATGTAATGATTCATATGGTGTGGAGGTTCTGCTAGTTATATGTAGTTGTACAAATGGTACAAAACAAAACAAAATGAAAAAAACAAAAATCCTTATACTGTGTTCTAACTGAAATGATGTATCACATAGGATTTAATAAAGCACATTTAACCATTCCACTTACCTGATTGTATGATGGTAAAATTTGAGGAGGTTAGAAATTTTATATAACAAAACTGCCCCAGGTTCAGCAACTATTACTTGTTCAATTCGAACCTATTAAAACATGTGAAAAAAAATTAAGCATTTCTTAAAGGTATAACTTTCCTTCAATAATCACATGTGGGATAAACATGCATTTAAAAAAATAAAATTTAATTATTGCAGAAATCACAAAATTCCTTCTAGGTAATTTCTGAATATTAAATTATAGGGGATGGTAAAATAACAGAAACATTTTAACACAGATATACTCTACAAAAAAACAAAACAAAACCTAGATCCAATACCTACAGAATTTGGCTGAAGGCGGTTGCTACCAGAAATAATACAATGATGAGGTCATTGTGAGGGTTTTCACCAGATTATAACGTAATGTAGTTCAGCACTATTTGGAAAGCAGCTATTACATCCTAAAAACAGATTATCAGTGCAAATACTGCTCTATCACCAAATATTCAGAAAAAAATGAAAGAATTCTGATCTTTAAACTATTACACCAAATTTCCTTTTTTATTAGACAATAACAGACAAATCTTAAATTAGCACCAACATGTATGTCTAATTATGGCTACCAGGGCAGTATCAGATCTACTGCAAAGTTAACTTGATTACTCTTAAGATTAACTACTAGGAATCCTTACTGATCTCGCCCTTACTTTATGTTCCCTAATTAATGGATACAATCTAAATCACACTGATAATGTGCTTATTTACGTATTATATCTGTTCTGAAGCTGCTGCTTACATTGTGTTTTCTTGTTTCCTAACCAGATTCTAAACACACACAATTTGTTTTCTGCTTCTTTTACATCTCTACAGTACATACACAACAGATGCTTAATACACGCTTTTGAAAATTGAAGTTTCTCTATACTTAGATTTTGGAATATGTCATAATGCCAACATACGTGATTTGCTAAAATAGATTTTACAAATGTATGTATATGAGCATATAAAACCCTCTTAGATTACAGAAACTAAACGACCTTTACATGAATATGTTTATGAAATTCATACATCTTTTGGCATAAAGTACTAGTGAGCTAACTGACACAAATTATAAATCATGAATGGTGTGTGAATTTAAAAACCATGATTTTTTCACATTACATTACAATTTCTCTCTAGGTCCAAGGCCTGGATCAATAGTGATTTAAATTATATATTATGTCGGGGCGCCTGGGTGGCTCAGTTGGTTAAGCGACTGCCTTCGGCTCAGGTCATGATCCTGGAGTCCCTGGATTGAGTCCCGCATCGGGCTCCCTGCTCGGCAGGGAGTCTGCTTCGTCCTCGGACCCTATCCCCTCTCATGTGTTCTCTCTCTCTCATTCTCTCTCTCTCAAATAAATGAATAAAATCTTTAAAAAATAAATAAATAAATAAATTATATATTATGTCAACAGAAGTGATACTTTCTAAATTTTAATATAATTATTAGGACAAAATATAAAAGATATTAATGTAGACACACAGCTCTTCTCTAGCAGATTTATAACAGCATAGAACCCACATAATTTACAAAGCTCAGAGCATATAGTACACTAAAGTTTTTATTAAAGAGATGGAATTCAAATGTTAGCTGAGAATATTAGATACCCAAATGAGGTCATATAGGAAGGAAATTCTTAAAATAGTGTAAATTGTCACAAGTATATAAAGGAAGGGAAGAGTTGTTGGATCATATAATGTACCACTATCAAGCTAATTTGATAATGTAACTACTGTGAACATCTGTTAAATATTCTCTAGAGTACGCATTTAATATTACTATCATATGAAAAGATCTAAGGTTTCTGTCACTTCAGAAACTGAAAGAATTTTTATTCATTTTACAATAGAAATATTTTTGCTTGCTTACGAGTTTTTTCTTCCCCTTTTGATATCTTACATTAAAATTTCACAGGCAGTCACAATAATGCCCTACAATTGTTAAAAACACCTTTTGGAACATAAACATTTAAGGAAAATGAAATGAGGTACATTTTAAAACAAAGGCATACTTTGGTATATAATCTCTTTATATAAGCAATGGGTATTAATTTAATATTTTTAACATCATAATAATATTTCTTACTCAGACCAGAACAAGAAACTCTAAAGTCCATTCCAACCCTCAGATTCTAGCATTATATTTTATACAATTACTTTAACAACAACAAAAAAAGGAATCAGTAATATAAGGAACATAATATCGTAAGGAAGGAAGGGGGTAAAGGAAGGTAAGGCAGATAAAATACAATTTATTCACCAAAGCAATTTATTCATTGTTATGACTCCGAGTTTCCTTTAACTCTATGTAGTTACAAAAAAATATGCAAAGTGTAGAAAGAGAAATATTTTTATACTCTCTTTTTCTATCTTTCCAATAACTGCTAGTATACAAAATAAGCAACATTTACATGAGTATAAATGTCTAAAAACCAAACTATGGCAAATAAATATTTCACTTGAGAGAACTAAGTAAAATAATTTCAAAATATTTTGTATTTATTTACTGAATATGCAAGTGAATCCTAAGATGATCAAATTACAGTGATAATTAAATCTGTAAATCAACTGTTACAAGGGTGTGTTATCTGATATTTCCTTGCCTACAACAAAATACCAAAGAAAATCTCAGAAACAAAAAAAACAATTAGTTTTAAAATTTGGTTCTTGGTAAGAATAAATCATAAACCTTCTAGATTTCAATTTCTACATAGTAAGTTGAAGTCAATCAACAAGGAAATTAAACCAACAACTACAAAATATTCCATAAATATTATTAAAGAAAAATACTGCTGCAAGCCTAGTAGGTATCAGGAACTATGTACTTCATCTACACAGTTTTCTCATTTGATCTTCACAACCACCATTAATTTAATAGTAGCTTTTTCTTTTTTTTTTTAGATTTTTATTTACTGGAGAAAGAGAAAGAGAGAGCACGAGCAGAGGGGAGGGGCAGAAGGAGAGGGAGAAGCAGGCTGCCCGCTGAGCAGCAAGCCCAATGCCAAAGGGGACTGGATTCCAGAACCCTGGGATCATGACCTCAGCCAAAGGCAGATGCTTAACAGACTGAGCCACCCAGGAGCCGCATGGTAGGTATTTTTATATACAGGTTCAACAGAAGAGGCAACTCGAACAAGTGAACACAATTAAGTGGCAAAGTGGAAATTCTAACCCAAGTTTGACTTCAAATTCTGTTCCTTGTACTATAAATAGTATTGATAATAAAACTTACACGTTATTTTATCCTTGAATTTATCAATTATTGTTATAATAGACAAAAAACGTACAATGCTTGAAACAATAAAGTAAATGGAACATGTTCTTAGAAAATTTCTGTTAAGAGTTCATAGATAAGTTATTTCAACTTAAGGGACTTTTTCTCAATTGATTAACATAAATTACCATGGAAAACATAATATGGTAAAAAAAATAAGTGAATATATATAAACTAAGAATATTTCAAATTTTCTTCCTTAAAGATAAAATTGACAATATTTACTTTTAAATGTATTTTGTTATCCTACACTAATGTGTTAACTTGAGAAAACCATAGCTTGACTTCAAGCTGTTAACAGTTCTTTTAAACTCACAGGAATAAGGCAATGATTTAGCCAGATGCCATATAACATATATAAAAAACAAAATATTTACCTTTAGAGGCCTGCACACACCCTCAGTAATGTGCCCAACAACTTCCTGGATATTTTCTTCAACACCTACAATTAATTACAACATAACTGAAAATTTTTTTCCATATCACACATAAGTTCAAAAAACTAACAAACAATAATGAATATGATTAATGGCACTAATAACAAACATTTAAAGTAACATAATATTTTATTAAGTTCAGTATCTTTTAGGACATTATTAATTATGTTAATGTCTGGGTCTAGAGCCTTGTTAATTTATTGCACTGCTGACTAATAAAATGAACATTACTTCTTTGTGAAAAAGAATGAATGTATGTATGAGTCACAGGAAAAAATGACTAGGAAACATATTAACTGAAGGAAGTGATGTAAAGACGTATTAGTATTTGTTCTACAAACGCCTTATTCTGGGCAGGGGTGCTGAACACAGAAGCTGAGGATATAAAGACGGAAAGCACACCTTGTAATCTAATAGAAAAACTGGCATTTACTAAATACTGACTATTTACCAAGCTCCTGTGTACTTGGCATTTACTGCCTGTGACCGCCTTCTTTTTTACAGATAGAGAAACTGAGGCTTGGAAGAATGAAGCCATTCCCAAAGAATAACTTGTTTCGTCCAACTCCGATCTAAATTCTTCCAACCTCTTCACATTGCCTCTTATATATACTTCACTAAAACATCTTTTAAGAAATTCATTCTTTTAAACTAGGTAATTAGGATAACAGAAAACAACTTAAAAAAGTTCAGACCTTGTGCCAATCAAACAAACATGCTGAGTTTAATTTGAATATCAAAGAGTAAAAAAAAATGAGGAAGGGTAAATAAGGATCTTCCCCCAATTTGTACACTAGCCTCTCCTGGAGATCACGTTGTGAGCCAGAAGGATGCGGGGCTGGGCAATGCAACACAGTCAAGTGATACCAATCACAATATTTCTCTTTAATTCCTATCAAAAATAGAGTATCTTAATTTTCCATTTACCCCTCAAACTCTAACAGGCATCTTAAGGTAGTCACAATACTAAGAAGATCTGAAATTCTGTAAGAAACAGACATAGCAACTCAAAAAGCATCATTTTTTCTTCCTTGAAATCAAGACCAAAATTTTAAATACATTTAGTACTACCTGGGTAATTATTCAAAAAACTTTATAACAGTCACATGAGAATGAATAAGGAGTTGGATAGTAGAAAAGAATTAGTAGCTTAATGACCTTAAACAAGTCCCTCAGTCTGTTTACTCACAGATAAAAGGAAGATAATACCACCTCCCGCCTTTAAAGCTTGGCGCGGAAGATCTGAGACAGTGTACGCTATACACTTAAAAGCGAGGCAGGGGAGCGCAGGCCTGATATGGGAAGGCTACAAGGGACCAGCACACAAGTGTGAACAGCTGTGACAGGAAAGTGATGGAGGAGAGAAGTCTATTAGGAGAAAAGGGGGGAAACCAGAGAGGAAATTAATTAGCGTGCTTAATGTGACACCTAGGTGTGAAGAACTTATCTCTGTGAAGATGACAGCAATAAGAATAGAAACAGAGGAGCCTTGTGTTATTTTCTATACTTAGACATTAGCAATAACAACCAGAGGACCCACCTTGTATAGTTACATTCTTTAAGAGAGCTTCAAGGTGTTCTTTTTCAGAAGCAGTAGCTTGATGGAGCCAAGCCAACATATCTCCTACGTATCTAATGTAAAAACTAAATGTTAGTAAAGATTTCCTTCAGAAAAACATCAAATATTCCAACACTGTCTGATTACTATACCTCAAAGGGTCATGGGAGTGCATTTCAATGGGTCTTGGTGTGCCTCCTGGGCCCCCTCTCGTAAGAGCATCAATAAATCCACGAACGACAGTGCTTCTTCTGGCTGTTCCAAATTCATCTAAGGTATACCTAGAAGAAATATGTTATTTGAAAAACAGATGTGTTTCTTTTTAATGAGTATATCAAACTATTCATGCAATTTCTGAGATAACCGACACATCTACAGCTTTTTTACACAACTCTCAAGCAATACTGTTTTTAAACAACAAAAAAATAGTTATGAAATAACTTTATCATAATGAAAATTCACTCTAAAGGTACATATTTTTACTCCTCCTCAGAAAGAATGCTGGAATTTGGGATCAGTAATAGGGGCAATGGCAATAAGGGACAGAGCAGTGGGTCTGGTAAAAGTAAAAAGCAAGGAAAGGTGAAAATTCGGGATTCTTCAGGTTTCAGCACCCTTGGAGTGCAAAACATGATGTTCTAGTGTTCACACAGGCCATAATATCTAGATCTCAGAGGACTGGTTACAGTTAGAACTCTGCAATCCAAAAAACAACAATTTTTCTTCTACCATCAATTTTTTCCCAAATATACTATCCATATCCAAAAGCTTATTTTGACTCCAATACTAGACATACATTCCTTAAATTTACTGACCAATGAGGCATACAGAGCAAAAACTTCTTTTATGTATATTTAGAAATCACCTATTGTGGTTAAAAGAAAAAAAAAAAAAGGCTTCCTAAAGTGAAGGGGTTTATAGGAAAGGGAACTTTGAACTGGGAGATCAGACAATTTGGGGTGAAATCACAGGATGGCCTGGAGTTGCCAAGAGTGCCCATTTCTTTGACTAGGATCAGCCTTGGTTTCCCACTATGACCACCATTCCGTACACCCATCCACCAATTCAAAGTTCTTGCTATTTTAAAAGTACACAGGAAAACAAGAAATTTTTTCGCAGTCCAGTCTCAGCAGATTCTAGACCCATGAACTTCTAAATCTCTAAAGAGTTTCTAACAGACTTCATATTAAAAATTATTTCATACCCTACATATAAACCAAAGTTACCAAAATTTGGGATTTGGGTTTCCAAAAGAATTAATTTCTTCTACTACTATAAAAGCTACACTGCTTTCTTTAATATGCTACTGATTTAATAAAAAATCCACATTTTTTCAGGGGTGCCTGGGTGGCTCAGTCAGTTAAGTGACTGACTCTTGATTTCTGCTCAGGTCATGATCTCAGGGTCATGAGATTGAGCCCCATGTCGGTTCCACACTCAGCAGGGAGTCTGCTTGAGATTCTCTTTCTCCCTCTGCCTCCCCACCCCCCGTGCTCACACACACACTCTCTTTCTCTCTCTACAAAAAAAAATCTTAAAAAAAAGATCTTAAAAAAATAAAAAAATAAAATCCACATTTTTTGAAACCTAAGAAAGCTGGAAGAGGGAATATTTTTAAATAAAAGGGAAAAGTGTAGTAAAGTGGTCAATATCTACAAATTTGTAGGAATCTGAACCTTTTTAAAGGGCTGTTCACTAGAAACCAGATCATGGTTTTTTGTGTTTGTCTTCAGTTAAAAGGAAATGGGTCTGAAATTCTATGCAGTGACATACTAGCAATAAATCAAGATGAAATGCACTATGCCGCTAAGCTCTAAGCACTCAGTGACCTTGCAATCACTTTCTATTCTTTAAAACAAATTAGAACGAAAATGCTTTGATTTTTTTCTCATGCTCTTAAACTATAAATATGTTTAGTAAAGAATGTGTTCCTTTAAGTATCACCAACTCCATGAAATGACTTATGATCAGATGATTACTTACAGCACAAAATTCACAAACTTTTAACTTCTCAAATATATAAAACTCATCCTTAGAACCCAACCTGCCACAATAAACAGAAGCAATGTAACTTCTGTTTCTAGGCCTATTCACTCTGACCACAAGTTATGTTAGAAACCAGTGAATTCGGGGCGCCTGAGTGGTTCAGTCGTTAAGCGTCTGCCTTCGGCTCAGGTCATGATCCCAGGGTCTTGGGATCGAGCCCCGCCATCGAGCTCCCTGCTCCGCGGGAAGCCTGCTTCTCCCTCTCCCACTCCCCCTGCTTGTGTTCCCTCTCTCACTGTCTCTCTCTGTCAAATAAATAAATAAAATCTTTAAAAAAAAAAAAAAAAAGAAACCAGTGAATTCACTGGCATTTTAATGGAGGTGGGAGTGAATTATCAAGCCTGACAAACACTGGACTCCAATCTGTATAATTATATGAAATATACTCATACATTAATATGAATGTTAATCCCCCTGCAACAATAGATATAATTTGAAGCAAAACCAGCATGCACTACAATGAATCTTCAATGACATCTATATATATGAAACACCTTTTCCCAGAGAAAGAAGAAAATTTCTTTGACTAAAAAGAGATTATTTCCCAACAAAGGTCAAAAATTCAAAATGGAGCTTTACAAAGGTGAATGTTAAAATGATATAAATATTCTAAAATGCCTCTAAGCTAAAAGTAAAAATTAAAGTCCCCATTTTTAATGTCTATAGCAAGAAAAGAAAAGTTTTGGTCAAAAAGCAAATTAAAACATGAAAAATGTTGGTCAAAAACAAATTAAAAGAATAGTGTAAAAGCCTCCAAGAAATGTAACAAATACATAAAGAATGAAGAAGCCAGCAAATTACTACATTCTTTAACACTTTATATTCTGAAGGTCTACCAAAGGAAGATGTCAATCTATTCTACTTATAATAAAGTTCTTTATGAAGACATTTTTTTTTCTTTTAAAGATTTTTTTTTTAATTTATTCATTTAAGAGAGAGAGCAGGAGCACAGGGGAGAGGCAGAGTGTGAGGAAGAAGCGAATCCCTGCTAAGCTAGGAGCCTGAGGTGGGGCTCGATCCCAGGACCCAGAGCTTCCAGGATCCAGAGATCCCAGGACCCAGAGATCATGACCTAAGGCGAAGGTGGCAGCTTAACCACCTAAGCCACCCAGGCGCCCCTACTGAAATTTCTATACCTGATTTATTGAAAATAAATAATGCATTAGCACTCTAGTTACATACTACCTAATAAAAACTGGGTGGAAACTTTTCCCAAGGACTTCAATAATTACCATTTTTCTTGCACATGATACCTACACATTTGAGACACACTAAGGGCAGTGAAGCTTTTACACATTACTTAAATAAAGTTCATATAGTGCCATCTGGTGGTTAAGAGATACACTTAAATTTTTCCTAAATTTAAAGAAACTACCACTTTGAAGATAAATGATTACTTAATGAAAGGCCAATTTCCTCTTTTTTAGCATCCATCTTATGGGAATCAATTGGTCTTAAAAATCCTCCTTCTTCCCAAGTTAACTTCCAAATGCCTCTTACAATCTTCCCAAATGCACTGCTGCCTTCCTTATTCCCTGGCATGTGCCCCTTCAACATAAATCTTTTTTGCCTATTATAGTTCTATTCTTTGTCTTTCCAGCTTTTCCTGGCTGTCACAACAGACTCTAAATACACCCCTCTGTGGTTGGCAACTTTCTAGTTTATCTCCTTTCAAAATAAAAATAATAGCTAATACTTAGTGATGAGCAAGGCATTATGCTAAACACCTTATGTGAACAATCTAATTTAATATTCACAAAAACCCTGTAAGATAGGCACTATTTTCATCCTCATTTAAGGAAACTGAGGTTTCTGAAAGTAGAGGGGCTTATAAAAAATCAAATTCAGAGCTCACCTTCTAAACTATTATGCAATACTGCTCCTTTCCAAGTGTTTCTCAAGAATCAAAATTTAGTAAAAATATATTTACATGGTAGAAGTCAGCTGACCAAAACACACAAAGGCATTTTTTTAAACAAAGACTAACTTTATGAACAAATAGGAATCTGTGGACAACATAACACTTGATTAAAATCAAATACCAAATATTTTTGGTATAAAAGACTCCTAATTAAACACCAATACCTTAAAGTAAAAAGGCTGGGAAAGAAATTCCAAGGTAGATAAAATCTGCTGAGCTGGTGATCCATAGTGAACATGCCTTACCACATACACATGCACCACATTCAGGGCTATGACAAAGCATCTCTTGCTACCAACCCAACAGCCAGCACAAGCTTTTGCAACCAATTTCCCCAAAATACATGTTCTGTCTCAATCTACATCTTTGCACCTGCTGTTCCCTCAACTTGGGATGTTCTCAATTCCCTTCTCTTCCTGGAAAATGCCTATTCAATCCTGAGAACTCACTTTAAACCTATTTCCCAGAGGAAGGTTCCCAGAGGAAACCTTCCCTAATGTTCATCCCTTTCCCCTACCACAGAACACCTGAGCCACACAGCACCTGACACAGAGACTCTAAAATAGCAATTAATAAAGTCATTAAAATGGATGTGTATCTGCTCCCATAAAATAAAGCAATTTGAGGGTAGAGTTTTATTGATGTTGTGTCTCTAGCACATAGAACTGTGCTTAACGTATAGTAAGTACTCATTAAGTAGTACTGGAATGTTATTATTTTACACAGCTGTCCCAGCATTTGTGTTCTGGAAACTTCTTATGGGCTAAACATTGTTCCAATCAGAAAGAATAATGGGGAAATCCTCTTAAACTATTATAAGCCTCTGAAAGGCATGACTCAGAGCAGGATTGAATGCCTATGTAGAAGTCCCCTGGTTTTCTGTTTCCTGCATTATAACTCCCCACTGGGTCTCTCTATTTCCATACTATTGCAGAAATTAAAAATTTTTAAAAAATACTTCTATTTTATATAAAGAAAATTAAAATACAGAATAATAAAAAATATGTGAACAATTAATAATGCATAGAATTCTTATACAAATTATCATCATACATCTCTTGGCCAGCATAACTTACAGAATCAAACACCTGAACTCTAAATCCTGTTAATGGAATCCTGATTTTAAATTTCCTTTTTTCATTTCTGGGAAATTATATTTCTCAGTCCCCTATTTGACCTCTTTCTCTCTAGGGAAGGGTTGATAGAGGAGTTTTAGTTTCATGCAATTCTAAGGTAGTGAATGAGATGACAGATTGAGGAAAAGCCCCTTAACCTCTACATAAATAAAGGGTAGTCTAGATATAGGGACAGCCTGCTTTTCCCCACCTTATGGCATTCTATAATACACATTATGCAAATAAGCTGATGCTCCAATGATATACATATGAGATGAAAACATCACTGTAAATTATATTACTCAAACTAGTGTATATAATTTGATAATACTGAAAGCTAGCATAACTCATCAAAGAAAAAGCAGATTTATTTTTTTTAAATTAGGAAAAAGTCACGAACTTATATAAGACAGGTCTATCCTGCAGGGCCTCCATAGCCTGAGTCAATACTGGAGATATGTCACATGATTCTTGTGTCAATGTTCTGCACTCACCTGAAAAACAGTTAACATATAATTATAGCACTTGTTAAATTAAAATTAGGTCTTTATTATATCCATTGTACAGTCTAACTTCTTTAACAAATATTGCATTAAAAAAATGCTCAGAAAAACTTACAGAATATGCCAATCAAAAACTATTTTACACTGTCAACCAAACTAAAAATGTAAGCTTAAGTATTTGTATAACTTTATATGACCACACATGCTATCCAGTGCACCCCAAACCTCTATTAAACTACAGTTCCAAAGAAACCAATCAATGAACAAATTCACAGAGTAACTGCTACACACATGGCAGTGTTCAAGGGGAAGGGGGGGTGAATAAAAAATACATTACCAATCCCTTCCTTTGGGAGCAAACTTTAAGCAGTTTGCTAAAAATGTTTATATAAATAATATATGGCAATAAGATTATAATTTCAAATCAGTTTAGATTCTAAACTTTTAAAAATGTCTACACCAACATCTTCTTTACTATTCTAATTTTATGCATAAAATGCTAACTAAATGTTTACTATGTTCAAAAAACTTAGAACTTGTTCAAAAATACCCAAACATTTGGTATATGTGGACCTCATACTAGCAGTATATTTTCTAGCAAGCACTGAGAAAAATATATGCATGTTTGGAATTGAAAGTATCTTTTTTTTTTTAAACAAGACTGTTGACTATATTCCCTATGCTGTACTTTTCACCTGCATGACTTATTTTATAAATGGAAGTTTGTATCTCTGAATCCCCTTCACCTAGTTTGCCCACCACCCCCATCCAACTCCCCTCTGGCAACAGCCAGTTTGTTCTCTGTATTTAAGAGTCTGTTTGCTTGTTTTGTTTTTCAGATTCCACATATAAATGAAATCATATAGTATTTGTCTTTCTCTTTCTGACTTACTTCACTACTTCACTTAGAATAATAATTCCCTCTAGGTCTATCAATGTTGTCACAAATGGTAAGATTTCAGTTGCTTTTATGGCTGCGTAATAGCTGATTGTATATATATATACCACATCTTCTTTATCCATTCAGTTGACCCTGGGTTGTTTCTATATCTTGGCTATTGTAAATAATGCTGCAATAAACATAAGGGTGTATATATCTTCCTGAATTACTCTTTTCATTTTCGTTGGGTAAGTATAATCTAGTAGTGGAATCACTGGATCATATGGTATTTGCTTGTAATTTTCTGAGGAACCTCTATACTGTTTCCCACAATGGTTGCACCAATTTACATTCCCATGAATACTGCACGAGGGTTCCTTTTTCTCCACATCCTCACCAACACTTGTTATTTCTTATCTTTGTGATATTAGTCGTTCTGACTGGTGTGATATCTCATTGTGATTTTGATTTGCACTTCCCTGATGATTAGTGATGTTGAGTATCTTTTCATGTGCTTGTTGGGTCATCTGTAGTTTTTCTTTGGAAAAATGTCTATTTAGTTCCTTTGCCCATTTTTTAATCAAATTGTTTTTCTGGTGTTGAGTTGCATGAGTTCTTTATATATTTTGGATATCAATCCCTTATCAGAGATATCATTTGAAAATATCTTATCCCATTCAGTAGGTTGTCTTTTTGTTTTGTTGATGGTTTCCTTTGCAGAAATTAGGTATCTTAAGATGACTCCAAAGTCTTTAGGAGTCAGAAGGCCATAGTTTAGAACCACTATGTTGGGTGTTGTGGAAGCACAAAAAAATGTGAGGGAATGTCCTTGCCTTTGAGAAAGTAGAAATCTAACTGCAGAGGCTAAGATATACATATATGAAAAGTTAAGTATAATGTACCGAATGTCAAATATTTCCAGCAGTTAGAGTTTAGAGATGGGAAAAGTCACTGTGATTTAATGTAGTCATGGAGAGTTCCAGAAAGATGCAGAACCTAAGTTCAGTCTAGTATAGGTATTACTAGTTAACTGTTTGTATTCCTAACTCCTTCCGACAGTCAGTTGGTAATACCTATTAAAATGTCATGTACTTTTGGGTGCCTGGGTGGCTCAATTGTTAAGCGTCTGCCTTCGGCTCAGGTCATGATCCCAGGGTCCTGGGATCGAGCCCCGCATCAGGCTCCCTGCTCAGCAGGAAGCCTGCTTCTCCCTCACTTCTATCCTATCCTATCTTAACTGTCTTAACTTTGGTTTTAACAGGCAATTCTGTGAACAGATTACTGAAACATTTTAAAACAAAACTAAGAATAAACCACTTGTGGCAGACAAAATAATGGCCCTCCAAAGATCTCTAATTCCTGGAACCTGTGAATATGTTATAGTACATAGCAAAAGGGACTTTACAGACAAAATTAAGGTGACAGATCTTAAAACAGGAAAATGTTCCCAGATTACCCAAGCAAGTCCAATGACATAGGTCTTAAAAGTAGAAGAGGCTGGCAAAAGAGTCAGTCAGAGATATGATACGGACAAAGAGGCAGGAGAGATTAAAGTGAGAGACTGACTCAATCCATTATTGCTGGCTCTAAAGACAGAGGAAGAGGCCATAAGCCAAAGAATGTAGGAAGCCTCTAAAACTGGGAAAAGCCCTCAGTGACAGCCCGCAAGGAAACTCACACCTCAGTCCGTCCTACAGACTCAAGTTACTAAATTATGCCAACAAACTAAATGAGCAAGGAAACGGATTTTTCTTAGAGCCTCCAGAAATGAATGCAGCCCTACCAACATTATTTGTGGTGACACCATGTCTGATTTCTGACCTACAGAACTATAAGATAATAAATTTGTGTTGTCCAAAGTCATTAAGTTTGTGGTGATTTGTTAAAGCAGCAAGAGAAAAATCAATTCACCATGTATAAAACAGTTATTTAAATAATAAAAAATGTCTAATCAACCCTAAGATAATGTAGGGCAGAAATACTGCTTTTATTTTTTTATCATCCTTAATCATACAGAGCTTCAATGATAGAAGATGCTCATGATACAAACACAGTATGTTCAAAAGTAAAGTTCATTTTTCTTTTTAAAAATACTTTTTGATCACTAAGATCAAAATATGATATCAAAGGTCAGGTGAAATAACCAAATTGGAAACTAATATTCATGCATCTAGACCGTATGAAAGAAATCACTTACTTTGAGCCCACCGATAAAGCCTTTCATAAGCTGTTTCTTGAAGCAAGGCCATCTGTTCCATAATTTCTAAACTAAGAAAATTAAAGATTTATTTTAATTTAAAGTTTTAGACAATAGCTACACTTAAGAATTTAATTGTTTTAATTACAGAGTGATCTGGTTACAACATATTAACTTTTTATCATTTTATGGAATGATTTTTCAATAATTTTTTTATGACTTAATAAACGTCAAATTTTAATACCATTACTTAGATTGGCAAGTGTTGTTTTACTCTGTAAGTATCAGGGTATAACTAACTCCCTCCTTATCCAAAGATACATAAAGATTAAATTTCTATTTCACAAAATGTCATTATTTCAAAAAGGACCTCGGATGCCTTTAAAATTTTAGAAATATATGAGGAAATGATTTGAAATAAACAGAAAAGGTTACTACTCACCCTGCTGTTTGTTGGTTTGTACGCAAGAGAACTTTGACATCGTTATGAATCCGTTTTACTCTTCCCAATGCCTTGAAAAAATCCTTTAAAATTAAGAATGCAACTTTAAAATGTCCATGTTTTCAGGTGAAATTGCATTACTCTAAATTGAAATATCACTACAAGGGAAAAACAAATCCTTTCACTTACTCTAATGAAGGCTTCCTAAAACTGACCTCAACTTTCTCTAAATTTTTAGAGAAAGTGTAACATATTTATTTACATTTTAAAACATACATTAATTCAATGTCTGCTAGTTCCAAATAGTATGCTGGTTGCTGGGAACACAAAATTTATAAAGACAAAAATCCCTGTCCTCAAGAAATATATAGTCTAGTGAGAGAGAATGCAAACCTAAAGATGACTACATAAAGAAAAACATGCTATGTATTACACACCTTATGACTAATTAACCATAGCTTTGTTATCACTGAAGATGATGTTTTACATATCTTTTATATACCTGTTCCTGCCCCCTAATCCAAGAGTAGAATGTAAAGTTGGAGGTATAAAAGCTGCTCATAAATATACAGGAACTGACTGATGCTGAACTTTAAGATTTTTTTTTTCCTTTAGAAAAAGGCACTGAAGCCTTAGTTTCCAGTCACAATGTTCCAATCATGAAAATAATGAATTAGTTATTTTTCTTTGATGAGTGAAATTAAAAAAAAAAAAAAACCTCTTCTAATACCGTTTACTATTTCTGCTAAGTGGAGGAAAGGTAAGATGTCAAATATTTCAAATGTGCAAAGTTCCACAAACTATAAAGGGCAATAACCACCAATAAGTAATGTACAAATCAATTCTCTACCTACTTCACTCCTTACTCCCAGATGACTGATTCCACTCTAGCCTAGCAGTAAGAAAAGAGTGACATCTATCAAGAGCAGCTCAGTGAGCCCCTCCCCCTTCTGAGAACTTGTCCTGTTCTCAACCCTTGAACAATGACAACGGGCTTAGGTTTATAGCTTCTCCCAGTGAGAAGACTGCAAAATTCCTTTTTGGAGAAAGTGAATGTCTTCAGGAAAAACAAAGAAACAAAACTTTAACTGGTTGTTTAGCATTTTGAGGGGCTTTAGAGTTTTGTGTCAGTTTGGAAAGAAGGGCATAGATTCAGAAATTAATTAGATGAAAAGAGAAGGAATTTCAAATTCCAGGAAAGACAAGAAGAAACATGTATTCATTGTAATGCCATGGTAATGAAAACAGAAAATGTCATAAAACTGTACTGTAAGGTAGGAAGGAAAGACAACATGTATGTGTGTAAGAGGGTAAGAGACTAAAATCTCCTATTTCATGATAGGAAATCAATAGATAATAGGAAACATAGATAACCAAAGCCTTTTTTTTTTTTTAAATCAACAGATCCAGGATGCAAAATTTAGAAAAGAAGCAATTAACAAGGTTGAAAATGGTTGACATTTAGAGACGAGGAGTAGGTTTTCTTTATAAATTTGATACTCTTTGATTTCTTAAAAAAAAAAGTTTAGATATTGCTTTGAATAAACAACAAGCAAAAAAGCCAAATTAAGGTAATTTAAGATGCATCTTAGTTTCTAAACTTAAAATATATTTTTAAATCAAACTTTTAAGATGGTAAAATAAAGCCTTAAAAAAAGTGATTTCTCTGCAAATCAGTATCTGCTATGCTTTAAATGATTATAACAATGAACAAGATACCTCAGTAATAGGTCCTTCTCTAGTGCCTCGGAGGAGACCCATTTCATCAGAAGTCAGCTGGAACTTGGATAAGAAGGCATCTGCGACTTGTGCTCTTATTTCTAATCTTTGACTATAATTTTAAAAAAGCAATAAAAAGTCACGCATGCTGTGAATTTGCATCGCCTAAAACAAGTTATATCTCTGACATAATAATTTCTTAAAACAAGTGTGAAAGATTCTCAACATCTTTGAAAGCCTCATTTCTGCCTCAAACATTAGAAGCTCATCAGGCATGTAGTTAATAAAATTAGCTGAACTTGTTCTACCTCAGATACCTGCAGACAGTAAAAGGAGTTAATCATTATGCAAAAGAAGAAATAAGTTCACAAATGGTGAACTGTACAACAAATTCTCAGCCATTTACACGTACTTGAACTGTTCATCTTGTAGCAACAAGGTTATCTTACAGGAGAGAAATATGCCCATCTTCAACTAATTTCTTCTTAGTCAGTAAAAATCCTAAGCTTCTGAAGTTTTCACATGAAGTACACAGCAACCAAAAATCAGGTCTACTATTTTTTACTTCAGGTTAGAAACAGAAGTCAAGAACTCATTTACCAATTCTTCATAAATCCATAAAAGCACTTCACTTTTGTATTCCCCACTTTTTCTGCATGATATGGTAATAAAAAAAAGCCTTTTAAATTACATTATCTGGATGCAACCTCTCTAGACTAGGTTGACAATTAAGAAAAGGCATGCTTGGGCACCTGGGTGGCTCAGTTGGTTAAGCAGCTGCCTTCGGCTCAGGTCATGATCCCAGAGTCCCGAGATCAAGTCCCTCATCAGGCTCCCTGCTCAGCGGGGAATCTGCTTCTCCCTCTGACCCTACCTTCTCTTGTGCTCTCTCTCTCACTCTCTCTCTCAAATAAATAAAGTAAAATCTTAAAAAAAAAAAAAGACACGCTCTCCTCTGGAATGTGGTCTGCAAGGACCTGAAGGACTGAGTTGAGTCACCATCTAAAAGCAAGTTAGAAGTACAAACTACCTGAATGAATTTCAACATTCCTGGCTTCTCTATCTTAGATTTAAAGATATATAAATAAAATTGGGTTTCACTAGCAGTATTCACAAGGCAGTAATATTCCACAATTTAATAATATTCAAATGAGAGTGAACAAAATAAACATGAACATTTTATGTATAGAGAGTACAATGCATCTGCCGTGTTTGTTTTGTTAGTGTGGTGGGGTTGTGAGGTTTTAAATTCAGTCAAGTGCTCTGAAGTAGTATAGCAAGTTAGAAAGTAAAAGTCCTCTAGGTGGCAGTAACATTCTGTTTATCTCAAATAACAATGTAAATCACCCAATGAAATCTACATTAGATAAATGGCATATGTCCTTAATCATCTTATTATGGATATCAGAAAGTTACCTTAACAGGTTTTGTTTTATACTCTTAAAGCTTCAATCATTAACATACAGGATTTAAAATAATTATAAGAATTCATAAAATTCCTTCAGATTATACAGATCAATCATTTTGACTAAAACCTTTTTGATGCTTCTTTTGGATCTACCTTTAGAGTCAATTTATTAGGCACAAAGGAAATAAATTAGTTTATAATTTACTTTTGTTTTAATTAAAGCTAGTATTACCTATCTTGATATTACTTCTTAATCATTAAATTTCATTCCAAATAATATTGTTGACTATTCTAAAAAAAAAAAAAAAAATCTATGAAATAAAGACTTTGAACGAGAGGCTCTATATCTACAAAAGATTTGGTCCAAAAATACGTTGAACAATGGCCATACTGCTAAAACAAGGGCTTGGTATTTCAAGATGAGAACTTTTTTAAAAGTAGTGATGAGGGGCGCCTGGGTGGCTCAGTTGGTTAAGCAACTGCCTTTGGCTCAGGTCATGATCCTGGAGTCCCGGGATCGAGTCCCGCATCGGGCTCCCTGCTCAGCAGGGAGTCTGCTTCTCCCTCTGATCCTCCCCCTCTCATGCTCTCTGTCTCCCATTCTCTCTCTCAGATAAATAAATAAATTAAAAAAAAAAAATCTAAAGTAGTGATGAAATAAATTCTAATATATTTTTTAAATCATATTACTCTTTAGTTACCATATATATTCTTCCCAGGTAAAACTGCAAAACCATTCTGATAGAAAGTTACTGTTAGATAGTCCATGGGAGCATCTGTGCAATCCGGTAACATTAAGGGGGACCTACGATGTGTAAGAGCCCTAAGTCAAGGTCTGGTGTGACAAAAGATACATAGGACACAGACTTCATCATCAACTTACATCACAGGTGAAATATGGTATCTTTGGAAGAGCTTTTAATATTTAAATAAAACCATATGAAACAAATGTTCATATAAAACATAAATGGCTATTATAAATTACAACTTCTTTGAGATGTGTTCACGTAATCACTGCATATAAATAAATACAGCAAATACATACTGTGAAATAACATGCAGCAGATAAATATAATGTAGATCTGTATGTATTAACATAAGGTGATCTACAAGGCATTTTATAGGTGCAAAAAGCAAGTCTCCAAAAAATATGTAGAGCAACACACATTTTTTTTTAAATACATATAATACACCCATCAATGAATTTTCAGGACATGCATCCATATATTACCTAAGTATTTAAAGTAAACTGATTAATCCTTCTAATGATTCTTTCAAGCATTCCCAGAACATGATTTATTAATCTTATGGTGCTTCTTTTTTCTTCCTGAAAATATGCCTCTAACATATTTTAACTCTACCTTTTAGACTCACTCCTACCAAATAATTTCAAAATAATAAGAAAAAGACTTTAAAAACAGGCAAAATATATAAAACAAAAAAGATTAGGAAATATAAATGGCATGACAAAATGAAAAAATACTGATTCATCAACATTCAATAAAATGTAAATTAGAATTATGATGCTATTGTTCATCTATAAAATTGGCAGTTTTTAATGACAATACCTACTACTGACAAAGGAGAGAGTCTCATATATTGCTGATAGAAGTGTAAATTTGTATAACCTTTTTAGAGAGCAATTTACACAATATACGTCAAAGTCAGGATATTTTAAAAAGTTTCTACCATTTGGGGCACCTGGGTGGCTCAGTGGATTAAAAGCATCTAACTCTTGATTTCTGCTCAGGTCATGATCTTGGGTCCTGGGATTGAGCCCCACATGATCAGGCTCCAAGTTCAGCAGAGAATCCATTTGGGATTCTCTATCTCCCTCTCCCTCTGCCCCTCCCCTCTGCATGCTCATGAGCACTCTCTCTCTCTCAAATAAATACATAAATCTTTAAAAAAAGTAAAAAGTTTCTACCATTTGACTCATTAATTACAATTCTAAGAGTATTTCCTAACGAAATAATTTGAAATGCACATAATGACTTAAAAACATCTGTCAAGCCATTATTTTTAGTAATGGAAATAATATTAGTATTCAATAATTTAAGAATGTTTAACATACATGTTGGTTCATTCACAAGATGAAATATTACCATTAAAATACATGTTTTTTTCTAAATAAAAGACACAGAAAAATGAACATAAAATATTAGGTGAACAAAGTAAAATGAACTACATACATATACTCATGCTGGGAAGAAATATGCCAAAATGTTAATAGTGGCTATGTCTGTGTAGTGAAGGTATATCTGATCTTCTTTTTCTTTCTCTAAATTTTATATATATAAACGAGAGGAAGAAGAAAAGACGTCTATACTCTCCTGCCTGAACACATATGCTTCTGCAATATATTTTATATGTAAGTTTGTGCAAAATAAAGTTTTATATTTTTTTACAAACTTCAAAACCTGAATTAGTTTATAACAAATAACAGAATTAAAATAAAATTAGAGCTATTAAAAAATAAAATAGTAAGAAAGGATGAGAAAGTAAATAACAGCTGAGGAAAGCTATTCTAATTAAATTAGGCACAAAATAGGGGCGCCTGGGTGCAGGGCTCAGTTGGTTAAGCGTCTGCCTTCGGCTCAGGTCATGATCCCAGGGTCCTGGGATCGAGCCCCGCATCGGGCTTCCTGCTCGGCGGGGGGCCTGCTTCTCCCCCTCCCTCTGCTTCTCCCCCTGCTCATATTCTCTCTCTCTCTCTCTCTGTATCTCTGTGTCTCGAATGAATAAATAAAAAAAACCTTTAAAAAAAAAATTAGGCACAAAATAGCCTAAACTAGTTCCTAGCCACCGAAGCCAATGTAGAAACAAGATGTGCTGATAGGTTTATCTCATAAAGGCTTTAGAGGAGGATAGAAGGGTAATGTTTTTTGACGGATGTGAGGCAGTATGTTCAGCACCTAGGCATATCATCCAATCATCACAACCACCCCGGGACACAGATGCTAGTCCCTTTTTTCAGATGTGAAAACTGAGGCTGAAGGTTAAGAAGTAACTTCTACAAAATTAAAAACCTAATAAACTCTTACTCAAGATTTAGATTAGAATTCAGGGTTTTATCTTCAAAGCTTACCTTCTTTCCACTTTAACAAACTACACCTCAAAAAGAAACAAACATTCATCACAGACTATTTTTCTGATTCCAGAAAGAAATCTGGTTGCTGGGCCTTCGCAAGAGACAAGAAAATCTATAATAAATAGTGACTTCAATAGTATTAAAAAATATAGAAGTATATTTATGTGGATATCATTTCCTGATTATCACTGAAATCCACCCTCTATCAACTAAATAGCATAAAGAAATATTAGCTGCAGTTCTGTGAAGACAATGGAACTCTGCCTATTAGAACATCAGCTGTCACGATGACTGACCTTCTTCTAACCCAGTTGGGAAAATATTCATATCCTTTATATATGTCTCAGTAAGAATGTCATGTTATCCAAATAAGCCCACAGAATTTCTATTTCTAAAGCTAATCGCTTGTTTAACAAGGTTTCTTGCTAAAAAGAAAAGGTAATATTTAAAAATGGAGAAACAACTCCCGGCCAGCTCCCAGGAATCTGTTATAATTTCTACTATGTAATTTTCCTAAAATACTTTCCGCAAATGTTCACTTGGCACATCATATCTACAGCTCTAGGGATACTAAAATGTCAGAAATTTTCACTCCCAAAAGCATACCAGGCCAAAACGTTTTCATCAGCTTACTAAAATTATAAACATGAACAACCCTGCCTAGTTTTGAAAATATACAGAGAGAAACACAATATTCTAATGTTGCCTCCTCTAGACATTAATTAGGGTCCCATATATGGTATAAGCTCCAATACAATGCTTCTTTTTCAGTTTTTATTTTATGTTCCTTTCCTGACATTAGATTAGTTGCATTCCATATTCATTTACTCAAAAATTATTTATTGAATCTACAATATATTAGGCACTGGAGACACAAAAAGCGGGTAAGAAATTGTCATTGTTCTCAACAAGCTCACAGTTTAGTAGGAATAGAGACAATCAAACCAACAACTAATTATAAAAGACTGTAATACACAGTAAAATACATGAATCCATACTCTACTCACCTTCATTAACCCATTTATTCAGTGAACAAATATTAACATACCTATCTATAAACTACCATAAGAAAAATTTATACAGTGAACCCTTAATTATATCAGAGAGGATTAATCATAGCTAAAAAATAAGAGACAATGAGTGTAGAAAAAAATAAAATTACTAAAACTCTAAAATAATCTACATTTTAAAAAGCAATCTTTTTAATTCCACAGCAAACAATACACAACATTGTCAACTACAAGAATGAATAATCCCTCAACCCCATTATCAAGTTTGATACTCCTAAATTATCATTTTATGTTTATTTCCTCTTGGATAAGAGCTTAGAATCTTATATGCTATATGAATTTTGAATCATCTTTTTTATTATTTTAACTCTGATTTGGAGTTACCTATAATTTTCTTTCCACTTAATCTCCAAATTAATGAAGAGGTAACTAAACAAAGTAAAACTTACCTTTCAGCTTGAAGCTTAGTGGTTTTTACTATTAAATCTTGCGTCTGTTCCTTTGCTGCCTAAAATTATAAACATATCTAACATCAGTACATTTCAATATTTTTATACTTCAGAAAACTAATAGTATCACTTACTGAAGTTCAAACTTACAGTGTGTGAGATCCAGAACTCAAAAGTTTAAAAAAGGCCAAAAAAATAAATAAAATATAAACAAATAAAAATTTAAAAGGCCAAATAGCTGACACAGATGTTTAAAGGCTCATACACTACCTTTACTAAGAGGAACCCACTCAGAGTTCTCAATAGACACATAATGCTAAGGCTTACAAGGAGAAAGGTATCAGGGTGCTAAGGAATTTAACAGTTCATGTTGTTTTTAGTGAAACAGAAGTACTGGAAAAGAAGGCTAAGAATGAAAAACATGAATTCTTTTATGCACATGTGATTTGAGATACCATGAGACTTCTAACTGGAGTTGTAAGGTAAGTCACTGAAATGCTAGTGTGGAACTCAACAGAAATGCCCAAGATGGAGATAAGCATTTGAGAGTTGGAATATACAAATTACTCCTCATATAGGGTTTTGGGGATGATCAGAGACAGCCATATCTAAAGGACAAGTTCCTGGCCAAGTTTTATATTAAGCAATCCTTCCCCCCACCAAACCAGAGCTAAGAGGATCGGGAATGAAAACTTGATGAAAAGCTATTCTATCCTAAGATTAGGCAAATATTTTAAAGTGGACTGAAACAAAAGACAAATGTATCTACTTAGATTCTCAAAGAACTAAACATAAGGCAGTTAGAAAAGAGAGGAGAAACAAGTGGGTGTACGGCAGCTGGAGACATGGGGTCCATGCCCTGAAGGGACACAGAGTGAGTTAGAATTATGTATAAATAAAGCCACTAGTAAGTGGAAATTACAGTTGAAGTATTTTAACTATGTGGGTCCACTTACACAAGAACTACAGTTCAGTAAATCTCTTTTCTCTTCCTTATGATTTTCTTAGTAACATTTTCTTGTCTCTAGCTTACTTTATTGTTAGAATACAGTATATAATACAAATAACATATAAAATATGTGTTAATTGGCTGTTTATGTTAACAGCTTCTGGTCAACAGCAGGCTATTAGTAGTTAAGTTTTGGGGAGTCAAAAGTTATATGCAGATTTTTTTCCTGTGTGGGGGTCAACGCCCCTAACCTCTGGCATTGTTCAAGTGTCAACTGTATAAAGTAGTTACACAAACACATACGGTGGAACATCAGTCTGTTAAAGATAGGATACCAGAGCAAATATGTTAAGATATGGGTCATTTTCATGCTGGAGCACTACAATAAAGAGCCAAGCTTCTGCTGCAAATGTTTCTAGAGCTGCATTAGATCTAGACAAAAATCCCTAGCCCACCGCAACTTCTGGGTTCTTAGAGGCCTAATCCTCCTACAGTCTTTCAGATTGTCAATGAAATTTTCTACCTCATTGCTTCATATGGGCATCCCATCAATAAGAATCCCAACCCCATCTCCAGTTGAGTCTGTGTTCCTTGCAGCCAAATTATGTGCCTAGCAAATAGTAAATTTTTTTTTTTTAAGATTTTATTTATTTATTTGAGAGAGAGAGAATGAGAGACAGAGAACATGAGAGGGAGGAGGGTCAGAGGGAGAAGCAGGCTCCCCGCCGAGCAGGGAGCCCGATGCGGGACTCGATCCTGGGACTCCAGGATCATGACCCGAGCCGAAGGCAGTCGCTTAACCAACTGAGCCACCCAGGCGCCCAAATAGTAAATATTTTTAAGAAAATAGATTTGAATCTAGGTAATTCAGCAGATCAATAACTTTTAAGGAATGGAGTTGAACACAATGGCTCCCATGGTACTATTCTAAAATTATTACTCTTTAAATCTACTAATTTCTTCAAATTCTTCTTTATCTTTCCTAATGTTGCTTTGCTTTCAAGATCCACTGCCAACTTATTCTTGCCTAATATAATTGTTTAAAATATTCCCTCAATTCTAAAATATATTTATATTTTAATATTTGTGAAAAAAGAATGCTTCATAAAATTAATATCAAAAAATGCTTACTAGCTTCTTTTTTTAGTCTCAGTCATTATTAAATTGAAGGTATATCTTACAAAAAACACCATCTATTAATCGCTGAAATATGATACTTGATTACAATGGTATACAATAAGAATTATGCATATTTCCTGACTCTTCATTTATAAATTGTGGTAATGATTCCAAAATAATGTTTAACAATACCAGTGAAGATCATTATCCTAAAACAATTTCCAATTTATCTTAAATGTTAAGGATGATTATTTCTCATTAAATAATAAACACAGGCCTCTAAATGTAATTTATCCAAGCAAATCCACAAAGGGATAAACCACAGCATATAACAATTACTGATTGTATTTCTTTTTTTTTTTCTTAACATATATTGCATTATTTGTTTCAGAGGTACAGATCTGAGATTCAACAGTCTTGCACAATTCACAGCACTTACCAGAGCACATACCCTCCCCAGTGTCTATCACCCAGTCACCCATCCCTCCCACCCCACCCCCCACTCCAGCAACCCTCAGTTTGTTTCCTGAGATTAAGAATTCCTCATAACTGATTACATTTCTAAAAGTATCTTGTAATAATCATCTCTAAAATGTCCTAAATCTAAAGTATTTTGAAAAATATGAGCTAATTTAATTAGTCCTGTGTACAAACATCCTAAAATGAAAAAGTAATACTTTTTTCTATGAATGAATAAATTAAAAACATTATTCTAGAGTTGACAGTCTGAGTGGGTACTATTAAAATTCCAACAACACTACATGCAAATAAATCAGTGCCAATGGATGAACAAAACTTTCAAAATCACAGATCTAATCCCTAATCTGAGAATCAAAATTGAATGTAAACAACAAATAGTATAAAATATTTTTAAATATTCAGTTTAAAAAGCTATGAGAGAATCTTTTGCAAGTGATGAAAATGTACATCTTCATTATGGTAGCTGTTTCATGGGTATAGAATTGTCAAAATGCACTGATTTGTACACATCAAATGGGTGCAGTTTATTACTGTAAATCAATTTTTCCTCAATAAAATTGATATAAAAAAAGAAAGAAGGGCTCGTGCCATTATAAGGAAAAAACAGGACTGGTGGGTGCAAAGAAAATACAAAGGACAAAACCAAAGAGGATGTTTTGTGGTTTAAAATACTTATAATCTGTTTTGAAAATAGCGTGAAGAATAAAAATACTTTGATCTTTCCACATCTACAAATAGCTATGATAAAAGGATAAAAATACAATTAAAGATAAAAATTAGAAAACATGAGATTCTGCCCCCTAAAACAGGAACTTAAGTAATCCCATAATACCAAATATAAAAATAATAGTACAAAAGAAACGCAAGTGTATATAATACAGAAAACCTTATAGAGTGTAATTTGAGAAAAGGCATTAAATCATGGAAGCCAGAAGATGAGAAAAGGAAATAAAGAGAAAGTTAGAGAAACAGAATAGTCAAATAAAATTACTAAGCAACAAAAGTAATATTGCAAAAAATGTAAAATGACAATAATTAGCAAAGATTTTATGACTATTTAAGTATTATGTAATTCATAAGGACCTAAGGTTGAACAATAGATATGCCAGTACTGAAATTTAGTTAAGACTAGGAAAGCTAAAATCTTAGAGAAACAGGAAACTGGTTCTAGAGATAGATCATGCAAGTACCTTAGAATTGATCTGTGGAATATGCATAGATTAATGATTCTTCCTAGAATCACTGTAGCTGTCAATAGTTCCAGGAGAATCTTAAAGGTATAAGTTTTAAATAAAAATGTGAAGGTAGTAAACATAATCATGACTGACTCTTAAGAGGAACCCTATTCTATTCACTATTCCAAAATTACATAAATGGGGGTAATTAGGTTAAATCTTAACTCTGTAATCAAACTAGAAGTTTCAAACTACTTTACTTTTATTTTTTTTTTAATTTTATTATGTTAGTCACCATACAACCTATCATTGGTTTTTGATGTGGTGATCCACGATCCATTGTTTTCATATAACACCCAGTACTCCACGCAGTACGTGCCCTCCTTAATACCCATCACCAGGCTAACCAATCCCCCCTCCCCTCTAAAACCCTGTTTGTTTCTCAGAGTCCATAGTTTCTCATGGTTCATCTGTCCCCCCGATTCCCCCCCCTTCATTTTCCCCTTCCTTCTCCTAATGTCCTCCATGCTATTCCTTATGTCCCACAAATAAGTGAAACCATATGATAATTGACTTTCTCTGCTTGACTTATTTCACTTAGCATAATCTCCCCCAGTCCCATCCATGTTGATGTAAAAGTTGGGTATTCATCCTTTCTGATGGCTGAGCAATATTCCATTGTATATATGAACCACATCTTCTTTATCCATTCATCCGTTGAAGGGCATCTCGGCTCTTTCCACAGTTTGGCTACTGCAGACATTGCTGCTATCAAACTACTTTAATAAACAGATGTAGAATTATAGATATTTTCCTGAGATTTTTTTTTTTTTTTGTGGGGAGGCTGAGCACAAAACATAACTAAGCTGGGTCTTTGTTACGCATAGCTTTAGTCTGGACTTATTCCTAAGAGTTTCTACTAAGGCACAAATTCCTGCTAGATTTATGGGATATTATGAGATTGAGAGGTTTATCAAAATTCTATACAGTTAGCTCTACACTGACTAGATCAAAATATAAAGG
Organism: Mirounga leonina; assembly: GCF_011800145.1. Taxonomy (NCBI): domain Eukaryota; kingdom Metazoa; phylum Chordata; class Mammalia; order Carnivora; family Phocidae; genus Mirounga; species Mirounga leonina. The sequence continues at coordinate 62,710,218 of NW_023270316.1, forward strand.
CATCTGGAGTTAACTAAACAATATCAGTAAACCATCACCCAAAATACCCATTTATAGTTAAAAAAAAGCATAATATTTATACTTGCATTTCCTATAGGACATGATATATTAGCTATCCATACATCTTGTAGATCTAGCTAACAATTTTTGAAAGCTTACTTTGAGTCAGGAACTACACTAAAATCCAACCATTACACAGTACCTGTAGGCGACTTTTCATATCTTGACAACAACTGCTCATTGCTTGAACATCTTCATTTATGCTTTCAAGTTCCTGAAAAGGAAAAAAAGTAACAGCAAGCATTACATATATTGTTAAAGAAATTCTCTTCTCTTAGCCAAATCCTTATTTTTATCTCATGAATTTTTTTTTTTTTTTTGCCCAAGCATGACTAAAGATCCCATATTTAAGATTGGAAAAATTAAAAAGAATAACATCTAGTGTTAGAAAAGATATAAAGAAATTAGTAAATGCTTTTTAAAGAGGGTGACAATAGGAAATGGCAAATGCTTTAAGAATATTAATACCTCTTCATTCAGGTATACTAACACTAAGATTTATCCTAAAAATGAACCAGGTAAGTGTGCAACAATACATGTAAGAAGATCAACATAGAGTTGCCTAAAACAAAAGGAAAATGTGAAACATTTCCAACCACACAATGGGAATCTGTGCATATATTAACAATGACTATATATATGTATGTGTGTACATATATATATGTTTATATATATAGGCATAAAAAGATGTCTATATATGACTTTTAAAAAGTATTATGAAACAATACATATCATACCTCCCATTTTAAAAAAAGTACATATATATATATATATATATACACACACACACACACACAGAAGAACACAAGAAAAGCAAGGCAATAAAATGCTGACAAAAGTTATTTCTGGGTGATAGGATAATAAGCAATTGCTCTGGCTTCTGATCTTATCTAACTTTTCTATACTGAATTATTTCTAACTTTTAATTAATAAAAACAAGCAAATACGAAAACCCAATAAACTAAAAATCGTGCCTCCTCTACCTTGTGGAAAGTCATCACACGGTAGATCATGCCACAAAGCTGGCAATCTCAGTTACATTCTCTCCCTGTGTACTTCCTCCTCTAGCCCCCTCCAGGTACATGGGAATGTAACTGGTCATTAAGTCCTATCATTTATACCCTTACTGCATGTATCTTATCCATTTCTTTTTTACTACTCTAACAACTACTACTTTAGTTCAGGTCAATTGGTATCTCTTACGTGAACTGATAAAAAAAAAAAAAAAGTTTTCCAACAGGTCTCCCAGGCTCTACACTTTTTACCAAACCATCCTCTCCAGTCCTTATTGAATCAATGAAAAATACTATATGAAAAAATGACATCACAAAATCATATTTAGCTTTATACTGCACTACTATCTTTTTTTTCCCCAATTCAATTTGGTGTCACACAACAGAAACATACACAAGGAAGTTTCAGTGGTAGACAGCAGACAATCCCTTTCAACAGAATACCCAGGCCTTCAAATAGAAACATGACTGGCTTATGAAGGAATGAGCCAATCAGAGGGCAAGAGATAAGAAAGCTCCCCAGTGAGGCTATAAACAAAGTGTGAGGATAAACCAGTTAGAAAACCACTTATCAGAATATGAGCATAAATCTAAGTTCTAGAAGTAAGATTTTTCTCCCTTCTTTCTATGAAGTACTTTGAATTATAAATATCATAGCACCAATATTTTCAAATGTTACTCACTATACTTAACAGATAGCATATAAATCAAATCATTAAATGAAGTCCTAAATTGCTTTGAGGTGAACAGTAAAAAAAAAAAAAAAAAAAAAAGCATGATTTCAAAATATCAATATTAGCAATAGCAGAAACCTAAGTAAACTAATCTCACTATTCCCTTAAATTTCACTGTGTAATCTAATACGAATAGCACTATGACATTATCAGCCAGCTAGGTCAAGAATACTCCTAATATTTACTTTAGCCATAATAATATACCAAATGGACCTGATTTGTCAGGTCCATGTATATGGAATAATATAAATTACATCTCTGAATATCTGACTTCAATGCAGAGTTTTGATGACTGTAATTCAATGGCCTGTATATTACGTATAAAGTCTTTATTTGAACTTAGGGCAAACTGTCTTCCCCTGCCCCCCAATTAAATAAAATTATAGGCTTGGGAAATACAACTGGTGTATGATAAACTTTTTAAAAACTTTTTATTGTGGAAAATTTTCAAAAATATCCAAAAGTTGAGATAATATGAATGCCAATATACATATCACCCGGCTTCGACCACTCTTGTTTCATCTATTTCTCTACCCACTTTCTACTTCTCCCCCATTCCTTTCTCCCTCCCTCACAAACTGAATTATTTTATGTTCATGATATTTTATCATTTCATTCATAAACATCAGTATATGCTTCTAAGAAGATTCAAAAAACATAATGCCATTTTCACATCTAAATATTTAACAATAATCTCTTAATATCAAATTAGTCAGTGTTCCAATCACCCCAGCTGTCCCAATTTTTAAATAATTATTGCAAGTCAGGAACCAAGATTCACAAATAGCAACTTGCTGCAATTTCTCATTTCTTTTTTTAATCTATACAGTCTCACTTCCCCCTACTTCTCTTTTTCTTTTTCTTACAATTTATTTGTTGAAGAAACCAGCTCATTTGTCTCTACAGTTCCCTACACTTTATATTCGCTGACTACATATTTGTGGTGTTAACATATTTCTCTGACCCCAGTATTTCCTATAAACAGGCAGTTAGATCTAGAAGCTTGATTATATTCTGGTTCAATTTTCTGGCAAGAATTTTTCATAGGTGGTGTTGTATACCCTTATTAGGAGTGACAGATATGATGTTAGCAGCTTTTTGTGAGGTTAGCTGCTAGTGGTGACCAACAGCTAGACCAGTGGTGCTCAACCAGGGCAATTTTGTCCCCCGATGGGGCATTTGGCAGTGTTTGTAGACATTCATGGGTGAACAACTGAAGAAGAAGTGGTACTACTGGTATTTAGTGGATAGAAGCCCTGGATGCTGTTCAACATCCCAAACACAGAAGATAGTCCCCACTTGTCTGACCCAAAATGTAAAATAGTGCCAAGTTGAGAAACCTTGAACTAGATCCATAAATTTAACAGTGGTGGCAAAATCTTCTCATCTTCTATCATTCCTTCTTCATTTATTAGAATAAAGCTATAAAGAGAAGCCTCCCCTCAACAACTGTATGTAAATGGAACAAAAGACAGGATAAACGCTTGACTCTTTCCTTTTATTTAGCAGTTTTCAAAATAAGTTAGTTCCCTTATATCCACGAAATATAACCAATGAGGGTTCTGTTCGGTTTTTAGATTAGTATGAATTTGTGGGTTTAAACATGTTTGGTATGTTTTAGTCCACTGAGTTATTCTTACTGATGCTCTAATCATCCTATCTCTGGACAAGAGAAGCCTCATCTAGTTAGCTCCAAAGTTCTTCTGTCACTTTCCCAAGGGTCTCAGATAGCTTCCCTGCTTTCTGATATTTGTAAGATTGTTCCTTTCAGTGGGAAACGGTATTTAGGACCACAATCTGGATGTGCTCATGGATACCCTTTCTATTCTTACAAACACTACCAAACTGTCCTTCCAACCTTCAGTCAATGAAATCTTTCTAAACTATTAAATATCATCTGTTTATTAATTATTCACTGAAACTATATATAACACTTTCATACAACTCATACAGAATGTGATATTAATAAAATTAACAAAATATTGCATAAGTAAAATATAACATAATAAAATTCATTTTTACCCTACAGTGAGTAGTCTGCTTACTCAAGTATGATAAATTATTACTTATGCCAGAAGTAACTGATCTTAATTAATCTGAAAATTTCCTAATTTATGATGTGCTAAAGTAACTCAATCCTAATTAATCTTCAATGGAGAAGTGATTATCCAAAGGAGGTTTATTCAGTGAGGAAAAATTTCCACTGGAAAATCATTTAAAGAAATGTTTTTTCTTGTTTTTGTTGTTAGAAAAGCAAAAATTTCTAAGAGAATATCCTAGAACAAATGTTACAACTTTCTAAGAAGCAGCATTAGTGGAGGTCACAGATTCCAAAATCACACTAACTGAAGGACCTGATGCTTCTGGAGTAAGTAGTTAAGTTTTCTATTTGAACATGGTATGTGAACAGCAAACATATCAACCCAATTCATAAAAATACTTAGCACAGAGTTAGGCATACAATAAGTTCTCAATAAATGTTAAATGAAAAGAATTTACATACTTCCTTCACCTCCTTGAAAATGCTGACAAATTCTTCATTGATGGCCAAACTTCTGCGTTCAATATCTCCACGTAAATTTCTTCGAGTCCGTAAACTGTTTTCAACAAAAAAGGTTGAAAGTGCCTTGAGAGCTTCCAACATCTCCTACACAATTGATAATAGAAGACAATTACTGGGGCCAATTTTCAAATGTTTTCCTAATCTCAAGCCAAATTTTAATGAAATTATTTTCAAATATTTCCATTAAATAAGCAAAAAATACCAGGTGATCTTCACATTACTGAATAGTAAACTTATTTCCAAAACACTGTTAAGGATCTACTTACTTTTATATTGCGGCATGTATACATCACTGCAAAATTGTTTGTAATTTTAAAGACTGCAAATACCCTTAATGTCCATCTAAAGTGAACTGGTTAAAGAAATTATGATATATCCATTTTAGCAAAGATGAAAATTCTTTATGTACTTATATAATACAAACTTCAAGATACAGTAAGTGAAATAGCAAGGTACACAAACAGTTCTAATACCAACTGTTAAAAAAGAAAAAGGACTATATACGTGCATACTTCCTGATGAATGTGTAAACTATCTCTGGAAGGATATATATAAGAAAGAAGTACCACCTGTAGCCTCCAGGCTAGGAACTGAGTAACTGGGAGCAGAACTTAGAGAAGGCCTCTCTGAGGTGACTTTTGAACTGAGGCCTAAGTAAATAGGAAAGGCATCCATGGGGACAAAACAGTTCACAGGCAGAAAAAGCTGTGAGTACAAAGACCCTAAAGCAGCAGAAAGGCCAGTATGACTGAAGCTGTGGGACACTACTAGAGGCTTTAGGGAAAGGAGTAATGTAATGTGCTTTATATGTTTAAAAGTTTATTCTAACTTTGTGAGGAGAGCAGATGGGGGGGGGGGGGAAGGCAAGAAAGGAAGCAAGTAGGAAGAAACTAAAATGAACAAGAAAGTAGCACTGCAGGTGAAAAGAAGGAGATATTCCAAAACAACTTTTTTCAAGGTAGAGCCGAGAGGATTCGTTAATGGACTGAATGTAAGAAGTGAAAAAAATAACAGGAATCAAAAATTATTTATACACTTTTTGCTTGTCTGGGTAAGTGATGTTCTTTACTAACAGTAGAAAGCAGAACCAGTTTGGAGAAAAACCAAGAGTCTGGCTATGTTAAGTTTTTATGATGTTGATCAGGTAACTAATTAGAAGTGTCATGTAAGCAACAGACTATACAAATCTGGAGCTCAGTAGAGATGTCAAGAACAGGGTTATAAATTTGAGAATCATCACCCTTTTTGTTATTTAAAACCATGAAAGTGAGAGTTCTCCTACAGAGAGAATATGCATAGAGGAGAGAAGGGAGAAGACCAAGCCCAGAATATCTAACTCCAAATATAAATTCCTACACCTGAACTAACATATATTGTAATGGGCTTACCCTTCTGTGTTTCAGTTAAAATGTTATTTTGCAATATTGGCTGGACTGACAAAAATAGTAAAGCTATTTAAATTCAACTTAATATTTAAGAAAGCATTACAAAGATTTATGTACAAAAAAAAGAAAAACCATAAAATGAAACCATTTCTTTTGACTATAACCTTGAAATGTCCTAGGCCTGGCTCAAAGAAGTAGTCCGAAAGCGATGAATGAACAAAATCACAGAGACAGCTGCAAATTACAGCTCCACCAGTTATTGGTTACATGATTTAACCTTGTTACACTCTTTCAATACGTTATTTTTCTCTTGAGTAAAAAGGAGATAATGTTATCTACATCACAGCAGCTGTATTAAATGAGATAATAGGTGTCAGTATTAGACACATTAAACAATAAGCTGTATGATAAAATTAACATTTAATAAGAAATGGTAAGTGCTGGGCACTCTGCTGAGCACTTAAGATTCTCTTGTCAATTGAATCCTCACAACAACCCTGAGAAAGTTACCAGCAGTATTCTCAACTTAGAAATGATGAAAAATAAGCTTAGAGAAATTAAGGGGCTTACTCAAATCATAATGCTTCAGTTTGATGGTTATATCTAATAAATAGGCGGCCCCAGAGCCCGTCTTACTATATTATGTTGTTTTTTTATACACAAATTCTTATTGACAGCTTATTTTCGGTTACCTACAAATTTATCTATAAAGTTCTCTCACTTCTACATATATTTTTTCTTTATGGCATGACCAATTTACCTAAAGACTCAATGATACAGAAGAGACAACCAGCTACGACAGAAGCTGGATGGGTGAGTTTCAGGAGGTACTTGGAGAGGATGTGGACGGTTTATCTTGTGAAGAAACACAGCATGAGCCCACATATCACAGGCGGAGCTTAGCTAACAACAAAAACTAGTAGTACATAGTATTTCATCTGAGCCCTGAGCAGGTAGTCCCTTCCGCGCTGCAATTACTTCAGTCGTTCTCACCCGTCAGTGGAAATGCTCAATTATGCCTACCCCGGTTCTCCAGTTCCTCCTCACCCCGATTGACGCTGCCTAGTCTTGTAATTTACTCTTGCATGGGTTTCTTTTCTTTTTTTTTTTTTTTAAAGATTTTATTTATTTATTTGAGAGAGAGAATGAGAGACAGAGAGCATGAGAGGGAGGAGGGTCAGAGGGAGAAGCAGACTCCCTGCCGAGCAGGGAGCCCGATGCGGGACCTGATCCTGGGACTCCAGGATCATGACCTGAGCCGAAGGCAGTCACTTAACCACCTGAGCCACCCAGGCGCCCTGCCAGAAACTTTTTAAAGATTTTATTTATTTGAGAGAATGAGAGAGCATGAACAGGGGGGAGGGGCAGAGGGAGAAGCAGACTCCCCACTGAGCAGGGAGCCCGATGTGGGACTCGATCCCGGGACTCCAGGATCATGACCTGAGCCGAAGGCAGTCGCTTAACCACCTGAGCCACCCAGGCGCCCCGGGTTTCTAATCCTGCCCTGGGCTCTCCTCTCCCCCTGTTCGGACCCCCGAACACCTCCCGGGTAGGAGACTCCACCGTTTGCCTCCCGGAGCGAGAGCCTTCCAGGAACAGGTTTTTCAAAGGGAGGGGACACCCAAGACACCTCTTCGCTTTTCCAGGGATTCCTCGGCCTCCCCCTTCTTACGGGCACTTAAGATTCTCTTAAGTGATTCTCTTGTCAATTGAAGACAAGAGGTCGCGGAAGACAAGGAAGACCGCGGGTCTGCGGTCCCCTCCACGGAGGGACGAAGGGATGAGGGAGTGGGTGCCGAACAGACGCCGCCCCCGGCCAGCCTCAGCTCGGCGGGCGACGCGGGACCCCGGCCCTGCCAGCTCTGGTTACCTTGTCGTTGTCCAGCCGCGTCTCCAGGATCTTATTCAGCTTCCGCGACAGCGGGTTACTGGTCTGCGCCGGGACGCCGCCTGCCCCATTGCTGAGGCCGTTGGCAGCCCCGGACGCGGGTACTGCCACTACCTCCCCGCCACCCTCGGCCATAGCGTCGCAGGCCCCGCCCCCCCTTCCGTGGCGGCCACCTCAGCCTTAGGCTGGGACGCACGCCAGCTGCGCGAGTACTGCGCATGTGCACGGTCTGCCGCGCATGCGCCCCGGGTCGCGGAAGGCTCTGCGCACCGCCTAGCTCAGCCTGGCTGCTGGAAGGGCGGGGCGGTTGGGGAAGTTAGGGGTAAGCGGGTGGATCCTTAGGGTGGGAAGGGGAGACTGGTGGGAGGTTTCTCAAAATGGTCTGAAATTTAAATTATATTTAAAGTTTGGGTATTAAGATTTATGGGATTAAAAGGATTTCGGAATCCTGAATCAATGAAAAGTCTAAGCTAAGCATGAGTAACATACACTGACACCTGTTCCTGGCATATAAATTCAGTAAAAGTTAGTTCTACAGTAATTAAATCCACTTTACCTGAATTCTCTTGTTTTTTAAGTATTTATTGAAGCATATTACATGCTAGGTACTCAGGTAGGTATTGGGGGATCTACATTATATGTCTGAGAAAAAGGAGTTAAATGTTAACAAGATTGTGATGAGCGCTCGGAGGGTGCTGAAATGCACTGAAAGAGAATAGTGGGAGGAGGAAGGTCTGGTAGGAAGGTCTGGTAAGGAGTTGACATCTAACCTGAGATTTGAAGGAAAATCTGAAACATAGGGTGAAATCATTCCCAGGTAGGAGAAAGTGTAAATGCAAAGGTCCAAAGACAAGAAGAAACTCGGGTGTTCCACGAATTGGCCAAAGCCAGTGTAGTTGTAGAGTAACAGATGAGGAAGTGAGTAAGAAGATGAAAAATAAATTCTCAGGAGGGTCTAGATAACAAATATGGTTATTTTTAAATTTCTTCTCTCACTTTTTAAAATTTGGATCAGAGTAAAATATCTGAACTTGTTTAGTATTTTTCTGAAACACTAACCATTTAGCTTTGGTCCTTAATCTGCCTTATGCCATATGTGTATGTATAGATAGACACATATACATGTATGTGTGTGTATGTGTGTGTGTGTGTGTTTGTGTGTGTATTACATATATATACCTGACAAAATCACTTATCCCAATTCTGGCAAATAAAGAAGAAATGGCTCAATTAGCAAAAAGAAAAGACCCTAAAGGCCCTGTGAATTCAATAAATGTTGAAGAAAATTGTAAAGTGCTACTGAGGGAAAATAAAGAGGAGGGAGGGAGGGGAGCAAGAGAAAGAGAAACTGGAAACAATCAGTGTCCATCAGTAAAGTACTGAATAAATAAATTATGGTCTGTTCACTCAGTACTATGCTATGCAATTTATCTGCTGTGAAGGAAATTTAAATGCTAATGTGGAAATAATTCCAAAATATAATCTGTGAAAAAAGCAAGGTGAATTAGGGGAGCCTGAGTGGCTCAGTCGTTAAGCGTCTGCCTTCGGCTCAGGTCACGATCCCAGAGTCCTGGGATCGAGCCCCACATCGGGCTCCCTGCTCAGCGGGGAAGCCTGCTTCTCCCTCTCCCACTCCTCCTGCTTGTGTTCCCTCTCTCACTGTGTCTCTCTCTGTCAAATAAATAAATAAAATCTTAAAAAAAAAAAAAGCAAGGTGAATTATGGTGCATATAGTGCGTATGATCCCTTGTAGATACATGTAAACTTAAGCTTTTTCGTTTTTTTCAGGATGGCATTCCTGTGAAAGGGACGCTTTCACTTTTTATTTTGTACCTTTCCAAATGGATTGAAAATTTCTAATCTTCCCCATGTGCTACTGAATATATTAACAGAGATTATTCAGGTAGAGTAATATGGCCTAATTTTCTTTGCTCACTTGTACTTCTCTGAATTTGCAATTGTAAAAAAAAGAAACAAAATCATTTGAAAATTAGAATAATATGTGGTAGTATGAGGATGGAAATTATTGTACAGTTTAAACATTCAAAGCCATTTGTATGTTTTTTAATGTTTCCTTAATTATCATATGTTCTATAAGGCTAACTATAAATTATAAGTTAAGTGCTTAAAATCAATATTTTTCCAAAGTTAAAGTAAATATTTGGGTGAGCCTCATCAGAAACCTGTTATATATGTATATACATAAAATTAAACATAAAAGTTTTCTTTTCGTGAAAATGTGAAAGATAAGTTCATATATTGAGCTCTTTAATATACTAGAGCACTAAAAGAATGAAAAGACAGGCTCTGATTTAAATATTTTAATTTCATGGGAAAATAAATACATGCATGTTGAAGAGTGAAGGAGTCTCACGTCCCTACAGAGGAACGATGCTGTAGAGTAAAACATGGAGATTCTTACCTTCCAAGTCATGGTTGAAAGGAGGACCTCCCCAAAATCCCCCTCTTCTCCTTTGGATGGTTATTTAAGCTTTCTTGCTCTTTGGCTTCTGAAATAAGTGGAAGTCACGTAATAGTGGTCACTGTGGCTTCATCAAAATGTATGATTTATTAAGCCACATCTGTGAGTGGTAGAATTTTCAACCCTCTCTACTTTTCACTGCATTAATAGCAATAGCTCCTATTTCTTAGCATTCAAATGTATTGATAATCAGGCTCAATGCTAGATCTTTTTAATATGCTGTTCTTATCTTGATAACTACCCTGCAGCATAAGGATCATTACCATGTTGTCATGTAACTAGTACTCTGTTGTTGATGAGTAATCCAAGACTAAGAATCTTTGTTCATGGGCCCAAGTGAACAAACTTTGTGGGTAGTTAGGAAGAAGGATGACTGACATCCAGAATCATTTTGTTCATCTGATTATTAAGAACTTCCATTGCAGGGGCTCCTGGGTGGCTCAGCCGTTAAGCGTCTGCCTTCGGCTCAAGTCATGATCCCAGGGTCCTGGGATCTAGCCCCACATCGGGCTCCCTGCTCAGCAGGAAGCCTGCTTCTCCCTCTCCACTCCCCCTGCTTGTGTTCCTGCTCTCGCTATCTCTTTCTGTCAAATAAATAAATAAAATCTTAAAAAAAAAAAAAAAAGAACTTCCATTGCAATGGAGGCTACATGGTCCTCCAAAGCCTTGCCATTAGTAGGCATATTATTCCAGAGTGCCCACAGGTGATAATTTGATTAACTTATTTAGTCATTGCAAGCCATAGGCTGCCCAAATCCCATCCCTTAATATTAGCCAGTTTTATTTTTTCAGCACCAATTAGACCAGATAGAAAATACTTGATTTTCCCATCTTTTCCTTAGGGATTAGTTGCTATTGGACAAACCAAATAATCCTTGTGAAAGCTGGAGAATCAAGCTCAGGAAATAGGCAGAAGCAGAGGGAAGCCATGTAGCCAGAACTATGGCTGAAATTACTCCACGACCAATTTGTTGAAGATGTCACTAGCCCCCAAGCTGAACCCTAGATTCTTTGGTTGATTCTGTACGTTGCACCCACCACTGGCCATATTGACAGTGCTGTCATTGGAAACAGCTGTGCCACAGACCCATCTCTGGGAAAAATTCTCCACAGTGCCAGTTCCTTTGTGTCCTTGGATTGTGTTTCTATGTTTGTGTGTCTGATTAGTTGAACTAAAGCATGTGCCCATGCTCTAGTTTCTGGAAAAGCTGAGAAATCGAGTATGAGAGTTTTAGCTTTCATTTTTAGTTAAATCAGTTTCTCTGTGGAAGTTCTCCTACGCCTAGTGTGTTCTGTCTTTGCTGCGTATTTCTCTCAGGGACTTTGAAGTAATGATCCCACGTTTCCTATGCATCTTTAATAAGGACTTCCTAACCCTTTCTTCATACCTCTTATTATTTTTTTTTTAAGATTTTATTTATTTATTTGGGAAGAGAGAGAGAGAGGGAGAGAGAGAACATACGAATGGTGAATGGTGGTGGGGAGGCAGAGGGAGAGGGAAAAGCAGATTCCCTGCTGAGCAGGGAGCCAGAGGCGGAACTAGGTCCCAGGACCCTGAGATCGTGACCTGAGCTGAAGGCAGACGCTTAACTGACTGAGCCACCCAGGTGCCCCATTCATACCTCTAATTATTTGCCTTTACTGCTCAGTCCTCACTCTTTAGGCATTGAGGCTTCTCACATTGAAATATATCCTGATTTCTCTGTTCTCTTTGATACTCCATGAATTTTGAAAGCTGCCTCAAGTTTCTCATTTTCTTTTTTATTCAGGCATATGTCCTGCTGTAGTTCTCATCCTTCCATTTGTCTTTAAAATTCTCTGGAACCTTAGCAATCATGAGTGTAATGATCTCACACCTTTGTAGCAATACAATGATTTCAAATCTTCTTCAAATAAAATTGGCAGGGTGGATAACTGTGTGTGGCTGATCTGACTGAAGCATGGGTCAGGCCTCCTGCCCTTTCTCCACCAAGTATAGCCCCTTCTTTATCTGTACAGCCTACTCTAGGCTCCTGGATCACTTGGAGTTTGGGGTTGCAAAGTAACCGGCAGGGTAACTTAGTAGAAGGATCTGAAGGCTCAAAGGACTGAAAGGAAGGCTGAAAACTCAACTGAGAACCAGCAGGAATAGATCTCAGTGGCTAGAACCACTTGGTGTTTAGGACACTCCTGCTGGTTCTGTTGTGTGTATGTGTGTGTGTGTTCATTTTTTTTGTTTTTAATTTTGCCTCAGCTCAACATTAAAAGTCCTGAAGCAAGTCCGCTTTGGCCATATGCCCATCCATTGGTCAGGACATCATGATTTACAATCCCAACCCAATAGTACACAACACCAGAAAGGTAATTCTGGCCAACCTAACAGCTATAAATTTGTGGTCTGGGTGACAGATAAGGAAGCAATCTGTATAAGAAAGGTGCAAAAGCAACAACATAGTAAAGATATTAGTTATAACCACAGCACAGGGGAGAGAGAGGTGGGCACTGTCCTGCAGATTTCATTAACTTTGAGCTGACAGCAGAAGTTAATTGCAACTGAGTGGGTAAGAGCTATAATTAGGCAATTATATTTAGGAAGGAGTTTCAGTAAGAGTTGTATCAGAAATTATAGTAAAAATAAAATGGCTAAGAATAGCCAGATGAAACCATTTGTGAGAAAATGCAAGGATTTGAAAAACCTCCTTTCTATATGAACAGGTTTGGTATATTAACAGGCAGCTCAGGAATTTATTCTGGAAATGACCACTAGGTTCCAAGTCCCTGTCCAGAATCTCTGATCACCATCTGAAATTTTTTGAATAAAGAGATGATAAAAGACTTAGCAACTCCAGGAAGATGTAAATATAACCAGAGAAAAGAGAATGATAAAATCAAATCCTTGGAATCGATATATCTATACCAAATTTAAAAAGTTAAGTGCAAATCTAGGTGGCCACAGCTGCAGAAAATAAATGAAAAAGAAAATGGGAAATTTGAGCAGTATATAATCATCTAAAAAATGTGTGTTGCCTTCTTTTTAAATCTGATATATTAAATCTGACATATTAAACATAACTTTAAAGTGTTTTTGTGATTTTAAATTTAATAGGTACAATATTTGATAAATTTTTAACAGTATTTGTATGTTTAAATAAATCTGAATCATCAAATCTTTATTATTAGGTGTAAAAGTATCATTTAAGAACTTAAGGAAATTTTGTATGTTAGATTTGTAATTCCACTTATTTGTTTAAAGTACTTTAGAAAACCAGATATATTAAATATTTTAAGTTGAAAAGTTTCAGATAATTAAAACAATCACATTTACAAGGACCTTAAACTATTTAGGAGAACATACAATTTGCATGACTTTACTGTGAAATGTTTAACATAATATATGACTTATATCTGTAAGTTGTATTTAAGTGCTTGGGGAAATTTAATATCTTACATCCAGAAACTAATTGAGCATTAATTAGCAATCACTAGATTTATAAGAGGATTTACTTTATATATAAGTTGTATCTACAACTACAAAATTTTATTATGTTGACTATTAATGAAAATGAATGCAGATGTAAGGATTTCTTTCTGCATACAAAAGCTATCCATATACATTTAAACAAACAAAAAAACCCCCTCAATTATCAAAAGATAATTCTCCAAAACAATTGATGTATTGTCACCACAGGAAGGGAGAATGGTGCTTGATGGCCCACAAGTTACAGAAGTCTGCCACGCCTCCGCTGCCCCTGATGCAGAAATGTAAGGCCTTAGGCCTCCGTGGAGCCCATTCGAAAACCGCTCCTGAAGTGGGAGATGCTCTGGTATGGGCGTCAGAAAACCCAGTTTGAGTCTCACCTTGCCACTGTATGACCTTGGGCAGCCACATTTTGCCTGCAAGTCTTAGTCTCACCTGCAAACTACAGCAGCCACCACCTGACTTACTGAGTAAGAAGGATCTGATAACATAAAATGTGTGCAGGGTGTAATATATAATCTGTAAAGTGACACACACTTGCCAAGTTTTTTTTTTTGTTTTTTGTTTTATGAGAGACAGAGAGCATGAGAGGGAGGAGGGTCAGAGGGAGAAGCAGACTCCCTGCCGAGGAGGGAGCCCGATGCGGAACTCGATCCCAGGACTCTAGGATCATGACCTGAGCTGAAGGCAGTCGCTTAACCAACTGAGCCACCCAGGCGCCCCCACACTTGCCAAGTTTATTCTGAGCGATTGCACACCACCATCAGTGGAACTAAACAATAATCTTTCATTTTTGCCCATCTCATGAAACGGTTTCACATTTTCAGGCAAAGCACATTTAGTTTCACACATCTCCTATCCTCTTTCAGCTTCAAGTTTCATCTGGCACACACATAAATACACGCTTTAATAGTAAGGCATAAACAGGGGCATCTGGGTGGCTCAGTTGGTTTAAGCACCTGCCTTTGGCTCAGGTCATGATCCCAGAGTCCTGGGATTGAGCCCTGCATCGGGTTCCCTGCTCGGCAAGAAGCCTGCTTCTCCCTCTCCCCCTGTTTGTGCTCTCTCTCTCTCTCTCCCACTATTTCTCTCTCAAATAAATAAATAAAATCTTTAAAAAAAAATAGTAAGCTGTCAAACTCAACACCCCAAAAACAAATAATCAAGTCAAAAAATGGGCAGAAGACATGAAAAGACACTTCTCTGAAGAAGACATACAAATGGCTAATAGACACATGAAAAAATGTTCATCATCATTAGCCATCAGGGAAATTCAAATCAAAACCACACTGAGATACCACCTTACACCAGTTAGAATGGCAAAAATGGACAGGGAAAGAAACAACAAATGTTGGAGAAGTTGTGGAGAAAGGGGAACCCTCTTACACTGTTGGTGGGAATGCAAGTTGGTACAGCCACTTTGGAAAACAGTGTGGAGGTGCCTCAAAAAGTTAAAAATAGAGCTACCTTATGACCCAGCAATTGCACTCCTGGGTAATTACCCCAAAGACACAGTTGTAGTGAAAAGAAGGGCCATATGCACCCCAGTGTTCATAGCAGCAATGTCCGCAATAGCCAAACTGTGGAAAGAGCTGAGATGCCCTTCAACAGATGAATGGATAAAGAAGATGTGGTCCATATATACAATGGAATATTGCTCAGCCATCAGAAAGGATGAATACCCAACTTTTACATCAACATGGATGGGACTGGAGGAGATTATGCTAAGCGAAATAAGTCAAGCAGAGAAAGTCAATTATATGGTTTCACTTATTTGTGGAACATAAGGAATAGCATGGAGGACATTAGGAGAAGGAAGGGAAAAATGAAGTGGGGGGAATCGGAGGGGGAGATGAACCATGAAAGACTATGGACTCTGAGAAACAAACAGGGTTTTAGAGGGGAGAGGGGAGGGGGAATTGGTTAGCCCGGTGGTGGGTGTTAAGGAGGGCATGTACTGCATGGAGCACTGGGTATTGTATGAAAACAATGAATCATGGAACACCACATCAAAAACTAATGGTGTATTGTGTGGTGACTAATATAACATAATAAAATTTTAAAAATTAAAAAAAAAATAGTAAGCTGTAAGCATCCATGTACTTTCTGGAGCTCTGCTTGTGGCTTCTTTCCCTATATGGATGCATGTATTCTCCAGAAGCAAGCTTCTATTCCCATGATCCTCATTTGTAGGGGTGCCAGGTAGCCTCTCTCATTTAACACTGACCACATTTAATTACTGGATAGTAATGTCTCCAATTTAAATAGCCACAGTTAAAATTTTCATTGTTCAACTTCTATGCTGCAGCTTTAGGATATAAACTATATTTTTTTCCCTTCATTTTATTTGCCTCCTCCTGTTGCCGTTCTGCGTAGACCTGACAGCCTTCCAAGTTTCATTGATTGCTATTGATTTTCTTTTCAGAATAAATGAGCCCATGCCCTCTTAGCAGAATTCAGCTGTCCACCTGTCACAGGGAATCTGATTTCTGTTGAGATCCTTCTGCTTCAGCTTTCCACATACCTGCGCCATGCCTTGGCCACTCTGTCCCCTCTGCCTAGAACACATTCCTTTCTTCCCTTGGCTACCAGCACGTAGTCATACTTTTACTTTTCTCCAGAGTCTCATCTTCCAAAAATGTTCCCAGCCAGGCCAGGTGGCCCTTCCATGTGCTTGCAAATCCCCCTACAGATGGTTCTGTAATTGCACATCTCCCATTATACATCATTATCGATACATTTTTATTATTCCCACTAATCTGTGAGCTCCCTGAGGCTAGAAACAATCTCGTTTAGCTTTGAATACTTGGCACTTTATGCAGTTTCTGAAATGTAGTGGGAGTAGATTAAGCATTTTTGGAGCAAATTAAAAATTAATATGAATAAATGGATAGACTGATTTATTTAAATAAACCATGACCCAAATTGAAGAAAATCTATTCTCTTATAAACCAAACTGAAAACATAGCATTTCTATTTTTGTCTGAAGGTCCTCATCCTGTGTTCAATTATCTGGAGGAGAAACTTGCGGCTACCTTTGGTTTGCTTCTGTGACTCCCCTCACTTTCTCTAGTAACGAATCACTTACTGGAATCCTGCAGATCTTACCTACACAGTATTTACAGCATCTAGCTTCTCCTTCCAATTTCCACGGCTTTCTCCTTTATTCAAGCCCTGAATTATCTCAACAATTTATCAGTCACCTCCTTTCTTTCTCCTTTACAGTTCGTTATCAAATAGTCTCTTTTTTAGCACCTCTGGTACCACTTTTTCCCCTAGAGTTCTTGATATTTCTCGATGCATTGATGTATCACTTCCTGGATCAAAACGTTCAATGAATCCCTAGTCCAAAATGCAGAATAGTCGTTTCTCGAAATTTGAAAAGCTATCACCCCTCTATCAGGTAAAACATTTTGAGAATGTGCTGTATACAAACACACACTTATTTATAAATATATATTGAAGTTATGACTGTCCTAATAATTAGATATGTTCTTAAACAGGCAGAGAAATGTAAAAAGTTGAGCTAAGATATAATAAAAAATATTTGAATAATTACTTTATTAATGTTTCAAAGAACATTCTAGCTCTCTAAATTTTTATCATTAATATTATTTATGTTTATTTAGATAGCATATAATGTATAATTTATGCTTAATTGTTTTATATGAGTAGATTATATATATATTTATATTTAAGGCATATATATGACTAATTATTTCTGAAAACTTTGGTTAATACTTTGTGGTACAGTAACTGAGGTTGCTGTTCTTGTTCCAAGCTTAGTTTATTCCAATAGCTACTTTAAGGGCTATCATGACAAAAATAAAAAATGCCTCAAGAGTTCACAAAGGCATCATGTATCTCTTACCGTTCATGAGAAGGTTCATTGTAAATAAAATTGGATCTATATCCATATTTCAAGTATCACTTTTTGAAACAGTTATTTCTTGTCGGATCTGTGTTTTGTAATGTGGCTGATGAACATCTTGCACATAGGGTAAAAGGAATGTCAGCTCTGCCACTTTTGATTTATCTGTGATTGTATCATTAGTCTTGTCTTCAATCCGTGGATTCTTGGAAGGAATCCTTTAAAACTGTGTATCATTTTGTGATCATGCATTTAATTAAAATTAGATGACAGTTTATAAATCCATCTGGGCCCCCAAATCTGCAAACTCCCTGAAAGCTAGATAGCATGTTGAGTGAGCAGCTTAGTGAAAACTAGCAAAGAGAGAAGAGCCCCTCTTAGCCTCTCAGCATTCCGGGGCACCCACTCTTCCCTCAGGATGCCTCCCATACTGGACATGAAATAAGACATGTGACCTTGAAGTATGGTCATTGAGGGAACCAAGAGAGTAAATTTTAGTAACGCTTACTTTTTTTTTTTAGTTTTTAGGTTTAAAAATGAAAATTCACTGAAGTTTTGACATCTCTTCACACCCCAGTGCATTCTCTTACATACCTCCCGGAGTTGACGCACCACCTTGGAGAACGCTACTGTAGAGGATCAAATCCATAAGGCTATCTCTGGCTTCCAGGTACTCTGTGATTTGACCCCAAGCCATCTGAGAAAGAAAGCCTTCTATTTTACTCACATCTTTATTTTATGCTGCATTCCAGGTGTTTTACTTTTTATTTCTAAACGTGCCCGATATTTTGGTCCCCACGATGCACACGCCCTCCCTTCTGCCTCAAATGTTCTCCCCATTTGACCTCAGTATCTCTGCCTATCAGGTTTCCCTTCCATGAAACCTCTTTCCATCTGGGTATAGTTCCTTTTTAACCTTATCTGAACAAAAGTTCATGCAACTTAAAGATTCTCTTTGGCACATGAATTAGAAATAATTATGTGCATGTATTATTTCTTCTATGAGCAGATTATAAACACCTTAAGAAAAGGCACTGGGTCTCATTAATGTTTCTGTTCCTAACAATTATCCTACAAATTTCCTGGCATGCAGTATGCATGCATTAGGAGGCATTGTGATACTAGAGAACAATGTGAAGTTGGGAATCACACAGACCTGACTCACAGGAGAATTAGCATTTTTGTGAAAATTTTGGAAACAAAATTACCTTCCATCATTTAGAGCTGCCCAATAAGAGAACGGTTATACGTTCATTGTCACTGGAAATGGTAAAGCAGGAGCCAGCTGACAATCCCTCAGGGAGATGCAGAAGAGACTTCTCCATTTGGTGGAACATCAAATTGAAGTTCCCTTCAGTGGCATGACTCTATGATTTGGAGGAGAAAGAAATACCAAATCTCTAAAGGCCATTTGCAAGGAGAATGCTGTTCTATTTTGAAGTCATCCGCCATATCTCAGTTACATTGACCACTTCCATTCTTATTTATTGACTAACACTTATAGAAGGTACTGTTTTAAAACAAGAAGTGATTTCAGATTTTGATAGGTTTGGTCATATTACATATTAACTAGATTTACATATTAACCAGTTCAGTAATTGATTACATACAAGCTGATTTTAGAGGACTGGCTGTCCTGTTGATAAAAGGAATTATTAAATCAATTAATTCAGTGTGATATCATCTAGCCATGTTCTGTAGGCACAGACAATGAAGGCGATTTAGGTAATGGAAGTTACATCATTTTTTGCAGGGCTGGTTTTGTCATCTTCCATACTCAGCAATCAGAAAAAATAGTTGCAAACACTGTTTATGACGAAGACTGTTACTAACCTACCAGCATAAAAGTATAAAATACACACACACACATCTATGGTGCTTGAAATACTCACCATGAGAGTCTCTTTTGAGAGATAAGGTAGCAGTGCACTTTTAATTAAAGCTGATGCTCCCTGAAGGTGCCCCATAGTTATTTGTGGTATTCTCATAGTCTAGCTTGGGAAACACAAAGGGTGGGTTACTGGATTAAGAATAGTAAGAGTGAAAAGTGACAAAGGACCTTGAAGCTGCTTAAAAATAGAGAAACACCCCTGATGTGGAGGAGGTGGAGGACGGTTCACATTAATTCAAAGTCATTCATCATGACTACACTATGCATGACCACCCTTAGCTCCTTATGACCCCCAGCCCTGGGAGTGCATAGTCCATCAGCAGTCAGAACTGGTCTTTTAGAATGTTCTCAATCCTGCCACCTTTGGACACCAGAGCATTCACCTGTCAGTGAACCAAATCAAAGAGTACAAACAATTATCCACTTTATTTAACCAAACCCTTTATTTTACACTTACCTACCATGTTCATTCAATCCTCTCCCCTATTTAATTTTCCCCAGTACAACAGAAAGGAAAATTAACTAACCCAGAATTCAGCAAACCATAGGGTAAGCTTTTTGTAAGTGTTTATTTTTGATCTTTGGCACAGACCCACTGTATCTCTTAAGAGTAAGAAGGAGGAAGATCCATGTTCAAAAGGAAAAAAATGAATAAGGAAGGAAAGGAGAAAGGGAAGAAAAAGAGACAGTTTTCAGAGGAAGGAAGGAGGAAAGAAAATGCTCCCTATATAATTTTTCTATTAACCAATTTTGGGAATCTCTAACCCAGTGGTTTTTCAAAGTGTGGCTCCTCCACCAGGAACTTCAGCATCATCTGGAAACTTACTAGAAATGCAAATTCTTAGACCCCACCCCACCCCCGTCCTAGACTCATGGCATCAGAAGCTCTGGGGCTGGAGCTCAGAAATCTGTGTTTTAGCAAATCCTCCAAGCGACTCTGTGACACACACACTAAGGTCTGTGTTCTACTGCTCTGGCCTAAAGCATGTGTTTTCCAGTGAGGGCGTACCCAAATATGACAGACCCTGAGAGGAAGCTTCATTCTTACAATAATTTTGCCCCCTTCCCTCTGGTTCTCACAGTCTTAGGGAGACAGTAAAAAAATAAATAAATAAACAAATAAAAAGTTGAATTTGTATTATGGTTATTGCATATGTGCCTCAACAATTTTCCTTGTTTATAGTAAGATGACTTGAGGCTAAAGAACATGTGTTATTCATTTGTCTACCCCACTGCAAAAATCAGCATAATGCCTTACACATTCATAAATATTTGTTAATGAACAAATAAACTATTGTCTTATAGAAAGCAAGATTTCTGTTTGGAATTTAAAAACACACCCAGTTAGGGTGGTGGATCTTTAATTTCTGTTCTGTGGGCACGCACTCATCTAATGTTACAAACATGACATATGTATTTATAGCTTAAACGTAATGGAAGTTAATTACACAATCAAGAAAAGCAATTCAAATCCCTACCAGTGTGGGATCAACAGCATAATTTTCCTATATGAAGGAAAATTAGATTCTCAGTTCAGTCCTAAGTTCTTAAAACACATTCAATAAATCATGGTTGATAATGATATTGATATCGGGTAAAGATTTGCATTTAGGTAAAGATTTATCAGAAAATTTTGTATCATTCCTGGCAACCTAAAACAAATTTATGCTGGTCAGAAAACTGGAAAATTGGGACCCCCAGGTGGCTTAGTTGGTTAAGCGTCTGCCTTCAGCTCAGGTCATGATCCCAGGGTCCTGGGATCAAGTTCCGCATCGGGCTCCATGCTCAGTAGGGAGCCTGTTTCTCTCTCTGCCTGCCATGCTCCCCTTCTTGTGCTTTCTCTCTCTGACAAATAAATAATCTAAAAAAAAAATTGGAAAATATTTGCTAATAACTAACATACTACAAAAAGTACATTGCATGTTATTAATGAAATACGATGGATTTTGAAAATGTTAAGACCATAAAATCAAACACAGATGGTTAAGAGCAATTTTTTTCATGATTACAGATTTATGGCCCGGTTAATCAATATTTGAATTACATGTGTGTAGCTCAGTTTTTAAACCATTTCCCTACAAACTACAAATTAATATTAATGAGAAATCCAATAGCATTCAGCAGCAGCATTCTGTCACTGTGCTAGAGTAATCATCGATTTTAATATTAAATATTAATGCAAGGCAATTTTTGTCAGCTTAAAAGCAATAATTGCACAGAAACAACAAGACCTAAGTCAGGTGAGATTCTATTGTAGGAGATTTGATAACAAAGCTGTCCACAGTGACTGGTTAGCAAAATTTGAACAGTGCTCTCTAGCAATTGGCATATGATTATGAATGATTACCTCCCTCATAATGAATAGCTGACCCCTGGGGTTATTCAGTTTGCAGTTTTCAGCCTGTCTGTTGAAAGAGCTGCCTGGTGTCAGAGATGGAGTGCTTCCTTCCGAATAAGAAATTTGATCATGAGACTAAGGAACAGAGCCACCAAAACGGCTGGCGCTTGGTCTCAGGAGAGAGAAGAACAGAGAAATGATGGGGAGGAGTAACCGTAGGTGAGCAGCAATCTTTGTGAAGTCCCAGCATCTCAGTGTGAGAGGCCTGATAAAATATGGACCGTGTATTATTGAGCCCAGCCATACTCTTTAGGTCTGAAAGAGGGAAAAGAGTGTGCTCTGATAATCTCAGGTTAGAGAAAACAGATTTCTCTTTCATTAGGATGAGGCAAGTCCAATGCCCGATAACAAATTATAGAACAAAAAGCAACCAGATCTTTTCCCTCCAGGCAGGGGCCCCAAACCAGACCCACCTCTCCTTGGGACCTCAGACCTAGAAAACATTATCAGATGGGAGGCGATGTACAAAGAGAAATCCTCTCTGTTTCTCCTGTGTAACTCTAGGCTGGCTTTTCAGAGTCTTGTTTCTTAAGTCCATCTCCTTCTTATTTTTTAGGGTAAAGTATAAAACGTCATTATTCCTGTAATTAACAATGAAAAGCTTATAAATCCCTAGCCTCTGATAGGAAATCGATGTCAAAACAAAAATTAACTCGTGAGGTATATGTCTACATATTTTCCATACTTGACACAGATTTATGATGGAATTTGAAACTGAGAATATCTTTTAAACTTGTTGAATTGATGTTCATCTCCACTTAACTTTCTGAAGCAATGTAAAATTTTTGTAAACTCTAATGAAGTTAATATCAGCCTTCTTAAAAAAAATGAAAATACCATAAAACGCCATGACTTTGTTTTAATTCCATATGTTAATTAGCCTTTATTTCTGAAGAAATACATGTGAATTCACAGAATAATTTTCTTAAAAAATAGAAATTAACCTTAATTATTGAAATTATATCTTTCAAAAGGTACGAGATAATTTAAATTAAGTATAACAAAAGAACATCTTGTTAACTACCTACAACTCCTTATAAGCAATAACATTAATGATTTAATAAGGAAGCTGTTCCCCACCAGAGAGAGGAGAATAAAATACAGATACTGGACAGAAAAATTAATGCATATTATTGAGCCTAATATTTCCATTTGTTACCGGTAGGACGCAAACAATATACCCTGATAAAGCCTTATGTTTAATTCAAAGAAAGTACTTTCCCCCAATTCCTCATATAATATTTGAATTGTGATGAGAAATAAATCTATCCACACTATTTCTACCTTTAAAATGCTGTAATAGTTGTGTGCATTTATATAATATTTTGAATTTCGGTCTACTATATGGAGCTTTGATTATTCACTGAGTGAATGGTACATTAAATGTATTTTGGGAAAAGGTAGAGTAGAAATATTAAATAAAAATTGTAATTATGGGAATACTAATGTGAACATACTTTATACATTTATATATAAGTTTTTGTTTGCTATACATAAATGATTATATATATACATTATATATTTATAAATGATAATATAAGCAGGGAGAAAAATACCAGGTTGTTCGAGAAGTAGGAGGGATTGTGTGGGGAAAGGGGGAATGCATAGAAATAAAAAAAGTCTTCACTAAAAATAAACACCAGCATGTCTTCTTATTTCTGTAAAATTATGAATCTGTGGATAGACAAATTAGAGTTAAAAGTTCCAGCTACAGCTATTGACTTACAGAAAATCCCATGACAAATTACCAAATAAAAATTAGATTTTAAAGTTGACAGAGTGTGTCAGATAATGGTAAACACAAATAATGAAACAAAAGAGAGAAACCAGAGATACATGTGTATAAATGACTATATTTGCCTGTTTGACTAGGAGAAAATAGGAAAGGGTGCCTACTGTTCTATTAAAAATGGATGCCCCTGGAGATTAGGAAGATGGGAAAGTTTATTAGTGTTTCCTGTAAACATCTTTGTATTATTTCACTTATACAATATAGATACCACAAGAGTTTTTTCACCTGTAAATCTTTTGTTAAGGTACAATCGTGGAAACGGCTCATAATCTTAAGTATTCAGCTCAACGAACTGTGACAAAGTGAATGCAACCATGTAACCATCACACAGATGAAAAAAAAAATTATCAGCATCTCAGAAGACTTCCTGGTGTCCCTCCCAGGCATTACCTCCAGGATCCCTCTCTCTTTCATCTTCCCTCTATTTCCTTAAATTGGGGCCTTGTCTGCTTTTCAAGTGTATATAAATGAAACAATACACTACACATGGTCTGTATTTGGAAGCGGTCATTTCACCTTATGGTTGTAAGATTCATCCATGTTGCTTTACGTACCAGTAGTTCATTCCTTTTCATTCAGGTAGGAATACACCGTAATTCACTTAGATTCTCTACTATTGACGGATGCTTAAGTGGCTCACAATCTTGAGATAGTAGGAATAATATAAACACTGCCACAAAAATTCTTGTACATTTTAATAGATACACACTCTATCCCCTTGTATATTCCCAGGTTCTGTTGGCAGTGAAAAACCTTGAGGGACGAGGCAACGTTCTGGGCAAAAATCAGTCTAGCTTAGCGTTTGCTATATAACAACAGGTTCCCCAAGTTCAGTGTTGCTCTCCGTATCGCCAACCCTCTGTGTTGCCCCCATGGGACTTTAGGGGAAAGAGGAGGGGACGAAAGTGATGTTCATGCTGCTTCCCCTGCCATGAGTAATAAATTCCTTTGTCTCTGACCCAGAGGTCTTGGGTCTTCTGTCAGCATCAGTGAAGTATCAAAGGCTAACTGGTTAGCTCGTAGTAAAGTAAAATCAAATCCCAAATGGATACCTGCCGCACCAAATATTCCAGTGTATGTCCCACAAACATAACTACGATAAAAACATCAGCATCAGGAAAATGACATTTAAAATGGCCTGGCGCGCGAATTTACTGACTGCGTGCTCACCGTCACAGCCCCATGTCCTGGTGGAGGACATCCACCAGTGCAGGGAGCGGACGAAGTGGGTGAAGAACTTGGAGGACCTGCCCATGGTGCTGGTTGGGAACGAGCGTGGCCGGGCCCTGTGCACCGCGGCACAGCTTTCCCTACGTGGAGACATAGACCAACACGCGCCAGGGCAGCCACTCTGGCTCTAGCTCCAGCTCCGCGACACTCCGGAACCCCCGGGACAGGTATGACCCAGCGGCCCCCAGAGCTGGCGTGGAGGACCTCATGCCTTCTACTCACCCGGATGTGAGACGGGGCAGCACAAGGTGTGCGAGCTGAGCCCGTGCGTCCGAGCGGTGGCAGTGCCTACTCTCCTGAGGTTGCTGCATGCCCTCTGCAGTCCTGCGGACCTGGCAGGTGCCAGATGCAGGGAGGAGGCGCAGATGGAGGAAGAAGGAAAGTAGGAAAGGAAGGAAGTGCGCTAGAGCGGGACCAGCCCAGGGACTTCGGACCGAGGTGACCACAGACCCTTCCACGGATGCCTTGCACAGGCTGTTAGGATCTGTCCCAGACGCCACCAGCCCCCCAAGCCGGCTACTCTCCTCTCGGCCCTCTCTCTCCTAGCCCTTCAAGCAGAGGCTGAATCGCAGTAAATATCTGATAGTCTTGAAAAAGATCCTCAGATCCCACTCAAGTTTCACTGAAGACATAGTTTGGAATTGCATGGTCTTTATTTCTCAAGTCTCTTTATTCTCCTCCAGTCTGGGACAGTTTCTCCACCTTTTCTAACTTTTATGACTTTGACATTTTGACAGAGAGAGACACAGCAAGAGAGGGAACACAAGCAGGGGGAGTGGAAGAGGGAGAAGCAGGCTTCCCGCTGAGCAGGGAGCCGAAAGCGGGGCTCGATCCCAGGACCCTGGGATCATGACAGGGTCATGAGCCGAAGGCAGACGCTTAATGACTGAGCCACCCAGGCGCCCCTGACTTTGACATTTTTGAAGATTATAAGCCAGTTATTTTCTAGAATGTCCCTCAATTTCACTGTCTCTGCTTACTCATTCAGTATGCATTATTGGTAGAACTATCAATGTAGTTGATGCTATGTTCTTATTGCATCTTATTAGGTGGTACAGTCCAATTTGTCCAATTTACTGATGGTGTGCATCTCGATCATTTGATTAATGTGTTGTCAACCAGGATTCGTCACTGTAATGTTATGCTTTTCCTGTTTCATGGGAATGTAATTTAATAAATGTTTCATGGGAAGTAATTTGAAACTATGTAAATATCCCATTTTTCATCAAACTTTAAACTTGTTTGTTTAGGACTTAGAGGTTTTTATTTTATTCAATGAGTCATAATCCACTGCTATTATTATTTATTTTTATGCTCAAATTGTCTCAGACTTGGCCAGTGGGGGGGGGGGGGCATCCAAATTGGCTTCTGTGTCTTTCTGATACAATTCCATTTGAGTTTTTGCTTGCTTCCTGTCATAATAATATATTCCAGGCTCATCTCATACTTTCCCTGCCTACATCGATATCTACATATCCATTTACATATGTTGAAAACCATGAGTTCACATCAATCATTCTATTTCCAATCAACACCACAGGGATCATTTTAGCTTTCTACCCTTCTGTGATTATAACTCCCTTCTCAAACAGTAAGAAACTTGGCATCTACAGTCCTTGATATTACTTATTTGTACATTCTGTCCTATGTAACCTAATAGAAACTGGGCAAAGGGTTTAGACAGGCAATTCACAAAAGAGAATATCTAATTGCCAAGAAGCATTTAAAAAGGCACTCAACGTCACTAATAATCAGGAAATGCAAATTCAAACCACAGTGAAATTTCACTACACACCCAAGTGGGTGAGGATGGAGAGCACAATATCACTTTATGCTAGTCAGGTATATTTTTTATTTTATTTTACTTTTTAAGTAGGCTCCACACCCAGTGTTGAGCCCAGCATGGGGCTTGAACTCATGACCTTGAGATGAAGACCTGAGCTGAGATTGAGCAGCAAACTGACTGAGCCACCCAGGTGCCCCTATGCTAGTCAAGTATAAATTAGTACAACCATTTTGGAAAAGATCTTGGAATTCATTATAAAACTTGATAGAACAATTCCACTATTAAAGTACATTCAAAGAGTAATGGATCTTTGTAATGAATCAAACTGAAACTACCTGAAAGTCCATCAACATCTGAGTCCATGAATAAATTGTGGTATGTTCATACAAAGAAATATTATACAGTGATAAAAAGGAACAAACTCCAAGAGATATCCAAAAACACAGACTAATTGAACAAACATAACATTGAGCAAAAGAAGGATGACCTTAAGTGATGGTATCATATGAGGTTTCACAGAAACCAGACAGAACCAAATGTTGACAGAGGTGGTAAAAGTCAGTTTGAATAGTGCTTGCAGAGGTGAAGGAAAGAACTGTATTCAAGGAAGGGCAGGGGAGATTTCTGGAATGCCCAAATGGTCTATTCCTTGCAATTTTCTATAGACATATTATATTTTATAGTTTAAAGATGTCCAAAATTGATTGGCCGCTCCTAGATGCAAATAATTGATGTAAGGTCTTATTGTGTAATAGACCAGATTCAAATTGTCAGTCAGGCTTTTAAGCCTTCTTAAATCAGACTTAATTTATTCATCCAGTCTCAGCCCTTAGTTCTCTATGATATGTATTCTATAAATAAGTCACTGCCAAAGAAAAATTGGGGACAAGTCAAGAAAAGGCAATTCACAAAGAAGAAATACAGTAAAAACCACTTAAAAAAATCAACCTCATTGTAAACAAAGATGCAAATGTTTAATACTTACTTATCAGATTGGCAAGATAATGATAACATCCAGTATGGTAAAGGTGTGGGGAAATAGGAATTCCCATTAAAATCTAGATAAGAAGAATAATTAAAGGAAAACAGAATATAATTAGGTGATAAAGAAATCAGCTGAAAGGAATGAAGTGATGTTAGTTGAAAAATATACCTAAGAGACAAAGAGGAGAAACCAAACTCAGTCAGTATTGAAAAAAAAAAATCACTTGAGAGAAATACCCAGCTCATGCAATCCAAATAATACATGAACTTATATTTTTTTTCCTAAATTCATCATCCTTTTCCCAAATGCTTTGACAATGGTCAGTTCCCTCCTTGTTTGGCTCTAAAATTCTTTGCCAGGGGACAGGGATTCCATAAAAGAAATGCAGAACAGAAAAATATTCTAATGATGAAGTTAATCCTTGAATAACTTGAGATGAGAATTATAGAGGACCCTCCTGAAAGATTCAAATATTGCCCTGATTATTTCTTAAATTACCAAGTAGAAGCAATCAGAGATTCATTCAAGCACTGAGATGTCCCGCAGAGAAGCAACTAGGTAAGAGTAGGTTGGAGAACAGAGGAGGATACTTCCAGAGAAGGAAATAACACTGTCATATCTACTCACAAAGCTAAATACAGGCAAAATAATGACAAAGATTGTACTTCCTAGCCTTTTCAATTCCCCATGTCTGGTTTGGGCCTCTGTTCTTTTTGTCCTTTTATAAAAAAGTTAAATACACTGAGGTAAGGCTGCCCCCATACGGCTGAAGATTTCTCAGGGAAGTCCAGCCCCTCCCACATCCCATTCTTTGTGGCCATTTCTCATTCTTTCAAGTTCCCTCTGCTGAAGTCCTAATGGATTGACATTATCCCTCTCATTGGATGCATTTTAACCAGGACTCCACGTCTAAGGAGGAAACTGAATATTGCTCCTTAGCTGTTAGAAGAGATATATATGGTGGGGCTTTTGTATGAGCTCCGTTTATGAACTTCATCTACAAGTAATCCTTGCTTCTTCATAAACATCTTGGCATCTGGAAACCGGACCCTAATTAAGGAGAAGAACATTCCATCAAAGTGAGACAGTCTCCATCTTTTTGTCTCAAGACTTATGAAAAGAACAATGATTGCCCACTGGAATTATCATTAAACATCAAAGTCAAGGACTGACTCAAAATGAAGTCATGAAGTAGGTTTAATTTTAGAACCTAACACAGCTTTTGGTTCATTCTTATCCCAGGTGGCTTGTTCCTCTAATCTGATGTGCTCTGTTCAGTTTCTTCCTTATCCTCACATCTTATATATCCAATAGTTTAAAAGGATCTAATGTTGGGGTGCCTGGGTGGCTCAGTGGGTTAAGCATCTGCCTTTGGCTCAGGTCATGATCTCAGGGTCCTGGAATCGGGGGCATCGGGCTCCCTGCTCTGAGGGGAGCCTCCCTCTCCCCCTGCCTGCTGCTTCCCCTGCTTGTGTGTGCGCTCTCTCTCTGTCAAATAAATAAAATCTTAAAAAGAAGGATCCAATGTTATCATTTACATTAAGGTTTACATCACTAATAATAACCTAATGTGTTACTTTCTAAGAGATATTTGCATTTTGAAGAGAGAGAACTCTTTTTTAATTCAGAAGAAGAAGGTTCAGCCCTGGAATTGCTGAGATCCACTACAGGTTAGAGGACAAATGTCTCTTTTCAAAAACTCTCAAAGCAGGTTTATTTTGATATAAGTCTTGACATATTGAAATCAGAGGCTGCAAACTGCCACACCTGGGCCAAATTTGGGCCACATACATCTCACTTAGCACAGAATTTGAAGTAAATCTAAGCCAAAACTTAAAACCTAAAAATTTGAATGAATTTCCAGCTTCTCTTAAAGAAGGGGGAGGAGGAGGAGGAGGAGGAAAAGGAGAAGGAGAAGGAGAAGGAGAAGAAGAAGAAGAAGAAGAAGAAGAAGAAGAAGAAAAGAGGATGTTTGTAAATACTGACATATTTCCATGAGGCAATAGTCATTTGGAACAAAATAGTTCTGCCCCTTTAAACGGGCCAGGAACTTTCCAGTTTGCCACAATTCACATTACACCCTTGTTCCCATGCAAATACTGAGGTCAAATGTCACTTGCTATTTATTATCAAACACCATTTGCTTACAGTAGAAAAACATCAGTTTCTTTGGGTTTTCCAAAAGTAGAAAAATAAGAGACAGTGAGGGCCACTGGACTTTTCCTAGACTCAGGCCTACTTTACCCATTTATACTCATTTGCTGGTCTCTGCAGACATTTGAGTTCGAGATTTTTAACTTAAGTATTTTAACATGCTTATCCATATTGAGCCATTCAACCAAAAAAAAAATTTGAGGATTAAACAGATTGGATAGAAAAATTTGCAAGAAAAGAAGAGGTGGGAGAGTCATTTTATAATTTCATATATAACAAAAATATGAATGTATATTTCTAATATATATTGCCCTCCCCCATCCCAAAAAAGAAAAAACAGCATGAAAAGTGCTATGGAAGTGCAGAGGCTGAGGAATGTGCCCTCTGGATGCAGAGGGGAGCCTGGAGGAAGGACTGACAAAGTAATTCTTGAGCCAAGCCTTAAAGGATGAGAGAGATTTTTCTTGGCAGAGAGAATTTTATTACTTTGTGATGAAGTCTGGGAGTAAATATTGAAACTTTGACTTATTCTTTCCCATTTCCATTTTTTTTTTTTGTGGCATTCATTATAATTTTCCACACTGAAGTCCTCACACAGAGGGGGCAGGATCACATGGATACATGGAATCCAACAATATTGAGTCAATCAGTCATGCCCAACAGAATCATTTCCATTAGAATTTAAAGTTGACAAACTTGTGGGTGTAGAAAGAGTCCTGTGTTTGGGCTGTGGCCCTGCTCCTTCCTCCCTCTGTGACTTTGAGCAGGGTGAAACTTCTCTGAGTCTCAGCTTCCTCCTCTATATGTTATAGATGGAAAAATTGCATCTCTCCTGTCTTGCAGAGCTGCCATGGGAGTTTAGAGGAAAGCATACGAAAATCCATTTTCATCTGTGACATGTTCTTCAAATATGAGGTGTGATCCTGGAAAGTGTCCAGCATAGAAATGGACACACAGAAGGTACTTGAGATGTTTTTTTTAAATACATTTTTTTTTTGCTTTGTTTTGGAATACTTGGAAATTTACAGAAAATTTGCAAAGAGAGTTCAGAGTATTCCCATATACCCCTCACGTAGTTTCAGTTTTCTGCTAATGTTTTCATCTTACATTACTGTGGTACATTTGTCAAAACTAAGAAATCAACATTGGCACCTTAGTATTAGCTAAAATCCCAGATTTATTTGGATTTCTGCTAATGCCCCTTTTCTGTTCAGGATCCCTTCCAGGAGGCCATATTGACTTAGTCATGTGTCTCCTTCGTCTCCTCTGGTCTTTGACAATTGCTCAGTCTTCCCTTGTTTTGTTTTGTTTTTTTATAACCTTGGCAGTTTTGAGGAGTATTAATGAGGTATTTTGTAGAATTTTCCCCAATCTGAGTTGGTCTGTGGTGATTAGACTGGGGTTGTGTGAGGAAAGAATATGCAGAGGTGAAGCGCCCTTTCCTCACATCACATCAGGGGTATCTGGTATCCACACATCACTGGTAATGTTCACCTTGGTCACCTGAATAAAGTGTTGTTGGCCGGCCCTCTCCCACTGCAAATTACTATTTTTTTCTATTCTATACTCTGAGTCACTGAGTCTAGCCCGCCCTCAAGAGAGTTGGGGAGGGGATAAATTCCACCTCCTGGGTGGGGGTTGGGGTGTATCTACATATATTATTTGGAATTCTTGAGGAAACTTCATATGTTTTGAATCATCAACTAATAGAAACAATATTGATTGATCTAAGATTCATTTTTTATTCCTTGCAGACTTAACCTCCGGTAAGAATGCTAAGATTAGACTTTTAGCCAACCAGCAGACAATGGGTGAGGGAATGAAGAGTCACTAAAGACCTACAAAATCCACAAACTAGAAAATAAGCCTCTTTATGCCTGAGCATTAACTATATTTCCCACCACGTCAGAATGCCAAGGAGCAGAGCTTCCTAGTGTGGCAAGCCATACTCCTGGGTCACCAGCAGATGGCGCGATTGAGTAACAGCCAGGCAGTCTCCCACTTAACCCGGCCTTTGCATAAACAGCAAACTCGCCGTAGACCAAAGAAACAGTGCGCTTGCTATACCCATTATTTTACTTTTGCCCTGGAAGGATATTTCCAAATTTTAATAATAAAAATAGCATTTATTTGGTTTCTGAAAACTGATCAAGATAAAATGGTGTCTGTGGTTTCTATAGCAATTCTAAAGTCTGAAGTCTATTTTCGTGGGAACAATCTCTTCTTGTGTTTGTACTCAGATGTCAGACTCTATTCTCATAATGGTCAATAATGTGAAGAATGAGGTCATAGATATTTTTGCAGACTCGTATGCTTTGTATTTTATCCACAAAGGTCATTAATTGTTATTAGCTAGTACTTAGGTAAATCAGGAAGAGCTATACCACTTATGAGCTGATGCTATTTATTTTTTTTTAAGATTTTTATTTATTTATTTATTTGAGAGAGAGAATGAGGGAGAGAGAACACATGAGAAGGGATAGGGTCAGAGGACAAAGCAGACTCCCCGCCGAGCAGGGAGCCCGATGCGGGGCTCGATCCCGGGACTCCAGGATCATGACCTGAGCCGAAGGCAGTCGCTTAACCAACTGAGCCACCCAGGCGCCCTGAGCTGATGCTATTTAATAAGGATTTGGGGATGGTATTAACATGCCTTCGCTATAGAACCCAAATATACATGTCCCCATTAAGCTGGATTGTCAAGATAGACTCAGAGATGGGGAAGGAAAAAGGAAAGAGAGAAGGGGGAGGGCATGGTGTAGAATCGGACTTGATTAGAGGAAAGAAAATAGACACATAAAATCTAGCTTTGGGGGGCTTCAGCCTCAGATTTCCTGAGATGAGAGAAAACGTGTATTTCTACGACATCCCCAGTGTTCAATTTTCATTAATTTAATGTATTAAAGTATCAAAGATTATTTCCATTGGAAAACTTTTGGGGGTTACCATTTTGTGGTATTTTATTTCACATACTGAATGAATTTTATAGAGCATCAAAGTTGGGGTACATTTTGACAAGTTTATTTATATGAAAAACTTGGTCAGAATCTGTCAACTCTTTTCAAAGAAAGTGTGGAAAACATAACAGATTGTGTATTGAATAATCATGTTTAAAAGAAATCTCACTGGATTTTTATATAGCAATCCATCTTAAAAAAGGCAGACCTTTTTTTGTAGGTTGGAATGTGTTGGATTATTTGTTACTGAGAGAATTCTAAGAGTAGAAAAGAAGTCTCACTAAAATAATAGCTTCAATCACTTCTATTTATTGAGCAGTGACTACATGCTTAGCACTGTGGTAAGTACTTTACATATATTATCTCATTTAGTCTTTAGAATAACACTACGGGAAGGTATTATTATTTCCATCTTACAGAGGAGCAAATTGAGTTTTAGACAGGCTAAATAACTTACCTATCCAAGATGAGAGAACCGGTAAGTAGCTGAGCCCAGAATCTGCCTGCTCTAAACCATAACAGGCCTTCCTCCCCATAGGAGGTATTTCTTTTTTTCCTTTTAAGATTTTATTTATCTATTTGAGAGAGAGAGAGCACAAGAAAAAGGGCAGAAGGAAAGGGAGAGAATCTCAAGAAGATTCCCTGCCCAGCGTGGAGCCTAATGCAGAGCTCGATCTCATGACCCTGAGATCATGACCTGAGCCAAAATCAAGAGTCGGACACTTAACCGACTGAGCCACCCAGATGCCACTCCTCGCCCCCCATAGGAGGTATTTCTATGGCAAATCTAATTCAGATCAATCCTGCTTTGGTGGCAGCAAGTCATGATGCTATATCTTATACTTCTATTTGCCATTATTATACATCAACATTTAATCCAAGACACTCTGGAAAATATCTAGACCAAAACCAAAACCGAACAAAAACAAACAAACAAACAAACAAAAAACCCTTTTCTCTTTAAAAGAAGAAAGGCAACTGGACTTAGGTCCATTATCCTTTGTTATGACCTCTAAAAGGGTCCTAGTCTTTGCATGCTCCTTGGCAAACTCACTGTACCCTGAAATTCATCTTAAAAGGATAGGTCAGATTTTTATTATAGGTTTGAACATGTTGGATTTTTTGCTACTTAATGAATTCTAAGATGGCAGAAGAGAAATTCTACAGAATCTAAGAAAAGGAAATGATTAAAAACTGATGGCTTAGATTGATTTATCACATTGGAAAGCTTGACCTCAGGTTGTTCTGACATGACCCAGTCCTGGTTAGTGCAGCTGAACCGTTATTAAGGCTTCAGGGTGTTATTTTTATATAAGTGTAGGAACAAGAAATAGGAAAAAGTTAATCCCTGGCAGAATGGTGCATCTTTTCACCTATATAGCTGCTGGGGTTTGCTGAATCCTTGAGAAGTTTACCTCGTATAGTTTCGGCTAACATGTTACAGCAGAGCATTTCCGGATACTGGCCTGATTAGACTACTGATAATCATGTTCATGTTCTCAGTCTCATTACAAAACCATGCAGCTTTTTTTGAGGAGAAAACAAAAGAATGATCAGATCTCTCATTTTACATTGTAACTTGCTCAAGGTCAAGCGCCAATTTAGCAGCTAAACCGAACCCAGAACTACGTGTTCCTAACTTTAACCCCTGTGTTCAGCTCTCCCATTGGAGTCTGAGCCTCTCCCTTTTCTGCCTCTTCACAGACAAAAATGAAGGTGAGGAGCATCCATCAAAACCGGCATGTTTATTCTCTGTCCCTTCTGTTTAACTCAAAGGCTCCTCTGAATCAAGGAAGCGCCGTCTTTCCTTTCTTCACTGTGCCGTAATTGTTTTCTAAGCAACACTCAGGATCAAATAAGATTTAGAAGACTTCTGGATCAAAAGAAGGTGGTAAGTGAAGACTTAAAATTTAGCAGTGAGTACATTATACATAATTTCTGGTTAGGCGTGATGGCCATGAAAGAAACAATAACTACATATGTAAAAACCAAAGCAGAAAAAGAACTGCATGGGCAGGGAGTTTATAGCCAAGATAGAACTTGGGCTTCTCTTGGCCTAATGCCATTTTCAATATACCTATAACTGAATGTAATGTAATGAAATGTAATGAAATTGGGCGCCTGGGTGGCTCAGTTGGTTGAGCGACTGCCTTCAGCTCAGGTCATGATCCTGGAGTCCCGGGATCGAGTCCCACATCGGGCTCCCTGCTCGGCAGAGAGTCTGCTTCTCCCTCTGACCCTCCTCCCTCTCATGTTCTCTGTCTCTCATTCTCTCTCTCTCAAATAAATAAATAAAATCTTTTAAAAAATGTAATGAAAATTGAACCCT
Organism: Mirounga leonina; assembly: GCF_011800145.1. Taxonomy (NCBI): domain Eukaryota; kingdom Metazoa; phylum Chordata; class Mammalia; order Carnivora; family Phocidae; genus Mirounga; species Mirounga leonina. Next base: position 62,745,193 of record NW_023270316.1, read on the forward strand.
CTAAAAAGGCTTTGTGTAGTAATGATTAAATTAAATCATACTCCTTCATAGGTGTGGTATCGTTCTAAATGTTACCATTACATGATTGTGATTTTTATCCCCAGTCTTTCTGGGCCTAATTTATCAGCTGTATAATAAAAGAAATTTTAAAGTCTAAAAAAAAAAATTCTCTGTCCCTCTGACCCGTCTGCTCCCACGTTAATGTGTGAGGAGTAGAGACACTGGGATGCTAATCAATTTCTAACAGAAAAGTCACACAAGCTTGTGCTACAATCTAATTCACCCACACATATCTTAGAAGAAAAATTGCTGAAGGTCAATCTGGTTTGCTGTTTTTCTGCCACTAGGAGGCCTCTGGTATAAAGAAATAAACCCTTAACATTCAGGAAAATCACATTCTAACACAAGCACGACCACTAATTCAAGATCTACCCATAACTAAAATGAGTAAGTTAATTGATTCATTTCACCTCGGGCAAGTGGTCAGAGGACAAAGAGCTTGATTAAGCAAAGCCTTGGCCTTGGTAAATGGGCCATGACAGAGCTGACATCTGAGTCATAGCCTGGTCAAGATCCAGACTCTGAATCTGAACTCAGCTCTTTGAACCCACAGCTGGACACTCTGAGTTTCATTTTGAGAGAAGCTGGCTCTGACTCTTCTTGGAAAATATATAATTTTTTTTAAGGCAGAAGAGTGGTGTATCTTATATATTCTTTCTTAAAGCACTAATGTGGGCTTTTTATTTTAATATTTTGGCTCAAAGCGTCTCTAAGAAGATATGAAGCTCATGGTAAGTGGATGAAAAGTTGTTTTTAAAGCAATGTCTTTTGGAACATAGTCTAATAATATATTTTAAATAAGTTTGTTTTATTTTTTAAAAAGCAGACTGAGGTTTGAGCCAGTGAACACCAGAGGAAGGCACAAATCTAAGTCCTTGAGCAAGAAAACTTTTTTTTTTTAATTGGGTCCCAAGGAGGGGGGATTATCACAGTGCCTCTGGCCGTGATCACCCCCAGAGAATGAACACCAGTAAGAAAGGGAGAAAGCAGAAATGCTCAAAGAACAGAGAAAAGAGAGTTAAGTTTCCAAGGCCAACCCCAAGTGCTATGGGATTAAAGAAAAGTTTGGGGCACAGGAAGGGGTAAATGAAGGGAGGGCCCAGAAAGAGGGACCCAACTGGCCTTGACAAATGGCCGTAGATAATAAGGAGGTAGTAACCCCTGTGAAGCTCCCCACTGCAGGGGGCTCTGGGATTAGGAGGCCTAATATTTCATTTGTTTGCAGTGCTAAAATGCAACCCCCTCCCTGGTCCTCCTCGAAGCCTTTAAAAACACTGCCACCTAGTGGAGATAAAGATGAAGGGGTCTTTTACCACTTGGGGCTACATAGGAGAATCCTGGGGTGAGACAGGTGTGTGACCCACAGCTTAACAAGAAGAGAGAGAGAGGGGCCCCAAGCAATCTGCAGAAATAGGTAGAGGCCTCACTGGATATGGCTTTCAGCTATTACAGAAGGGTTCAAGAGAAGGCTGACCCCAGAACATGGGAAAGGAAACAGAAAAGAATCTAATAGAACTTCAGAGCAGATCTGGATTGTTTTCTATAACATTCCAGACACATGGATATGCTCTTTGAGTGGACACCTATTGTGTTGCTGTTCATGAGTTTTTTTTTTTGTTTGTTTTTAAAGATTTATTTATTTATTTATTTGACAGAGAGAGACACAGCGAGAGAGGGGAACACAAGCAGGGGGAGTGGGAGAGGGAGAAGCAGGCTTCCCGCTGAGCAGGGAGCCCGATGTGGGGCTCGATCCCAGGACCCTGGAATCATGACCTGAGCCGAAGGCAGACGCTTAATGACTGAGCCACCCAGGCACCCCTGCAGTTCATGAGTTTTTGAAATGTATGTTCCCTTCAGGGGCAACTCCTACCCCTCCTTACTCTGATCTGAAATATACTTCTCCATTAGCTTTTCTGTCCAGTGGGTTGGATTTAGTTATTCTGTGTTTCAGAGAGCTTGTTCAATGGATAATTGCATTCTGCTTCTATTAAACATTTTAATTCTGGAAGTCATCCAGGTTATTTGAGGCAGATTAGAAGTATACCGATAAGTCAAAAGAAAAAAAGTCTCTCAGTCTTACCACACTTTAATTTTAATAATGTATAAAGAATTGTTTATTTCGATTACAACAGTAAAAATTTTACATGCAACAATCAAGGAGTGGCTGGTTTGGTTAATATGTTTGTAGATATCTAAGCATTTCATATTCTGAACTTTCAGTTGTTGTAGAATGGAAATGTTTCCAAAGCACATCCTAAAATGTAGCACCTTTAAGAAACATAGAGATGTATAATGTAAACTTTTTTTTTTTAAAGACTTATTTATTTGAGAGAGAGAGAGAGTACGAGTGGGAAGGGCAGAAGGAGAGAAAGTGAGAGAATCTCAAGCAGACTCCGTGCTGAACAGGGAGCCCGACGTGGGACCTGATCCCCTGACCCCGAGATCATGAACTGATCCGAAACCAAGAGTCGGATGCTTAACCGACTGAGCCACCCAGGTGCCCCTGTAGTCTTTTTTGGTGATATGATGATATCCTATCAATCATGGTATCAAGTATTTTTTATCAAGTGTTTATTCAGCACTTTCTGATCACCTTACTGATGAGAGAGGGTCCTCCACCCTAAGTAGCATGAGATGGTGAACACCTGACACCTGGCACTGGCCAGATGGGATGACAGCAGTTCATTGGTCACATCTACTCACAGGCTGGGGGAGGATCCTGCACGGCATGCAAAGCCACATTCGGGCTGCACCGGGGAGCAGACCGAACCAGCAGGGGCAGTGGGAGGCAAGGTTTGTAGTAACCAGAGGGGGAAGTGTCCCCAGTCTTGCAGGAGGATGCGATTGACTTGCCTGAATAATTTTGTGGGCTGGAAGGGAGCTGAGAGCGGTTAGGTTGAGGACCCGGTGAGGTGCAGCTGACCTGGCGAACAGGGAAGCTAGTCAGGTGAGCAGCCTTTCCTTCTGGGTGCAAGGCATATCTTGCAAGAGTACGGGACTCAGAGCTAGGCCTTTGGGGCCTACTGAGGCTCAAAGATATCAAGGCAGCCCATGAAACTTTAGGCCCGACACTGTAAGCACCTGCTATGTGCTTAGCAGGATGAGTAAAATGGGCCTTGAGGAACCAACGATCAAGTTTGGGATACACGTCTACAACCAAATAGTTATAATGCATTGCTGTAAGCTCTGCAGTAGAAGAGGTATACGTTGATTGGAAGCATGGCAGAAGGACTGGCTGATTGCCTGGGGCACTTGGAAAAGGCGTCATATCAAACCTCAGTTATGATAGAGGGTTGTTACTGTCGGAGCTGACAGAGGGCTGGGAAACACAGCCCCGCTTTCCCTGCACAGAGCAAACGGCCCTTTGATGACTAGTGCTTCTGGGTTTACATGTCCTTTTCCTGGCATGCTGCTCCCCCTGGAGTAACGATTGAGCCATCAGATCCATATTTTCCCATCCCTCCCCAGACATGGCAAGAACCATATGCCTGTGTCCAGGGAGAGGACCCAGAAGAGCTATTTATCCCTCTCTCTCTGGAAACAAAGCAAAACAAATAAAAACCGAAACAGAACGGTTGCCTTCCATCTCTCTCTATCTTTCCCTGCCTCTCTTCCTCTCCTCCCCCCCCCCCCTTCCCCCCCCCCCCCCCCCCTCCTTCCTCCCCCCCCCCTTCCTCTCTCCTCCCTACCCACTGCTGTTAGCAACCCCCCAACACTTCTAACTTCTGTCGGCTGAAATGGTCGATGCTGTATACTGTTCTTAATTCTATTTTTATTCTTGTATCTTCTGCTTCTTGCCACCTCGCCTATGTTCTTTAGCTTTTAACCCACAGGGACATTGATCTTTGGAAGACAGAAGTACCCAAAGAGCATTCTCCTTTCATCCACACGTGCACATGTATTCTAGCTGGCAAGTCAACCAAACACAATCTTTGACAGTTCAACTCGCTGCTAACTGCTGAAGTCAGCGCCTGTCTTTTCTCCTGACCCCATTAGTACAGACCTGGTGTTGCTGCCATATTAGTCACAAAATAGTCATGTTTAATTAGTATTTCCACATGTTTATGTTCAGTTTGTGATAGTTCCTATCAGGATCTCTGACAGGGGCCAATAAATAGTGCATCTCTTCCCTGATGCAATCTGGACAAATGAAGGGGAAAAAGTGGCAGACGGAGATCAGAAGATTATGGTTATTACTGTTAGAGGCTAAGGTGGAGGCTGTAGCTTGGTGAGGGGCAAACGGGCCTGCTAAATGGGTCCCAGAGCTCAGCAGAACTCTCCCAGACTCTGCCTCTCTAGAGTCTTGCCTTATGTGGGAGATTCACCCGTAAGAGAAGGGTAGTACTAACCGAGCACACAAAGGGGCTTCCTCCCCAAGCCTCCAATTCCCCCAGCTGCTTGGATGAGTGGAGAGAGACCAGGTGCATTTAAGAAAAATTTCTCCTGAGGAAAACTAGAGAAATGGGGAAAAAGCATTTCTCCTCTACCATTTCACAATGGCTGTAATGTGAAATTATGTACCTCAGAAAAACCAGCATTTGTTAACCTCTCTTCGTGTTATAATACTAAATTAACTGTTTAAATTTTGGTTTTCTTCTCTTAGATCATTCTATTAGTATATTCCATACTTGCGATGCATCTTATTTTGATGAAGGGGGGATTTACAAATTTAAAATGTTGCAGAAACACATCTTTGTGAATTCTCTCAGAAGGTATGAGTGATTGGTAGCAAATATTAGTACAAAAAAAAATCTTATCTCTTTCTATAGAATTCATTATATCCTTTTTCTACATATTCTGGAAAGTTCTTAAAAACCCATAAGACCTAATCATAACACTGAAAAAGCCTGAGATGAATTTGATACAAAAAGAAAAAAGAAGAATTTAAAGGAGCAAACACATGACACCGATTCAGTATTAAACATAATTATGTACTACTTGAAAATGCTTACTGGGTCAATTAGCAAAAAATATATGTAATGTATTATGGACATTTTCCATTTTGATGGCTTAATGTGAAATATTTGCTATGTTAAATGCAATTTAACACTTCACATTTTTTGCTTCTTATGAATAAGTTATTGATTTAAAATTTGTATGCTGCTTTAATTCATAAAAGAATAACATAGAGAAATTATATGGCATTTTAGATTGCCAAAGTAGTTTGCAAACTTTAAATGAATAATGCAGACAGCACCCCTAGGAGCAGGCCACGGACTCTCTGCACCTTATTTCCATGAGAGTTCCTAGGGAATACAGTCATACAAATCACTATGTTTAGAAACTGTACATAACTAGACATACACAATTTCTACAGGGAAGAGGGGTCTTGAGTCTATCAAACCCATGACAGACAGCTCATAGAAAATGACATAGGCAATCCTCCTATAATAGGATGTTAGGGCAGCTATGGTTAAATGTATGCATAACCATGTACGCAAGGAGAAAGAGCCTTCTAAAAGCAATCCATGATCTCACTCCGAGACTACTTGAAATGGAGACCAGGAAACCTGAGAGCTCACTCGCCCTGTGAGACTTTTTCCCCCTCTATATAAGATGGACACAATGCAGTAAAATACCATAGCAATACACATTTAAATTTGTCTTGAGAAGAGATTCATGGGGCATCCAAGCTCAGTCGGTTAAGCATCTGCCTTCAGCTCAGGTCATGATCCCAGGGTCCTGGGATGGAGCCCCACATCGGGGCTCCCTACTCAGCGGGGAGTCTGCTTCTCCCTCTGCCCCTCCCCCCCATGCATGTGCTCTCTCTCTCTCTCTAATAAATAAATAAATTCTTTTAAAAAGAGAGAGAGAGAGAGTCATAAAGGGCAAGGGTAGTTCAGGAATGAACAAAGGAAGGAAACGGCAAAAAGAATGAACTTACCATGATTGCCAATTGTTTATTTTACACGCTCTGTCCTGAGAACTGCGATTAGTTTTCAGCTAGCGGAGCCTCTCTTCAGGCGTTTCCCTGCATCTGTGGAGGGAGCAAATGACCTATTCTGATAGAGAACTGATAAGCTCTAGGCCAGGAACAGTTGCAATCTCTCTTCCCGGGCTCTATTTAGAGCCTCACTTTTGTTATGCCCTGATTCTCTTTTACACCCTATAGCTTCCCGCATCTCTCTCTTGCTGGCCAGTATCCGGAGGTCCTTCTGGTAGCCGGTCATTTGATCATGCTGGGAATTTCTGTCTTTTTTTAATTTCTCAAGGTTAAGACTTTAATGGGAGGTATTTTGTAAACTGTGTTCATGGCTATTCCTGTTTCTATTGCCAGATGTTAAGAAGGGTCCACACCTTCTCCAATACGTGCTATAGACAATGAATGCCCACAGGAATAGCCATGAACATAGTTTACAAAAGTTGCTAGAGAAAGAATCGTCCCCCAGCACTATTCTCTCCTTTCTTTGCTCTGCTTCGTGCCCCCTCACTCTGTGTCGAATCCACTTTCCCATGATGCTGGCTCCTGGACTACAAAAGAACAGGTCATTTCAACAGTCTAGCGGGTGCGTGTTTGTTGCCAGTAACAGGGACCTAAACAGCTAAGGGTGTCTGAGGGTAATAGAGCAGCCTACTGAAAAGACCAAGCATTCAGACTCTTGGTGACATTTTACTCCATCATTCTTACTGTGTTGGCTTTTGTCATCATCATCTCACCTCATGGCTGAAGAATAGCTTCTGTGCTTCTGATGCCATTACATCTGTTTTCTAGGCTGGAAGAAAGAGGAAGAGGATGGATGGGGCCAGCACCACTCCACTTCCATCTCACTGGCAAGCACCGGCACATGGCCACTCAAACATCAAGGGAGGCTGGGCAATGGAGATTTTTGCTTTCACTGCTTCTATTGGAGAGAAAGAGATAGAAGAAGGGGGTTGGATATGGGCATTGTATCAGCTGAACTGTAGCTTTCATCGCAAATGTCAACTGAAGAGGTCCCTTTCCAACCTCTCCCCAATGGTCAGAAGTGATTGATTTCATAGTGTTTCCTCTATCCCACTATCATACTCCTTCCCTAACTTTACATGGCACACCCTATTTGTTTAAAAATTAAATATGCACTCTGTAGGCTGCACTGGAACAAGGATAATAATCACAATGGTATTGACTTGTTCATTAATTCCCTCAGTTAATGTTCAATTACTGAATATTTATCTTTAACTGCAAAGCACTCAGGTACAATGCTGTATTTCCTGTCATGGAACATATGTCTTACCTGTATGGTGCTTTATCGATTAGGAATGCTTCCAGCAACTACAAGCATAAGATTCAAATGACAGTAATTTAAACCATATTAACAATATATAATTTACTTTTTAAAAAAATTCAAAAGGAGATATGTAGCTCCACCATGTTAGGGTGCTGGGATTATATTTCTGTGATTCCCCTCATGGTTGTAAGAAGGCTGCCACAGCTCCAAACACCTCATCCTTCAAGAATGTGTCCAAAGACAGCCGTTCTCTTTTATCAGAGAATACAATCTTCCTTGAGGCCTCCTCAGTAGACTCATTGGTTAAAAGGGTCATGTGGTTACCACTAGCTTTAAGGGAGGTTGGAAGGGAGTTATTCACCTAGTGAACAAGGACAAGGAGTTGGGGGTTAATCTTGGATAGCCAACCAAGAGTGTTGTCATAGATGCTTTACAGCTTCATGATCTCATCTTATGACTCAGTGAGACTACTATCCCAACGTACTAGAAACTCAAACCTGGAATAAGAGGTATACGCAGCCTTTGCTATGTGGGAGCTTCTGGCTGGGAAATAATTTAAAGATCCTTTGAGGGTGCAAATTTAATACAAGGGTTTTAAAGACATTATAATGCATTTTGCCTATAAAGTATACATACAAGAACCCAAGGAGTAATTCAGAAGATTTTATAGTTTGGGAAGATAATTACATGGTGGAATGAGAAGAGAAATCAGGATACATTGATTCTAGGCTCAGCTTTGGTTAACACACCAGAAAGATTCTAAGCCTCTGCTCCCTCATCTGTAAAATGACTCCTAGACTCCTCCTCAAATATATGAATAATTCTATAATCATGATGCTAGAAGTCATGAGCTAGAAGAATGTTAAAAACCATCTATTACAGCAGCGCCTAGGTGGCTCATTCTGTTGAGCATTGCTCAGCACGGAGTCTGCTTGAGATTCTCTCTCTCTGCCCTTCCCCTGCCCCCTCTTTCACCAAAATAAACCATCTATTACAGTCTCTTTTTACAAATGAGAGCACTCAGGCTCAGAAAGGTCACCATTTGTCCAAATGCATTAATCTAATTTAGAAATTTGAGTCCTAGTATATAACATACTATACTTTCACAAATAATTAATATTACATCCTAATAGATCTTTAAAAAATTCAATCTCTTCCTCTATCTTCTTTTTCATTTTAGGCAGAATCTCTCCAATAGCATTTTACTCTATTTAATAGAAAGCAGATAATGAGTTAAAGCCCACATTTTAGCTGTAAGGTCTTGGGCAAAATACCTAACCTCTCTATAAAATAATAATTACACCTTCTTCATAGTTTTTTTTTTTCCTTCTTTTTTTGAGGACTAGATAAAGTAATCTAATAAGAAAAGTTAGTATAGGGATTGACACAACAAGGATGTAATCCCAGCCATCCACCTCAGTGCTTAAAATTCCTCCAAACTTGAGAAATGTCCTGGACCAATTTCCCCAGCAGGTTGTGTGGAGGGTGAGTCCAAGTCTCATGATTGTAATTTTGTCTTTATATGGTTCTATCTTCTACCTTCACATTATACAGATCTGAAGGCTCTGGGTAATAGCTAAGGGCGTGGTATATAACTGGAAGTCAGACCCATCATCTGAGCCATCATGGAACTCAGTAACCAGTGATTTCTATGAGACAATTTAAATCACTTGAATCAGGGATTCTGAACCTGGGATTCTTGGATGGGTTACAGGGGAACAGGGTACCACCTGACATTTCACTGAAACAGGTTTTCTTTTCTTTTTTTCTTTTTAAAGATTTTATTTATTTATTTGACAGAGAGAGACACAGCGAAAGAGGGAACACAAACAGAGGGAGTGGGAGAGGGAGAAGCAGGCTTCCTGCGGAGCAGGGAGCCGGATGCAGGGCTCGATCCCAGGACCCTGGGATCATGGCCTGAGCCGAAGGCAGACGCTTAACGACTGAGCCACTCAGGCGCCCCTGAAACAGGTTTTCTTAACCTCAGCAATATTTGCATTTTGGGCTAGGTAATTCTGAGGGGTTGTCCTCTGCATTATAAGGTGTTTAGCGGAATCCCTGGCCTCTAACCATTAGATGCTGGTAGTACCTCCCTCCTCATGATAATCAAAACCTCTCCAGAGGTGCCTGGGTGGCTCAGTCAGTTGAGCATTTGACTTTTGATTTCGGCTCAGGTCACCATCTCAGGGTGGTGGGATTGAACCCAGGTTGGGCTCCGTGTTCAGCGCAGGGTCTGCTTGTCCCTCTCCCTACCTCCCTTTGTACGCTTTCTCTCTCAAATAAATAAATAAAATCTTTAGAAAAAAAATCTCCAGACCTTGCCAAATGTTCCCTAGGAGGCATAGTCTCCCTTCTCCCCTTGAGAACCACTATGATAAAGCTAAATATGTATGTGTATGTGTATATATATATATATATATATATATATATATATATACACATTTTTTTTTTTTCGGAGAGGCTTACCAGTCTCACCATATTCTGAAAAAGTTCTATATGACCTCAAAAGGGTTGGAAGTGATTCCTCAAATCCTTTTAATATGATAATGAGAGAACACATATCTCCAGCTGTGGTTGTGGGAAGAATGTACACCATTAGGGCTAACTAAAATGATGCAATTTGAAAATTTATTATGAAATATTATATATACCTACCCATTTATTACTTCTGACTACTTTGTGAAAAAGCACTTCACAGACTATCTGGAGAAGTATCTGCTTTACATACTGCTATTCCCAGACGGCGGGATTCTTCAAATACTGTCTTTAACTGAGACTGAATGTAGCTCTAAACTTCGAAAGGGGTGAGCGCTAATGACAAGCAAAAAAAGAAATCTAAATTATTGATTACAAGAGTGATTGGATGGAGGGATGGAACGGAAGGGAAGGTGGGGGAGAAGGGAGGAGAGGGAGCGGGAAAGACAGAGAGAGCGAGAGAGAGAGAGAGAAAGAGAGAGGGAGAGAGAGAATACGATGGCTTGAAAGAGGGTCCCAGAAAGGCTATGTGTTGGGAGAGGCTCGCTCGCTGGAAGCCTCCCCCGCCTTCTCCCTGGCATGTCTGAAAAGACGCTTGCCAGGCAGAATCCCCGAGCCTTAGGCTTCCCGCTCTTATCTCTCAGTCCACACTGGCTTTTCTCACTCCTTCCAAAGTGGCCGCATCCCAAGGATCTCCTCAAAGCTCCAAGGGGTCACTTTACCCAGTTTTAAGGCCCTCCTTTTCGTCTACACCGCCGGTAGGAGCCGGGCGCTTCAACCGCAAACCCCAGACCCAGAAAGGCAACCGGGGAGGGAACGTGTCTGGTCTCCCGCGGCCCCTCGGGAGCACCGAGAGGACCGGCAACTTTCTCCCCCACTTCGCCCTCCCTTGGCAGGAGTCGCGGCGAGGAGAGGGCGGGAGGGGCGCGGGCCGGGGGAGCCGCTCGAGCTGCCCCCGGGACGGGCGGGGACTCCCGAGTCCCGCGCGGCCGCGCCGCGTCCCCCCCCGTTGCGCCGGCCGTGGGTCCCCGGGCGCGGGAGGGGAGGGGACAGGAGAAAGAGGAGGGCCGGGCCGCCGAGGGCAGGAGGCGGTGCGAGCCTCGCCTGCCAAAGGCAGCTCTGTTCCTCTGCGTGCGATCCCGGGCGCCCCGCGCGTGGCCACCGCGCTCCGCCCGAGCCGCCGCCGCAGAGCGCGGGCGGCGGGGGCTCCGCGGGTGGCGGCGCAGCCGGGCCTCCGGGAGACCCTCCGCCTCCGGCCGGACGCCGTTCTCTGCCCCGAGGCGGGCCCGGCGTGGCCGCGGCTGTTCGGGACAGCGGCGAGGAGGAAGGGCGCTCTTCCGCGCCGTGGATGTTCCGCCCGCGGGAGACGGCAAGTTGAGTGCGCGCCCCGGCCGCCGCCCGCCAGCCGTGTGAGTAGGGCGCTGGCTGCCCGGCGCCGCGGGCTCCGCTCTCTCCCCGCGCCCCCTGCTCCCCCGCCGCCGGAGTCGGGCTGCTCCCGGCTCCGGACTTCCCGAGCGCGGCGGCGCGGTCTGCTCTCCTGCCGCCCGTCCGCTGTCGGCGGCTGCCTCCGGGGGGTGCTGCCTTCCCGTGCTTTCCCCTCCCTTCGGGCGGGCCGGCAGGAAAATGCCCCTCTTCCCCCTTCGGGGCGCAGGGATCATAGGGTGTCGTCCAGGGTGGGGCCATTGCGAGGGGCCGACTGGGGGCTTGGCCTCACCTCGGGGCGCCTCACCCCAGCTCCAGATGAGAGCCTTCCTCCCCCCAGGCCGCCCCCCCCCCCCGCATCTCCCCCAGCCTCATGGCCCAGGCAGACCAAGTTCAGCGGCTAACGCTGACGCTGACCGCAGTTGACAAGATTAAAAAAGAAAAAAAGTAGTTGGAGCTTCCCTGGAGTGACACACTGGACTGGAAATGGGGCGGCGGGTGGGGAGGAAACGGTAGGGGTGAGGGCTGGGTTAAGGGGAGAGGCGAGGGAGAGGGAATTTGCTGTGGACACTGAGAAGCTGGAGTTACAGGTTCTGGGAATGGAACTGTGGGGTGCATGGCTCTGCTTCTGTATTCATTTCTTTATGGAAAGTGTGGGAAATGGTTCAAGAACTCCTTTTGAAAGGAAGGGAGGGGTGGAAGTCAATGCGGTTGAACTATTTGAATGACTGGGGTTCCATGTGGAGTACTGGAAAGTGTGGATTACTTTTCAGATTAGACACTGACAATCGTTCAGCGGGAGAGATAGTCCTAACAATTTTATTGGAACCAATGAATCAGAAGGAAGTCATACACAGCCTTTCTTTCATTTCCACTAGGAGAAAGAAGGGAGTTAGGACTGCGGGAATTCACAAATACTACTGAATGAGTACGGGGAATGACCAATAGTTCCATCCATTCTATGTGCCTAGACAGTCCCTAGTATTTGTTGAATTTATGGTGCTCAGCCACTGTGAAAATTATCCTAATTATTTTGTTTGGGCTCGTGCAGAGTTAATGCACCTAAAGGGACACGGAAAAGTTGCTACAAATTATGAGCATGAACTTGCAAGCCAAATAAACAAACCATGGCATGGTTCACTTTATTCTAATATTTGGAATCATGTTTACTGCTAGTAAAAATGCTATATTACTTTTACTGCAAGCATGTGAAATAAATTCACTGACTTGGCAAATAGAAGCCATGCATTTCTTTAAGTAAATAGCTGTCAGAGTTAATTTGGGAGCATTTATGGGAGATAAAGACATGAAAAAGCTTTGAGCTAGTTTGACAAAACTTGAATTGTGGACAAGTTTCTAGGGAGAGTTAGTTCTTCCCACTTTTGAAGTGTTGAGGCAAGTTTGAATGTTTATTCATTGAGAGTTGAAGCCCAACTGAATTGGTGTTATCGTTTCTCTAAAAACATTTAACTTTTAATATTTACTTATTGTCTTGCCAGGGACCATCGTCCTTACCACAGAGGATGGAAAGTTGATGGCCAGGAGGACTGAAGATCCCTTCTGTTGCTAGACACCCCCCATTACCGAAGTGTGGACTACCCGCCATTCCCTGGTGGTTTCACGCCTTCCCTCACTCCTGCAGTCCCAGAACAGTTACTGTGGGTCCCCGTTGCCCTGTTGAAAGATGGCATCCAGCCTGACTTGTACCGGGGTGATCTGGGCTTTGCTCTCCTTTCTTTGTGCTGCCACCTCCTGTGTGGGGTTCTTCATGCCTTACTGGCTCTGGGGATCACAGCTGGGCAAGTCTGTGTCCTTCGGTACTTTCCGGAGGTGCTCCTATCCTGTGCATGATGAGAGCCGGCAGATGATGGTGATGGTGGAGGAATGTGGGCGCTACGCCTCCTTCCAGGGCATCCCCAGTGCAGAATGGAGGATCTGTACCATCGTGACGGGCCTGGGCTGTGGCCTCCTCCTCCTGGTGGCTCTCACTGCCCTCATGGGTTGCTGTGTGTCGGAGCTCATCTCCCGGACAGTGGGAAGAGTGGCTGGAGGAATTCAGTTTCTGGGGGGTAAGTGACTTGTTCAGTTTGACTTGTTTCCTGGAATCCCAAAGCAATATTGAAAATGATGTAGTGGTCGTCTGCTGAAATCCTTATAATTGCCACTTGGAATGCTCTGGAGAAATAGACATGGGATGGCTTTGGTGATAGACTGACAGAGTCAATGATTTTTTTTTTTTTTACCAGAATAGCTTTAAAACTTGAAGAGATCTTAATTTCTGTACATCCTTAGACATATATATGTCATTGGCCTCCTAAGTACAACCTATATGAGGTGGTAACATGGAGATTGTTTATAATGTAGTAGGGGAGATAGTTTAGATTTTATAACTTCCTGCTCTCCTTGTTCGACAGTAAGCAATTAGATTATCTGTGTCTTACTGGCATCTTCAGGTCTTTAGAGATGAAAAGTAGAAAAGGTTTTTGAGTCAACATTGCTGTCATAAGCCTTTAATACTCTTTGGCAGGTATAAAATTGACCCTTGATGAATCTTAAACTATATTTCTAAATAAATGATTACGGTTTTAAATGAGAGATCAGTTTTACATGAACAATATGGATTTCATTCTGCTACAAATACAGCTGTAGGCTTAATTATCTTGTTAGGATTTAACTTCCCTGGATGCTCTTGCTGTGAAGAAAGAAAAAAATAGCGAATACTGAGTGCTTGTCCCAAATGGACTGGAGAGTCTCACTAACACCAGAAAAGGTTTGATTTTTACTTGGGTTTCCTCCAACAAGTATTACTTCAATATCTCTGGTCATATGGTTTTAATTATATTTTATATATTTTCCACTGCACTTTTCACTTCCATTCTTCAAACTGACGGGCTGAACTTGTCTGATTTATTGTCCGTCCTGGTAAAATATGACAACCTGTAGATAGCACAGAATGAAGGGAAATAGGAAGCCAGGAAAATGTATAAAATGTATTTGTAACTTCATTACAAAGTAAAAGTCTGTTCCTCTTCGATGTGGGGTTTACTTACAGTCTTTTGTGAAAAATCCAGAAGAAGAATCCAGAAGAAGAAGAAAAAAATTAAAATGGATAGGTCTCAGATAGACCCTGTTGGAGAAACCCCAAGACATGATTGCGGGTTATTTAATAGAACACTTTCAAGTAACATTTTGAATAAGAAAATCCTTGCACTAAAAAGGCAAGGGGCCAAAAAGGTTAAAACAAATGACAGAGTTGCTTGCAGTTCTTTATTCCTGTACTGGATTAATGCTGTTCTCATCTGTGTTTTTCCCTGAAGTTTTGCATCTCACTCCGCCCTAGGAGCAGTTTGGTGGACTTAACTGTCCTTTCTTTGGTGTTTCAGTGTTCAACATTGAGCTAAAGTCATGTGTATGAGATATATATATATATGCGTATGTATGTATGTGAATATATATACATTCATATAGAAATATAGTAAAACGATTAGAAAACACAAAGAGGTCATTGAAAGCCGAGATAGAAATCCAGAATTTGAAAACTTTTTGATACCACAGATTTCAGAAATAGAATTAATGCCAGGAGTATTTAAAATTTGTTTTTCTTTAAGAGTAAACTTGATTTGCTGTTTGTGTTTCACTTGGCTAAGGAAAAATGCTTAAGCAGTTTCTTTTTCTCCTCTTATGGTAAATATTACTTTCCATTTTTCCTTCATTTTAGGGCAGGGAATGCTATTATTTCTGGCAGGACAGGAAAATGCTTACAAAGAGAAATCAGTTTTTATTGATTATCTTTAAATGTACAATGAAGGAAGGCAACAGGAAGTGAATCTGAGACCCATGAGATTTATGCTCCCCTCTTTAAGCTATGTACAGAATTTTTGGAATGATATAGAGCTAAATGTTTTATTTTACAGAAAACTCAAGGGGAAAGATCACTGGGGAAGTTATGTATATTTTTAAAAGTAACTTTTCCCCCCTTTGTACATGCTTTTCATGAACTCTGCTTGGCAAGAGTCACTGACATTAAGCTAAGGATATAGTTTATTATTAGCAGTTTGATATTCTCTCCTTTCTCATATATATTTCTCCTACCTGCCAAAAGATAATTATGAACGTAAAACCTAAAAGAGTTTTTTTCTGACTAGAACCTCTTGAGGGCACAAGTAAGTAAATACATCCCATTACTCAAGATTTAGAGTAAATTTAGAAAGAAAAAATGACTCGAGTCATGGAAAAGGTTTTGAAGAACCTGCCATTTGTCACTATTGCTTAATGGTAGACGAGTTAAAAAAAAAAAAAAAGCTTCCAAAAGAATTCTTCCTGTTATTCATTCCATAATTGTTTGGGGTTTTATGCGTAAAAACTTAAGTGGTCAGTAATTTTATTTTATGAAATTTTTCATAAAATGGGCCAGTTTCATAAAGACTGCAAAATACCAAGCCAGTGGGTTCTTCTGCATTCCAGAGATGGCCCTGCTTTCGAAATACAGTCAACATACAGTGAACTCTGCTATAAGGCGGAATCTCTTACTAAAAATGATTCACCCAGAGGGGTTATGTTTAGCTAAAGTTAGGGTTGCTCCAGAAACAACAGGAAGCAGGAGAATGGCAAAGTACAGAGGCGTCCTGCTTACCCCCGCCTGCTGTGTCTGGAGTTTGCACATATGGTGTAACATCAGGCAGTGAAGCCCCTGCAGTACGTTGGAACTAGTTAAAGGACAAAGTGTCAACCTTAATTTTGAATTGTCTTGCTGTGGTTGGTTAGAGGTTAAAATGTCACCTGCCAACTGGCAGAGCAAGGCGAGACAGGACTGTTGCGTATGACATCTGCCCCCCGTCGAGGAGTACTTCAAGGAATCAATGCCTCGTGCTCTTCTTGGGGCAACTTGTACAGCAACTTCAATTGGCACATCTCCATCTTATGTTTCACGTCATGTTTCTGTCAGAAGTTTTTCGAAAACTGGCCTTGGTTGAGTTTTACCTGCAATTGAGGTTTTATTTTTATTTCTTTTATTTTTTTAAATTTTATTCATTTATTTGAGAGAGAGAGCACGAGTGAGAGAGCAGCAGAGGGAGAGGGAGAAGCAGGCTTCCCACCGATCAGGGAGCATGACGTAGGGCTCGATCCCAGGACCCGGAGATCCTGACCTGAGCCGAAGGCAGACGCTTAACCGACTGAGCCACCCGGGTGCCCTTCAATTGAGTTTTTAAAAGGCATGCCGAGAGCCTCAGAGAAATAGAGTGTATAATAAAAATGGGTCCATGCATATCGGATGGTGATGGTGCTAGGAGAAAACAGGTTTTTGTGTTGGGTTCGTTTGTTGAATATAAAATTGTGTGCTTTTGGGCGCCTGGGTGGCTCAGTCATTCACAACATAGGGCAATGTTGTGAAGACAGACCAGGTCTGCCTGTAAGTTCTCTAACTGGTGCCTGTGAACGTCAGGATCTGAGTGTGCCCATCTAGTCCTAAGAAACTGCTTGCTGCTGTCATTAAGGGGCACAGAAGGGAGTCCCAGATTTATACTATGTCACACTTAGCTTGAACATGTGTCACGTGTATGTATAAAGTGGGTAGTCAGCAGCAAACAACGACCTTTCCAGTTCGGAAGGTGCTCTGTTCTGAGAAGCAAGGGGAGACCATCTTCTCAACTAATTGCTGCCGAAGACAGTAATGATGACGGAGTGTTTCTTTGAGCATCCCTTGCTCTGTGTGCTGAAGGTATCTGCCTTTCCAGAGTCCCCTCACAGTAGGGTCCCACCCAAAGCTGTCTGTCATCCCTTTAGGATGAGGGCTCACGACTCTCCTTGCCTTGCTCCCCTTTAAACCTGACTTGTCATGTGATATGCCACCTTGTGCTTTCCTTCTTTCTGGCTGTCATGCATCAGGATCACCCAGGACCTTTAAGACACAGATTGCTGGGGCCCACCCCGAACTCTGATTCAATCAGTTTGGGGAGGGGCCCGATACTTTGCATTTCTAACAAGTTTCCAGAGGATGCTGATTCTGAGCCCCCAGCCCTAGAACCCTGTTCTAAGTTAACCATTTCATATTTTAGAAACATGTGACTTCTGGGAGATGGTTTACTGTCAGAAGTTAGTTAATGTTTACTTGTGTTATAATCTGATATAAACTTCTGTAATTGGGCTGTGGAAAGATCTGTATCGTCCTATTGGCTGAGGACATCCTTGTTCCATCTCTCCCTGTTTTTGTCACAGAAAATCATTTTCCTCAATCTTAATACGTACTATATACATGTTATAATTGTAATATGGACATTATATAATATAGACATATATATATTCTTTCATTTACCATTGCTCTATGACACAAACAAGATTTTATAGATGGGACAACTCAAAAAAGACCTTCATACACCCTCTGTAGTTTTCATGCGGTGGATTTTCAGTCACAAATTTCTCACTGACAGACGTGAAGACCATACTGCAGCCCAGAGAGATGGGTAAAGACAGCCCTTGACCAACTCCATAAAGCCATGTGTGTCTTGCAAAAGCAGAATGACTAGGCCAGGAGGACACTCAGGAGCCAGCCAGTCAGAGCTTCTGCCAGTAGGCAAGATGGCACTTCAGTTGGCTCTGTCTAAGAAACGGGTCTCCTGATCTTAGACATCTGTAGGGAAAAAGATGATGCACTCTTGCTGAAGAGTGGTCCTTTCTAGGGCCACAAACCACTCCTTTCCGCACAGTCGTATGTCCCACATACATTGCTCATTGAGAGGAACAGGCTGCGGATGGAAGCTAGGCAGTGTGGCAGCGTGAGCAGGGCTTTGGCAGCCAGGAAGGGGCTAGGGGGAGCGGCAGTGCGGACAACCGACAGCGAACACCTCAGGTGCCATCCACTCTGAGCTCTGCACTCGTTAAGGGCAGGGATGTCAATGAATCAGCTGATCTTTCATAAAACCTAAAATACCAAATGTTATATGTTTGTATTTAATGTTTTAAAATTACATTTTCAAATAGCCATAGTCACCAGTTTTCTTTTCTTTTTTTTTTTTTTTTAAGATTTTATTTATTTGAGAGAGAGTGAGAGAGAGAGAGAACATGAGTGGGGGGAGGGGCAGAGGGAGAGGGAGAAGCAGACTCACTGCTGAGCAGGAAGCCCGATGCGGGGCTCGATCCCAGGACTCCAGGATCCTGACCTGAGCTGAAGGCAGACACTTAACTGACTGAGCCACCCAGGTGCCCTACCAGTTTTCTTCTTTTACATGCCTTTTTTTTTTTTTTTTTTCCCAGAAGAACTTGTACTTCTAAGGCTTACTTTGGAAAGTTTTTTATGGTTTTCAAATTTTCCTATGAAGCTTTCAAGTTCTCCATATCAATCACTGATATCAAAATTCAGTACAATATCCTTAATTCTCTAGCGGGCCTTAAAGTGCCCTAGGAGTTTATTTCTCTGGGAGAGTCCAGCTCTGTCCCAGACAGTCTGATTCGTAGGCAGGTCTGGGTGGGGCCCAGGTGAAGCCCTTTTAACGGACTCCCCAGAGGTTCTAGAACACAGATGGTCCCAAGGCCACATTTTGGGAAACAGGACCCAATTTTATTCGCTTCAAACCTCATATAATACCAGTGTTGTGGGCCTAGGCTTACGTCCACCACGAAGTGAAATATGGATTATCAATCTCTTTCTATCCATAGTTATTTTGGAGATAATATGATATAAGCAGCAAAATATCATAACTAATGTAGGAACAGACCAGTTTATAGCTGTGTTCTCCCTGATCTTAGAGATTTTGGATGTTACTGGTGGATAGTCAGTCCTGTGTATACGCTCAGAAGGCAGAAGGACCAAATCTTTTCCACACTATGCTTAGATAAAGACTATTTTGATTTGTGACTTCACCTGCAAATTACAAACCTGCTATCATTTCTTGTGCTGTGTTTGCATCCTTCAACCGGAGAGTGGGTTGTTTATGTTCTGTGAGAGTGTGCTGGACTCTCTGGTTTCTTTACTGCCAAGCGTACTCCGTTTTTACCTATTTTGAATTACAGGTTTTTTACTTCCTAAGTTTGTATTTGTGAAAAAAAAATGCTAATGGTAATAATTGGTTAAAATGGTGGAAGAAAGAGTTATCTATTGTGCTTGGGTCTATCATGTGAGCAGCTAGGCAAGCCTTTTAACCTAGAATTATTTAGATTGATGTTTTCGACAGGCTCCAAGTCTTCATTTACTTTATGCAGAGTAGAGTCTTTCCAAGAGAGTCACTTGATTTTTAGCTTACTTCCCTTTGGTACCACCAGCTAACATAGCCATACCTAGATACTGCTGAGGCCAGGGTTAGCATGGGTTAGTCAGCCTCTCTAACACAGAGATTGCACATTGGTTCACCGTCAGGTAAAAATGCGTTGTCATTCACAAAGAAAGCGAACTGAGGAACGTGATTCAAAACCATTCCTATTAAAAAAAAAAACAATAACAACCCTCAAAACACACTCTGGAGAGCTTTACATCGTCCTCTGTGATATCATGAGATGCATAAAATCTGCGCTCAGGACACAGTAGTGCCTTGTAGTACTTGACCTCTCCAGCTACCTGCAGCTTGGCAAGAGTGTCTTATGGTGTGTGCTGGTTGTAGTCGGAAAGACTACCAGCCTCAGGTTCAACACTTATTCATGGATGTCATTAAAGGTCATCTTTTTTTTCTTAAGATATCACCCTCAGTGCGTTCTGAGGGACACTGATTCCTGGGTGTACCAATAGATGTTAACAGGAAAAAGCAAACAGGAACAAATAGATTTGAGAAACATTTGGTTATGGAAAATTAATCCATTTCATTACAGCAAAACTCACAGAGCATTCAGGATGTTGTCTATTACCAATCTCCTGGGAGGAATGGGGAGGGTGTAGTATTAAGTGTTTAACTAATTTATTTACGCCCAGCGTCCTGAAGGGACCAGTAATCTACAGAACTTCCTTCGTTCTCATTTTACCCCAGTGAGGCAGGCAATTTATTCTTTTTCACAGCTGAGAACACTGAACTTTAGAGAGTGACACCCAAAGTTATCCCATTAGTTATTGTTTGTGCTGTGAATGCTATCACCCATAGTAAAGTACAACATTTTTTACCGTTCCTTGGTCCTCTGTTTATGCTTGTAGTACGATAAAACCACTTGTAGTAACACAATCTAGCAACTTTTTGCCAATTCTCAAAAAACGTTTTATAGGGGCGCCCGGGTGGCTCAGTCGTTAAGCATCTGCCTTTGGCTCAGGTCATGATCCCAGGGTCCTGGGATGGAGCCCGTGTTGGGCTCCCTGCTCTGCTCGGCAGGGAGTCTGCTTCTCCCTCTCCCTCTGACCCCCCACCTCTGGCTTGCACACTCTCTCTCTTACTTTCTCTCTCTCAAATAAATAAATAAAATCTTTTAAAAAATGCATTGCGGGTTAATGTTAATAATGTAATATGCAGTAGAGAGGCCATTAGGGGAAGATGCCAAAACATTTGACCAACGTCTCTCAACAATTATTTAACAGAAGACTGTTATCTTTCATTATTACATGCTGGCCGAGTTTTCTAGTGTAAGTGCCCCATTGTTAAGGCTAAAGATAATGTTAATTCCAGAGGACACACGTCTTAGATAACAAAACCAAGGACCTTGTATCTGTCTATAGATAATATTTGACGTTGTCAATCTTCATTATTAAAATGTTTGTGATAGAAAAAAAATAGAGTTCGAAGTAGATCACTGGGAAGGAGTCTAGGGATTTCCCAGGGACTTCTGAATGGTTATTTTCAGAAGATCACGAGGTTGGATTCAACATTGCTCTAGTTCTGGTGCATTGATATTGCTGACTAATTATTGAGGGATCTGTTACCTTCTTTATATGGTAGATGTCATACCAGCTAGTGATTTGCTTTTACAGTTCACGAAGCTCAAAGGTAATGTAAGCGCCAGCACTGACCTGCTTATAACTCTACTAAATAATTTCCCCTTCATGTGTCTCATACTTTCAATAATCAGGCAATACCAGCTACTTTGATGTACTGAAATATGTATAAAAATACTGTTGGATAAAAAGAGAGTTCTATTTTATGGTTCTCCGTTTTTCTTGTATGTCTTATGTCTTCAAATAGAACAAGAACTAAGACTTAAAATTTTCTCCTAGCCCTACAGTGACTAGGATAGTAAATGTCGTCTTATATGTTCAATTAATATTTGATAATGTACTATTTAGTTTTAATTATTTACTAGCAACATTTTTATCTATAAGGTGTGACCTTGTTCTTTCCTATCTCACAGAAATATTTCAGAGATGAAATAAAGTAATGCAGCGAATATGAGGACATTTAAAGCAGTGTCTCCTTATGATGTCCCTGCATGATGTTCGTCTTTGGGAAAAAAGTGTTCTGTGGTCATCTGTGTTGAAATGATGCTGCATAATACAAAGCACACTTTAAAAGCTCTGAGTGAGCTTTGTTAATTTTCTGCTATAAAGAAAGCAGCTGCTATGGTCTGAAAATGTTGTCCTTCCCCCCACCCCAATTCATTTGTTGAGGTCCTGATTTCCAATGTGATGGTAGTAGGAGGTGAGGCCTTTGGGAGGTGATGAGGTCATGAGGGTGGAGCCTTCATGAATGAGATTAATGCCGCTGTAACAGAAATCAGACAGTTTCCTTGCTCCTTCTGAAGCCTCTCAAGGATACAATAAGAGAGCCTCCACCAGCCACACTGGCACTTTAATCTTGGACTTCCAGCCTCCACAACTGTGGGAAATAAATTTCTGGTGTTTATAAGCCACTCAGCCTGTGGTATTTTGTTATTGCAGCCCCAGTGGACTAAGCTACTATCTGCTTAACACTGTGTTTCACAAACTTACTTGGGAATGGCAGAGTCCTACTTACCTGTAATAGGCAATAAGATCTCTTTGAATTAATGGTCAACAGAATAAGCTTTGGGAAATGCTGAGTTAAAATACATTGTAAATCCAGGGAATTAGTGTTTATGGGCATTTAACAGTATTGAGTGCCTATTACATGCCAAATAATGTGCTAGCTGTTGGGATACAAATTGAGATAAAATCCCTGCTATTAAGGAGCCCACAGTCTTTTTTTTTTATAGTGTTTTTTTATTGAAGTATAATTAACATACGAAGTTATATTAATTTTAAGCATACAATATAGTGATTGGACAATTCTATATATTACTTGGTGCTCACCACAATAAGTGTAGTTATTATCTGTCACCAAACAACATTATTACAATATTATTGACTATATTCCCTATGCTGTACTTTTCTTCTTCTTGACTTATTTATTTTATAACTGGAAGTTTGTATTTCTTAATCTTTTTTCATCTGTTTCACCTATCCACTCATCCATCTCCCCTCTGGCAACCACCAGTTTGTTCTCTGTATTTATGAGTCTGGTTTTTTTTTTTTTTGGCTTATTTGTTTTTTTATATTCCACATATAAGTGAAATTAATATTTGTCTTTCTCTGAATTATTTCACTAGCATAACGCCCCTTAGGTCTGTCTACGTTGTCACGAATGGCAAGATTTCATTCTTTTTTTTTTTATGGCTCAGTAATATTCCATTGTATATATTTACCACATCTTCTTTATCTATTCATCTATCGGGGGACCCTTGGGCAGCTTCCCTATCTTGGCTATTGTAAATGATGCTGCAGCAAACTTAGCAAACTTAGATCTTTTCAACTTAGCATTCTTGTTTTCTTTGGGTCAATACCCAGCAGTGGAATTACTGGGTCATATGGTATTTCTATTTGTAATTTTTTGAGGAACCGAGGAGCTCACAGTCTTATGGAGGAAACCAACAGGTAAGGTTAAATTACCATCTAAAGGACTCGTGATACCTCCACACACATCCACGTTTTGTTGAATACAACGACTAGCTGGTGAGGCTCACTCAGCAGCCAAGTGAGGTGCTTGCCAGCTATTTTCCATCCTGCCCTCCTCCCGCTTGGCCCTGTGTTGCAGGAGTCCGCATTTCCCAGAAGCCTTGGCACCTGGCATCTGGGTTGCTTCAGCCAATGGGAGACCCTTTTGGAAGAAGGGAAGCAGGGAGAAGCCAGGGTATTTCTCCCTCTCCAGCTCTTCCTTGGGCAGTATCTTCGGCAGCAGTTATCTCTGTTCCTGGAATGCCCTACCTTTTGTGGCCCCCACTTCTGCCAGGAAGCCACTGGGATGATCTTACCCCAGCCCAGTTCTTCCAGTCCCTTTCTTCTCCCACTATCTCACCAGTTGAAAGAATGGCAGCAATTTCCTGCTGTTGCCAGTTTCTGGGTCACCTCTTTATCTCCTGTTTGGCTTTTTAGCTCTTCCATCCTCTGCGTGACCAATTTCCTATGCTCTATTAAATTGTCTATGTTCCAAATACCTTAGGATGGTTTCTGCCTCCCTGGTTGGACCCTTGCTAAAATACAATATATAATTCAAATTCCTACCTCCGGCCAGTGGAGGATCATGTCATACTGTGAACTTTTGGGATTTGCGATGAATAGACAAAAATCACAGACGTTTAGTGAAGAATCGCCGGAGTCCATTGACATGTGAACAAAATGCTGGGGGGGAGGGGCACAGCCTTCAGTCTGGAGGGATCTGCAAAGAGTTCACAGCAGAGGTGCTAGTTGAGCTGGGGTCTGCAGGGTGAGCAGAAGACTCCCTGGGCCTTCAGGCAGGAAGAACACCAAGCTCTCAAAGCCAAGGAGTTGTGAAAAAGATCTGATGTGAGTTTGGGGAATGGCCCCGTACTATAAGGAACGGGACAGGTATGATGTGACAGAGGCTAGAAGTGGACAGGACAGACGGAGTCAGGTTGTGGAAGTCCTTGTTTCTATTCCATGGTGGGGATTCCATACTTAACTCAACTGAAACTTTTGAGTGGTTATGGGTAGAACTGACTTAAGAACTCTATCATCTGTAATCTAGTAGCTGTGAGGAGTAAGACTGATTTGGGGAATAACCAAAACCAAGAAAAGAGAGGGAGAAGCCTGTAACAACAGTCTTAGCCGGAGGTGGTGAGAGCTTCGTGGAAGTTGTTGGAATACAGAGAACAAGAGTTTGAAGACATTTCTGAAGGAAACACGTTTTTAGATGAATAGATGAGAGAATGAATGGATGTCTCAGTAATTTTGTATTTCTACAATATAAGAAACCAGACATTTTCAAAACATTTTAAAAAGTAATAAATATTGTGGTTGCCCCCACCGAATGTAGATATAATTTACTATACAACTGCACAATTTGAATATTTCTGCTTTAGGATTGTTTGCATGTTCATCTGCGTGTAAATGAGGGTTGCATCATGTGCTCAGCACATTTGGGGGCTTCAAAGAGGAGCATTTTGATGACAACTAAAGTAACTGTCAGTGTCATGAACTTTGCTAGCTTCTCACAAGCAGACATTTTCCCTTTCTGTTCCTAAAATTGCGGAAATAACAAATGGGTAAATACATAAACAGTAAGTAGATGTAAAATTGATTTTCTACATCTTATTTTCATAAAAATTGTTGACATTTTCAATTATACTTTTATTTTACCTATAAAGAAAGAAATGAATGTTACTGTCAACAGTTTTATAACAAAAATTGCTGTCAGTTACCTGTAGTAAATGAATCTTTTAGCTTGGAGACCTAATAGATTACTGTCCTGGGTTAGCTAGTCATGTTATAGCTGCGTATTAAGGCAGAGCAAGAATGGAAACTAGGCATCCCTTGGTTATTACCTATGAATTAATATTATCTGTGATTATTGTCTACATTCCCTGAATCAACTGCATTGAAGGCCATGAAACACGAAATGTAGTTTTATCATTCCAGTGTAATTTATAATTCTTATATATAGGTCATAATGAATTTTTGGAAAAAAAAAAAAAAAGAAATAGCCCTTAAGCTCTAAAATAGTCTAATGCTGTGATTAAATCTAATCCTCATCTTTAGAATGCTTCTTGGTGCAAGTCACTGTGTAAGACGCAGATCTCTATCTCTCTGCTCTAGAGTTTCACTAAAACACATGCCCCTCATGTATTTAATGATGACATTACTCAGATTGTCCTCCCAGCCATCCACGAATGTGCCTTCTGTATGGGCAGCAGATAGCAGTCAATGATGGGATTGGGCACACACAGGAAACACCGGATTCCCTATGGGACCATGGCTTTCCAGCATACATATGGCTGGAAAGGGCAAGTGTTCATGGTCAGGCTTGGTATAGCTTTTCCTTATTCCTGGCCACCATTGGCTCCCCATAACAATCCAAGCTCCCCAGATTATTTCTCCTTCCCTACT
The DNA here is from genome assembly GCF_011800145.1 of Mirounga leonina. NCBI lineage: Eukaryota > Metazoa > Chordata > Mammalia > Carnivora > Phocidae > Mirounga > Mirounga leonina. Next base: position 62,770,618 of record NW_023270316.1, read on the forward strand.
ATGTGTGCATAGTTGTCTTGGATATGAATATAAAATTTTCCACATTCTCTTCATGTCTAGAAGGGACCTACAATGAAGTTATTATTTTTTATGATGTGATGTATGGTTAGCATGTCATTTTTGTTGCTGTTTGTTTTGTTTTGTTTTTCCCATTTGGTGTTACATAACCTAATTTAAGTGGAAAATTATAATCCTTAGGTAAAGCCAATTCCTTATAGTCTCTATAGTCACTTCTAAGTAAGAATTAATTCTCCTAAAAGTATTCTGAGGAAGAATATCAATTTTAGCCTCAAGGGAAGTTACCCTGGTACAAGGCTTAAAAGTGTAGGCATACTGGATGTGACAACATGAAGAAATATTTACTATATAGTGGTGCTTTTCTCACTCATTATTTATTTTTTTAAAAGATTTTATTTATTTATTTGAGAGAGGGAGAATGAGAGAGAGAGGACACATGAGAGGGGATAGGGTCAGAGGACGAAGCAGACTCCCTGCCTAGCAGGGAGCCCGATGCAGGACTCGATCCAGGGACTCCAGGATCATGACCTGAGCCGAAGGCAGTTGCTCAACCAACTGAGCCACCCAGGCGCCCTCTCACTCATTATTCAACAAATGATTTTTGAGTGCTTACTATGTGTCAGGCTCTGTTCTAGCTGGAGATAGAATGCTGACATGGTAACGTATGGTTCCTTGTCTACCTAGAATTTTAGTAAGAGAGATGAAGATTAATCAAATACTTCCCCAAAACGACTGTAAATCCACAAACTTGATAAATGTTAGGAGGAAAGGTACATCATGGACAATCATGATCTAGATGAGGTGCCCAGGAAGGCTTTCCGAAGGAGAGCAGGTTTGAGTTGAGACTTGAAACATGGAAGAGGAGGAGGGGAGAACATGCCTGTGACGGGACCTCGGGGACGAAGCCCACCAAGTGAGCACACAGGTTGCCTCCGAGGCATCGGCAGAAAGCACAAGGGAGGGTGGGTGGATGAGGCTGAAGAGGGAGGCACTGGGAGGATTCGTGCTGAGGATCCTGTACTCAAGATACTCCTGAGATCAGAAGCCAATGAAAAGATGAAGATATTTGTGCAGGGAGATGCTATTTATACCTATTACCTGTTTATACGAGAACTTTGTTCATTTAAGGCAAGTTACTGGAGAGTTAAGTTGAGAGGTAGCTGGTTGGAAAGCTCCTGGATTCTTTTCACTTATACCGGTCCTTTTGAGGTAGAGGTCATCATTGGTACATTTTGAAAGGAGAAAAAGTCATTGTGGAATTTCTCTGTGTATTGTTTGAATACATAAGTAGAACCAATGTCCAGGTATTTGGTTAAGGGACACAACTGTTAAAATTGTGCACCCTTCGAAGGAATGGAGTGGAATGAAAAATGAGTGGAAAAAGGTACCAATATGCAATCATTGTTTTTTTTTTTCATGTTGCTATAATCTATTATGTCTACAGTTTTCCTTCATGGCATTTGGTACACTTGTAATTCCTTAATCTTTACAATTATGTGTATAATGTCTTTGCTAATCGGTTGTAATACCCCAAGGGCAGTGGCCTCCTCTGTTTTGTTTGCCACTCTATCCCTAGAGCCTAGCAAAGTGCCTGAGAGAAAATGGGCAATGAGAATTTTCTGTCTGCCTGATACTTAATATAATATGATCTGTTTGGAAAGCTACTGTATATGTATTTTTTTAAAGATTTTATTTATTTATTTGACAGAGAGAGACACAGCGAGAGAGGGAACACAAGCAGGGGGAGAGGGAGAGGGAGAAGCAGGCTTCCCGCTGAGCAGGGAGCCTGATGCGGGGCTCGATCCCAGGACCCTGGGATCGTGACCTGAGCCGAAGGCAGACGCTTAACGACTGAGCCACCCAGGTGCCCCTATTGCATATGTATTTTTAACCCAGTGCAACTTTGCAGCTATTGATCAAGATCTCACTTTGCAGAATGGCACAGGCAGTAGGCCTCTGTTGGATACTGACTTGAGTCAGACAGTATCTCACGTCAAAAGGCACAAGCTCTAATATGAGGAATTGTACGGACAAATGTGATACGGGTGCTGAGAGGATGCAGAGAGATGTTATTTGGTCAATGTCCTCAAGATCATGCAAGAAATACATGTGGAACAGGTGAGCTTCTGCTAGTCTTCGCTAACCTTGGCTACAGACCCTGAGTCTTTTCTCCTGAGTCTTCATCACTGCCCGTTGAAAAAGTCGAAAAGGGCCAAGCAAGGGTATAATGGGTACTCTGAAATGTTTTGCTACTGATCCAATTCCTTTGTAAAATCCTTTCCCATTTGTTGGGGGTCAGTCTAGGTGCCGTGTAATCACTGAATTGCGATCTTCTCCTACCTTGCTTTATAGGATCAACTCTGCCCTGATTTCCTTGTTTCCCTACCCTCCACATCCCTCAGTAAGATAAAGTCTCACCAGACTACGCTTCATTTGGGTGGGCCTTAGGGATCTACACAGTGAAGCTCTGGACTCTAGGAAATAATAAGATAGAAAAGATAGGATGAAATATCTTCAACATGATTTGGCAACTGATTGCTGTTGGTGAGAATGACCTTCATTTGTGGCTCTCTGTTTTCATGTCTTTGTGTGTCTTGGAACTAGCCTGCCATTAGGAAGAGTGGGATGTCTGTAGGAGGCATGTTTTGTTGAGGCAAGGTTCTGGACAGTTTGTGGTTCAGGTTCTGGTGGGACTTCAAGGTGAATGTCAAGTGGGTGGCTGGAACGATAAGGGTTAAATATATAGATTCATGAAAATATGTCTTTGAAAACCTTCTTATGAGAGACTACTACTTCATTTCCTTTTCATAAGGCATGACTTTAAGTCCTGGCACTTCCTTTTGCCATGTGGCTATCCTGGTTAGAAGGTAGGCTTCTAACTATGTCTAACTTAAGCATTGATTCTAAGCCACCCCTTTGGACAGCGCCGGCTGCTTAGCAGCTGCTATGCTGGTAAGATTATAGAGGAGTTTGTACTTTGTGGAACTAGATTTTATTTTTCTGGACAAAAAAAAAAATCACAAGAAAAACCAAGGTAGGAAAAAAAAACATTCTCCACGATGTTCACTACCCAAAGGTGCCTTGGGGAGGAGTCTAGAAATGACCATGTAGTTAAAAAAAAAAAAAAAAAAAAGGAAGGAAAAGAAAAGAAAAAAAAAAGTAGAGGTGCAAAGGGTGAATAGTTTAACTTTTTTTTTTTGGTGACATGCATAAAGTTGGCATTCTATTTTGATTGCCTGGTGGAAGAAAGTCAGTTCATTTATCTCATCCACCCACTGGTGGCTATCCTGATTATAGCCTCCTGGTAGGCACCATTTAAAATTCAATTTGGCTCCCTGTGCCCTTGGTGCTCAGTAGGTTTCATTAAATTACACAGCAGCGAGCTCTTCTTCCCTGTGTGGCACCATTTTATGTACATTTGACTTCAGTGTAATTTCAGACAATTATGCTTTGTGTGGAGTGGTTTTACCATAATCGTCTTACTGTCCAGTTAGGGCTGATCTGGGACTCTGAATCTGATGAGATTTTAAGACAGTAGAAAATATTGGAGGAGGGAAATGTTTTTATTTCCCTAGACTTGCTCTTTTTAGCTTGTTTGGCTTGTAAATTGTGGCAGATTGTTTTTGTAGCATTACTTACAGCATAAGATTAGAATAACAACAGTTTTCCCCACATGGGATGCTTCAGAATTTTACATGCAATCAGATTCTGGAAACAACTGTGTTTGTGAGACTGTAAGTAAAATGAAATGTTAGTACTTTTTTTCTTGTATTAGCAAATCTTCAAGTGCTGCCTTCTGTTCGTGTGTTCGCATTACTCTCTGGCCATATGTTGTAGTGTGAAGCAAGTGAATGCAGGATCTGGACGGACAGGGTTGAATTCTGCCACTCATCAGCTTTGTGACCTGGGCAAGTGACTGCCTCTCAGCCCCGGTTCCTTCAACTAAGACAAATAGTAACCCCCACGAGCTGGAGTTTGTGGAGCTTAAATATGCGTAAGTCATGTAATATCATGATAGAGTAGATGCTCAGTAACTGGTGGCTATTACTCATAGCTCATTTGCTTTAAAATTTCCAACTTAACTTTAACTTAAAAAGCTAATATGCTTCATTCATTACCCACATATTTATTGACTCCTGCTCTGTGCTAGGGAATGTTCTAGCTGTCAGGGATAAAGTAATGAGTAGAGGCAGATTAAGAAAGAAGTATAAAGTAAGAACTTTGGTATACTTCCATCTGCTTTTAGTTGGCTATTGTACCCTACTGCATTTCTCCAACCAAGTTTTGAACTAATAATCTTACCTACAGGTAACTTATCATCCAGGACCTCGTAAACAGACTTTGTAACTGGCTGTATTTGACAGATCATTATTTGAAGTGAAATAGGTATCTGTGTAGGTATTCTCAACAACTGGACAAGTGGGTTCCCTCCCTCCCTCCCCTTTCCTTCCTTCCTTCCTTCCTTCCTTCCTTCCTTCCTTCCTTCCTTCCTTC